>NC_134289.1:2400000-2740066 GCF_949628215.1 Phalacrocorax aristotelis
CCAATAGTGGAAGGGGACTCTGTCACACACGGTGAAGGGCTTGACTTGGTTTGTATGTTAACAGAGCCTTGCAGCTGGCTTGGTGATTTGCTGCCCTTCTGTCAAATTCCTGATGGGAGGCGGCAATGCTATTTAAAAATCTGTAGCATGGCCATTGGATCTTCCCATACATGCGAAGAGCGCAAGTGACTAGGTTCACCCAGGGGGTTGGAGAGATGTACTGAATATATGGACGTACACCATTAATCTGTTTCTTGCTTTTGTTTACCACATTTATATTAGGCTGTAGCTGTAGCCTAACTACCTTTAGAACAACTTCTTGCATTATATGTAAGAGCCAGTACCTTAAACTGGGACAAAATTGAGGAAGCATGGATGCTTTAAACAAAGCCTGTAATATATTGAAATTCCCAAACAGGTTTTTGTCAGGCATTGGAGTAAAACAAGTTCAAAATCTACTTCTTTAAGCCTTCATTGCTGACAGCTGTGCAATATGTTGGTATGTTTGTTTTAAAACACAGGCTCTTGCTCATCCTTTGCACTTTTTTCTTTTCTAGTTCAAAACCCATTTCTTCACCTTTGATTGTACAAGTTGGACATGCAGAGACACTTCAGCCACTGCTTGCCCTTATGGGTTTCTTCAAAGATGATGAGCCTCTCAGGGCAAACAATTATGTCAGACAAACGCATCGGAAATTTCGCAGTGGCCGGATTGTGCCTTATGCAGCCAACCTGGTATTTGTGCTTTACCACTGTGATCAAGTGAAAACCTCTAAAGAAGAGTATCAAGTGCAGATGCTGTTGAATGAAAAACTGATGTCGTTTCATCACTCAAATAAAACCATCTCTACTTATGCGGACCTCAAGGACTATTACAAGGACATCCTGGAAAACTGCCACTTCAAAGAAGAGTGTGAATTACCAAAAGTTAATATTACTGCTGTTGATGAACTTTGAGGAAATGAAACAGGGTGGGTGTTTGCAAATTGATTTTGGTTCTGTTTGACAGACGTTGTGAACAAGCACTCTTGATGATGTGCTGCTGCTGTGTTAACTTTC
Organism: Phalacrocorax aristotelis; assembly: GCF_949628215.1. Taxonomy (NCBI): domain Eukaryota; kingdom Metazoa; phylum Chordata; class Aves; order Suliformes; family Phalacrocoracidae; genus Phalacrocorax; species Phalacrocorax aristotelis. The sequence goes on from NC_134289.1 coordinate 2,401,060, forward strand.
TAAACTTGCAGATTTGATGGGTTGTCTCAGCTCAATGCACTGTTTATTTGTGACATAAGCAGAATTACAAAAAAAAAATGCTTAACAGGGATGTTCTGAGCATTTGTGACAAATACGTGATGCGAGATAAAGTGTACCTGTATATTTATATGTACAAAAAAGTAATTTAATTGGTCATTTCTTATGAATGTGCTGTAGATGGATTTAAGAGCTGGGGCAACCTCTATTTTATCAGAGCTGAAGGTGGTTGGACTGATTGAGTATTGCTTTGCGCTGCCTGTTTTGCTAGTTACCATTTTCCTGTGACAAGCATGAAATAATTCAAACCTGTAAGCTTTTTTCTCCTTTTCGTGAGCCTCTAGGAGGCAGAGGGTATGTAGTCCTTCTCCACAGCTGCCCAGCTTCTGCCTGGCAAAGATGGGAACATCTTTCTTGGGCATTTAAAGCAGGAGTTGCAGTGTTCCTGCATGCATTATTAATGACAGGATAAGGGACAGTGGGCACAAATTGGAGCACAGGAAATTCCACCTGAACATGAGGACAAACCCCTTCCCTGTGCGGGTGCCAGAGCAGCGGCACAGGCTGCCCAGAGAGGCTGTGGGGTCCCTTCCCTGGAGACATTCACCCCCCGCCTGGACGCGGCCCTGTGCCCCTGCTCTGGGGGTGCCTGCTCCAGCAGGGGTGGGACGGGGTGAGCTCCCGAGGGCCCTTCCAGCCCCCACCAGTCTGGGATTCTGTGATTATCTGCCTGAAAGGGGCAAGTTAGCCTCCAGGGTCAGTAAATTATCTTTAAAAAGAAGTAGTGAAACAAGACCCTACCTCCACCCCAAATAACAAAACAAAACTAAACCCCCCCAAAAAAACCCAACACACACCCCACACCTCCCCCCCCCCCAAAAAAAAAGAAAAAAGTGAGGGAGTAGGAAGTAGCCACTCTTACTTCAAGGTGCGCTGGGAGATGCAGTAGTTACTCTCTAAGTAATCTGGTGCGTCCTTTCACTGACACTAACAATTTATTGCATTAAAGGTTTGGGCTAGGGCGTTCAGGTTAGGCTCTGCTACAGCTACGAACATCTTGGTCACGTCCAGGCTCTGACAGTTTTCCTATCAGTTCTAGTTGGAAAGGACCTCCAGAGGTCTCCAGTCCAGCCTCCTGCTTGAAATGGGATTGTTGCTAACCCTAAATCCAGGCAGGTTTTGGACTGTAAAAAGCGTCTGGCTCGGACTTGACTTCTGCTAGTTTTAAGGCACCGAACGTGGTGTTGCATATGTAGGCCTTATCCATTTGATGTGCCACTTTGTTCTTGAAATGAAGCTGGTTTTAAAGAATTCAATTGCAGACAAGTACTGGTGATTTTTTTAAATCAACCACACTTAAAGTAGGTTCAGATGCTATTGAAAGTTGGAAAGTATTTTAGAGCTCTGCAGTGTGGCAGAAAAGGAAACATTAAGATAATTGTCCAGAAATGTCTGAAACGCAGTAAGTCAGATAAAAACTCCTTCATTGCCCAGGTAATGGCTGTGTGAACAAGTTGCCCCAAAGCAAACGAGGGTATGGATTTATGGTGCTGGTAGCTCCTGAAGTATGTACTCACACCCTGTAATGCGTGTTCCAGAGCTCACTCTGTAAAGTGAGGCATACTTTGTGGTGTTTACTGGGGAGGGGGTGAAAGGTGGTAAAAGTGATCACCACAGGGATACAGGAGCACTATAAACATTTACACCCTTGTTTGCTGCAGGGTAACTTCTTTTTGTGGGCTCACCTTCAGATCTGGGAACTTAACTGCCCCAAAACCAAACAATAGGAAAGAAAAAGCCAAACTGGCTCAAAGTTGAGGTCTTAAACTTGGTGTATATTTTTTTATTATTTTTTCTTGAGGACTTAGGCTTCTGTCACTGTTGGTGGTTTTGGGTTTGTTTTTTTTTTAATATGGCTTGTATAAAAGCACTTAGGGTTTATCTATCTGTAAGTTCAGGTGCAATCGAAAACCTGTTTTTTACTGTTGTACTCTGAGCTAAGAGCTTTTCCCTGTATTGGGATGTAGGGTCTTGTTTCATTAGTGCATTGATTTCTGTGAAGACCAAGGTTCTGATCACTGAAAATACTGATTAAAACTGGTGGATGTATCAGCATTAACATCCTGGTGAAACACTTGCCTGTGTTAGCTCTGCAGCTCTTTTTCTGCAACCGGTGAAGTGGTTAGGGAGGAGTATAGATGTTGAAACAAATGTAGGAATATAGGTCAGGATAGCTGTCGTCAGCCCCAGCACATGACAGTGCTATATCAGCTTTGCATGTCCCCTTTTTTTTTTTTAAACAGGATCCTACCTTGAGACTAAGTCAACTGATCATCATTATTATGACAGATGCCTGTTACAAACTTTATTGCAGCATTTGAGGGAAGCTACAGAGAAATGAACCTTTGTGTAACGGTAGTTAAGTTTGGTAAATAGCAAGGATGAGAAAATCCGCCTTTGAACAAATATTTTTTCTCTGTGAGTCAGTCATCCTGTGCTGATTTATGATTTGAACAGAAGGGATAAAAGCCTGACTATTGGAGATGAATGGAGGATTTCGGTCAGTTCAGAGAGACTGATTTTAAGACATCATGTTTGTTAAAAGATACATCCTTCTTACAGAGGAAGAATACTTGACTGCTTTTTTGATTGTGTGCCAGATGAGGTGGAGGAACCAAAAAATTCATTGTACAGTGAAGCATCATTTGCCTTCTGCATTACCAAGTTGATTGTATGCTTAAATTCTGTCACAGGGCTTTAAGGATAGCTCTTCAGAGGCTGTTTCCTATTTTGCCTTGGAGTACAGGTCCATCATACCTTCAGTATAAGAGATGCATCTTAGCAGCTGTCAGAAATTAACTGGAAAGGAGAATGTGCTATTTGGTTTCTGATCTGTATATAAAGGACGTGCTGACTGACTCGTTTGACAGAATTAGAGACTGAATGTGGAAACTTTGCACAATTGTAGCAATAGAAGTGTTTGGACATGTAAATGTTCTAGGCACCTGTTCGTGTGACTGGTTCTTACCAGTAGGGAGGCAACTTCAGTATGACCCTTTTAGTTAGTGAATGTATAGACTTGTTTATATACTCAAAAGGAAAGATAAAATGGATTATAATATTTCCATAAAGTTGGGCACTAGTTCAGTGAGCAGTGTTTGAACAGGCTGCCGTATCTCATGGCATTGCAGATTACCACATCCTGAAAAAGTCCTGCAAGAAAAATGCTTTTTCTCTTCCTTCACGTGGGCCTGGACAAGAGAGTCATCAATTGAGGACTTTGCCACCTTTCTCAAACCAGAAGCTTTCCTTGATGAAAAATACCGACAGTGTTCATGGATGCTGGTGTTAAATATGTTTGAAATGTATTTTATTTTGTTAAATGTCTAAAGCTTAACTTAACTTTCTGGCAAATTCATTTTTTCCTCCTAGTAAGTACTGCTGCTGTAATTCTGATTAGCATCGAGCTGCCAAATCTCTGGGCACAATGCAAATTTGTAATGCTAGGGTACTAACTGGATGAATTTTGAGAACTCGTTTTGGAATTTTAGTGCTGTGAAATAAAACTTCACACTTTCTTCATCTCTGTTTTATAAGCAGTAATAATGACAGAATCTTCAGTATCATGGCTGTGTTCTGCTTTGAAATACATTTGGTAGGTTGTTATTACTTGTATTGGTGTCTCTGATTATTTTAAGTCATCAAATTGCTTTGTGATTAGTATAAATGCCTTAATTACGTTTTTACTCTCATGTTTTGATGTGAGTGAAAATTTACTCATTTCCAGAATCCCTGGGTTTGAAAACAGCGATGGTTTCCTGACAAGGTTTTGCAGGTATCACTGTAGCATGTAAAATGTCTGGTAACATCCTGCATTTTAAAGTGGAGCAAGGGTTGCCCACACATTTTTGTGCAGTCCAGAATCTGCTACAGTATTATATCTCTAAATGTTATCACTCTCAATGAGAGGCTGACACTGTTGATTTGATAAAGAATTAGAAACATGCGTCGTACAATACTTCTAACCTGTCGCTTCTTGTAGGTGTTCAGCAATAGGTCCTTGTTATTGGGTATCCATTAGCTACTTGGTTTGTTAATTCTCTGATTACCTGTACATAAAAATTGAGCTTTGCCTGCAGCATGCTCGTGTGCTGAGGATGCAGTGCTTTTCTAAGTGTGCTGTGACCGGAATGGCATCGTCTTTGATCAAGGGCTATTTCTTAATTTTCAGAAGTATTAGTCTGGAAGACAGTTTGAAATAGAAAACAATTAATTGATGCTGCTTTGTTTAAAACAAACAAACAAAAAACCAAAAACCCAAACTGTGTAGTCATAGGAAAAGGAGTGAAATGTCTCTAAAATTAAGATACCGAAACCACATACAACCTTCTAGGGGAAGAACATGATCACCACCATCACCCGTCCCCTTTTTTTCAGACACATAGTATATTCAGTGGTCATTCTGTTAGTTGCTTTGTTTTTCAAAAGGAAGTTAGTATTATCAGGTGTGAGTTTGCAGTTGCTGGTATGGCAGAAATAATGGTTTATCTTTGAATTTTAAAATTCTTGCTATTTCTCCTGATTGTCAGAGTAATTTCCTGGCCATCCTAAGGACTGACCTTACTAGACTGGAGTGATGGTGTCTCTTGTCCTCCACAGTCGTTGAAGGGTAGTCAGGTACTGACCATGTGAAGCAGGATTACAGATGCAAGCAGCGTGCATGGGGAAGCCCGTCAACACGTGACGCCAGGAGTGGGTGAGCCAGGGGGAGCTCATAACCTTGTTTAAGGTTTCTGGGGCGATTCCCCCCGCCCCACCCTTTCTCCTCCTATGAATTTCTTGTCTTGAGGCCAGCTGCACTTCTGTCGCCTGTGTTGTCATGTGATAACGAGGCCATGCTTTGCTTTTGTGCACAGTGTAGGGGGTTTGTTTTCAAAGTCCTGTCTGTTTTTTGCATTGCTTTGACTGATGGGTGTGTGGGTGTGTTTTGTCTCTAATATGCTGCCGCCTTCAAACTCATCTTCATTGTGAAGACTCCACAACTCCTGTATAGCCACTTCAGCTTGAGTGCTGTTTTTCTGCCTGATTTCTCAGGATTTGTGGTCCAGTAAGTAGAAAATAATTTCTAAATTGCTTTGTTTCTAATGTTTTTGAAGGAGGTTTTCATTGGCTGTGAAATATATGCCAGGCCAGAGCTAGATTCTGCTTCCAGATCTGATACAGGTAGATGTTTGTAAAAGCCATACAGCTTTTTTCCCCTCCCTTGTTTGCTTCCAGAAGTGGAAAATGAAGATTGTCTATAGATTAACCTGTATTTATAGGGTTTTTTTCCAGCTTAGTTCAATACTTTACAGAGATGTTTTTACTTAAGGAGGAAGGGAGGTTCAGACTGACAGCATGGGGTCTTAATGGTGGTGGATTTTGTTTTTTAAACAAATCCATTGAAAAAGGTTTTAAAGCAAACATTGTCTTTCTGACATTCTGTTGAAAGGTTTAAGCACACCCCTCACTGTGTTTAATTAACAAAACCAAATAATTGGTGTTCAGGGGAGGGATTATTGTTGAAGAACCAGGATGGAAGGAGCTAGCTGAATTACTGATTATTATTATTGTTATTATTTAGGGGTCAGAAAAGCTCTGCAGACTTTTCCACAGTAGTGACCTGTGGCTCTCAAACGCTTGACTGGATATGATAACAAAGCCTGAACCTGTTACAGAAACAGGAGGTGCCCAGCTAACCCTGGGAAGCAAAGTATGCACCCCAGAAAGAGGAACCAGGTTGGATCAGGCTGAAGGTCCTTGAGCCTGGTGACCTCTGGCTTTTGGTAGGACGCGGTGTCTACGCAAATACGTAGGGGTAGAGCAAATACTTCCTCATACACTCCTGATTACTGGCCATTTGTGGCTACAGGGTTTTGCTGAGTTAGGGAAAGTGGGTTTGCGTTTAGCTTTATATATAGCTGTTAATCAGTTTTGCTTCTACCCGGCTCTGCTGTTGCTTTCTGAACCCAAAGCCTTAGATTTGCCGTGCAGTGAGTGGGATGTGGTGGATGCTAGAACTCAGCTGGGAGCTTTGAGAAGTTACAGCTCCTTTTGTTTCGTCTGAGCCTGCCACCTGCTAGACTGGAAATTCAGTCACATTTGTAGGAGCTGTGATTTTTAAAAACAGTAATAGTTTTGTGACATACTCCATTATTTAGTTACCATATGCAAATGCTAAAGCTTGGCATATATTCTGGAGCAGTTCAGTTGTTTTGTGTGATGTAGATCTTGTTTCAGTGTTGTGTTTTCCTGAACACCCGCAGTTTGTCTGAATCCTTAGAGTATTTTTATTCGAAGAGGAGTTAAACACTTGATCTCTTTTCATCCCACCTATGCTACCTTATGGCTTTTATTTTCTTTTGCTCAGATGGCAGAGGCCCATCTTGCTTATTTGTTCCTTGTGCTGAAATCATTCTTTTCTTCAAATTGTTATTGCTGCTTCTGTTTTTTGTGTGGTCTTACCCTGTGCCTATAAATATATTCACTGGACCAGACTTGCCCACAGTATTCAAGGTGAGGGTGCACCATTGACTTGAAAAGGGGAAAAATTAAGATTGTTGTTAAGTTTTTCTAGTTTTCTATTTCACAACCCCGCCCCCATCCCCCCAAATAGCATTCCATTTCTTTCCTTGATGGTGGTGAGCATCAGACCCACTGTGTGTTGAGCTCTTCACTAGTACCTCTGTCTCACTCCTGACAGTGTTTAAAAATATCAGCAACCAATGTTCTATGGTTGTTTCTCAAAGAAGACACTGTCCTCCATGTATAATATATTCCTTCTTGCTATTAGAGGCTGTTTACTGCTCTCTGAGTATTTTGGTTATGTAAAAATACCTGTAAAAATAGAACAATTTTGTATTCTGACATATTCTAATTTATGAATTTACGATATCCTGGATTTTTAGTGATGGTAATTTTTCATAAATAATTGGTTCATGAGAATAAATTTATGAGAGGTGAATGGTAGAGGGGATATTTTTAAACAATCAGTTGCACAGCTTCAAAGCATGGCATTATAGGAAAATAAGGTAGAAAGGAGTTTTTGAGAGGTCCTTTACTCCATCCCCCTGCCCTCTATGGCATCCTCTATCCTGCTGATGGTTTGTTGAGGGCATTTGTTATTCTCGTCTATCATATAGCACATCTGCTACGGAGTGCCAGCTGCAAATTCAGTAAGCACCAATTTTTCCCTCATTCCCTGTATATTGAACAGTGCCGGACTCAGATCTGAACCTGGTAGGACTCTGCTGGGTACCTTTTCCAGCTGGAGGGTGAACTATCCTCTACGTCTGGTTTTCCAAGTTCTGTATCTGTGCTTTCTTTGCCTTTTATGAGTGGAGGCATCACAAGTCGTGTCGTCTGAAACAGCAGCCCAAGGCTTTTGTAGCCCTTGTTGTAGTCTGGCACCCCCAGGTTTTATTTCTGGTCTAGAGCAAAACTGGCTTGTTTGTAGTGTGATTGGCATTGGGCAGCCATTGCAAGCTATTACTCATCTCAGTGCTGGCTTCTTCGTGCCTATGAAGAGTTTTATTATTGTTCTGGTATTTTTTTTTTGAAATTAAAGTCAAGCAGCATATCTGTAATCACTGTCTCCTCTTACAGAGGAGATAGTTTGGCCAGATAATGCTGGCCAAAGCACAGGGAAATGGCTCTTAATCCTCTCTGACCACTCTGTTGTGCTTATTTATTTTAATGCTTTTAATTAGATGTATTTTATTTAATGCATGTGAAGCATTACTGCTCAGCTTACAGAAATGAATGATGACTCTAAGTCAGATAGACAATGTGCTGTTCCAAGGGACACAACATGAGCATGCTGTTCCACGGGACACAACATGAGCATGCTGTTCCACGGGACACACCGCAATTGTCCTGACATTGCAGGGGAGGAGATGATACCATAGGCAGTCACGTGCCCTCTGCAGCCACCATTTTACAGAGTGTGTCCCAATTCTGTCGTACAACATACGCTCATTGACCTGCGTGGTACCTTTGGAGATGCCATTTGCATCTCATTTCAGTCTTTCATTTGCCAGATCTGATAAGTCGATCCCTCTTAATCTCTACTCCTGACTCCCTTCCTCACCTGACTTATTTCTTCTGTGTCCTGGCTCTTGTTTCACTTCAGTTCTTCCAAACATAAATGACCACAATTGTACTGTGTTTTCCAGATGAGGTCTTACAAATGGCTCACTTGCTGGCAGTGAGATTTCCCCTGCCTTCCCTCTGGGGAAGGTTAATCATTATGCAAGTGAGGGTTTTGTATTTATTTTGTTGGTTGAGGGCTGTTTTCTGTGGCACTGTGGCAGTTTTGTGCTCTGGCTCCCATCTTCTGCTACAGAACGCTTTCACCAGGTATCACAGGTCACTACTGTTGCATGGATTTGTATATAACAGATTTGTTTACATTATAAAGAGCATTAGTAATTATATTCTGCATTTTTCTATTTGCCTGCATGTCCGCTGCTCTTATGATCCAGAACCGCTGTGTAAAACCCTGTGCCTGGGGCCTTGTGCTTCCAGCCCTCTCAAGCATGAAGCATATGAAAGTCCTGCTGTGGCTTGGCTTTGCAGGAAAGCCTTTGGGGTTCAGATTTCATTTCACATAACCCAGAATTACAGGGCTGTTCTTCAACCCTCACAGGCATTTGTGTGGCAAAGAATGGCATGTCTTCCCTCTGTGGGAAATGCTCTGCTCTGAATCCACCAGCCTGGGTGTTTGGGTTTACAGCTAAACTCCCCCGGGGACTGATTATCCAGTGCCTCAGTAGTTAGTATCAGAAGGTTCCCCTTTGCCTTTCTTCTTCTGGGGCTGAGGTCAGGTGAGATGGATAGTCCTCTGTTGCCCTGCAGCAGATCTCCCTTTTTTCCGTCTTTGTGCTTTCTGGCTGTAAAACCTTGCTGTGCAAAATTGGTAGTGAATGCCACTCCCAGCATGACATGGCCAGACTGTCCTGTGCCTGTGTGCCCTATGTCCCTGGTCAGACAGGAAAGAGGTGATAAATCAAATGGGTTCTTGATAAGTTAAAGTCCTTTATAGCTTCCCCCTGCCCCCCAAGTTGCTGCTGCATCTGCTGATTCAAACCAGCTTTTGGCATGGGGCTCAAGATGGGCGTAAAAGCCAAATCTGGAGGTGGTGCTTCGAGCCGCAGGCTTCCAGCTGAATGAGGCAAGACAAAATTAACTGCAGAGCCTCATGAGACCTACTTCTTAAGCTGTCATGTGCAGCCTTCAGATCAGAAAACTAAACAGGAGGAGACAGGTTTCATGGTAAATGAGAAATTGTTTCCATCCTGTATGACAATAGAGGGCTTTCAGCTTGACTTTAACTGTATCTCGGTTATTGGGGCCACTTAGTTTGCTGTAGCATGAATGTCAACTGACATTTGATCCTGCTTGAAAGTTAAAGGGCTCTTAACCCATTTTGAGAAAAAGGCTTTTGTTTATGTCCTGAGGTTCTTGCCGAGCAGTTCAATCTAACCAGGTTACTGATTTGCTGCCAGGTGTCCCCAGTGCCCCGAACTTAGTTTTCTCTGAAGATGACATAAAACAATAGCTCAAGGCCAGCACAGAAAGACCTCAGCTGGCTTGCTGTGGAAGTCCAGTGGCTGTGCACGATGTTGGACTTGGGGTGAGAGAAGGTTATGGAGGGTGATGGGAAAGGTTTTCCTTCAAGCTGGGGAAGCATAATGGGTGGATGGCTAAACGGATGTAGGTGCTTCATAAAAGCTGAGCAGAGGGTTGGCCTTTGTGTAGGACGAGAATATAAGTGTCCACTGTGGTTTACACTACTTCCCATTACCTCAGACACAGATGGGCTGAGGTCTGAGCGAACAGCTCCACAGATGGCTGTGGAAACCCGGGTGGAAAGATGAGGAAAGCAGTGTAGGTCAAATTATTGCAGCAAAGCAAGGTGAACAAACAAAATTCTGTTTTTCTCCATCTCCCTTTATTATACTGACAACAGAGGTTGAGTGGCTGGGTCAGCAGTGTAACTCCAGGTGAGGTGTTCTGCTGAAGCCTGAACAGAACTGAACTCTCAGAGCAGGAAAGCTGCTGTTCAGTCAAGTCTCTTGGTTTCTTTTCAGCAAGAAGAACATGCCTTATAGTTGTTGCTTTGGTTCAGTGCACTGTATTCTTTTACCTTTTAATGGCTTTCTAAAGGTGGACCATGAGGTAGGGAGAGCAGATCGCTGGAGCACACCTTGAGGAGGTACATGCTCAGTCTACTGCCGTCCAAGACTTACAAATGCAGGGCCCTCCACCACCCAGGTACACTCTGTTGAGGGAATTGAGCCGATGTGAACCAGCGAACTGCTAGTCTCATCTGCCTTCTGACTGGAAGTGTTGAGACATACCCACAACCCTTTATGAAATGTCCTGATAGAACGTCGGTTCTGCTGGGCCCAGCCACTACAAAAGAAGACGTTCAGTATGTCTCTTCTCCCTTGTGGCAGTTGCCAGTGACAGGTGCCAGGAGCAACGGTTGGTTTAGTCAATTCTGTTGGGTTGCAAGTGCTTGTTCTCGTTGCTCTTTGCCTGCTCTTCCCTTGTTCCAGTGATTCAGTTGATGATTGAGGTTCATGAGAGGAGATATCACTTGCTGTTCCTTTGCCAAAGGACTTCTGGCACACAGTTGGCAGCCTGGACCTGGGCATTTTCTTAGAGACATGAAGGAAACAGCTAAGAGGAGAGGAAACAGTATGTATCTCCTTGTCTGTAATATGCATTTTCAAAGACACTACTTACAATGTAGAAAATCGGTGTGTTTGGATAAAGCACTCAACATGTTTCATAACTAGTAAATAACGACACCCTGATTTTTTTTTAAAGCTTATCGCCTATAATTAAGGATGGCTTTTCTAGGAGAATGGTAACAAGACTTCTCTACATTATTCTAAAAATTTCAAACTTGAGACAAAGTTCACCAAGCCTGAAGTCTTGCAAAAGTTTTCCTTAACATGGTTTCCTGTAGGAATGGTCATTTATCTTAGCTGGTGGCAACGTATGTTTGTCTTGGTTGGATAGCCTATCTGGAAACTGTATAACTAATTATGCGAGGAAACGGCACCCAGAACAAGTGCTGAGAGTCAGTAGTGTATTGCAGATACTGAATCATCTGTCCTTGCACAGGTGTAGGTACAGATGAAAATGTGTGAAGAGCAAAGCCAGTGAGCACTGTGGGGTTGTCCACTGTGCTGGCTGAAAAAGTGCTTGGTGCTAGAGAGCTCCTGTTCATAACTGCCCAGAGTCTGCAGAGGGAGTGATGGGTACAAGCGGCTCTTGTGCAGTGCTCGTTTCTTTGCAAGAGGATTAGGATGAACTTAGGCTTCAAAATGTTGCGGTAGGAACTGACTTTGCTACCTGCCTATGCTTGTCCAGCTGTAACACTGCCCGGCCCTGGAAAGGTTGGCCCTTGCTTAACCTCTGACTCTCCTTTGATCGTGACTGCTTTGGTGACAGTTGTATCTACAAAGATACCAAAGATATCTTATGCTTTTTTCTGTGCTAACCTGCTTTTGGAAGAAGACATATGTGGCTTTTCATCTCCTTGCCAGAGTTCCCAGACTGCAGCAGTCTATAGGGAAAGTGAGTCTGTGAAAGTGAGTCTGTGAAAATGAGCCTTCGGTGTGATTTCGGGAACTAAGGTGTTTATTCCAGTGTTGTAAAGGGGACAAGGTAGGGATATGGGCCAAAGTCTGTGATAGGGACAAGAAATCACATAGGGCAAAGGCAATGGATCTCTAGCAGAAAATTGCACACAATAAATAAATAAATATCTTTACTGCAATATGACACACCACAAAAAGATATGAACCCTTGCCTTCCTTCCAAAGTTATTTGTAAAGCTGATGTTACTAATTCATCATTCAAGGTGAGTGCAAAGAAAACAGTGCACTTTTATGAATAGAGAAAACTGCAGTGTCAAAGACTTGCCTTGGCTGAGCTCCTCTTTGTTTGGACCTACCAGCTGCAGAAAGTCAGTCAGACAGAAACTGCTAGTTATTTCTGCTGCCGTTCTCTTGACAAATACTACTTTCCTTGTAGAATGTCATCCAAGCCTCAGTAAGAGTATATTTTATACTTGTCTTGTTGAGATCCAACCTAAAGATGAGGCAGTGCTATCAGCCTTCAGGCAAATAAAAGCCCTTTCTGCATTTGCCCGATGGATTTTTGCTCTGTCACCTGCACCTGCATTTGCTACATCTCTGCATTTTGTCTTCAAAACCTCAACCTTCTTATCTGTGCCCTGAGATGAACACCAGCTCTTCTGCTGTGAAAGCAGCCATTCCTTTGTCATCTTCACGCTAGCTCACCAGGTGAAGCTGCACGTACAGCCCAATGTCTGCACTGAGACATCAAGCCTTTCGAATCGTGGTTTGGAGCCTCCCATCTGCCCCAGCTGGGTGATGGCTTGGGTTTGCAATGCACTTTGAATTGCCAGCTCCTTGGAGTGAAATCCTTTCGCTGTCCTGGTTGCATCACCTGTTGTTGCTCTCGTAGCTGTGGCGTACAAACGCAAAGACAGCATGTGGTCTGTCTGCAAAATGGAGCTGAGATTGCTCTGGTCTCCACAGGGTTGGCAGAGAAATCTCTAAGGTGTTGTAGGTTATTAAAGACAGGCAAAGGGAAAAAGAGAAATAAGAATAAAGAGGTGAGTGAGAAAAATCAAGGATGCCTGTCAGAACTTAGAAATCTGGGTGTTAAGAAGTACTCGAAGGATAGGGCAAATGTTTGTACCCGCTCTAAAAAGGAGAGCGAAAGAAGCAGCTGTCCAGTTGTACATTTTTCATTATTACCATTTCCCTAATGATTATAGGGATTTGCTACATGTGGGCTTGCTGTGTGGGGATGCCATCCCAATGGCTTGATCAGTTGCACGGGGAACCTTCAGAGCTGTCAGTTACAGACTGGAGGGTGTGTAAAAGTAAGAGCCTGATGTAAGAGCATTAGTGACCCCGTCACTGAGAAACAATGGTTAAAAAAAAAAATGATGACACCTGGAAATCCCTGATCTGGGTTGTTTAAAGTGAGCTCTGAAGCCACATGAGAAGTGGGTAGGTGGATGGGGGCAGCGCATGTGCCCATCAGTGGGAATTGTGTGGAGCATGAAGGTGGCAGTTAAGTTGGTCTCAGAGGTGGAGACAGCTGTGAAGAGAGCAGCTCCTTAAGAGCTCTCTCTTCACCCTTGTCCTGCTGTCTGATGGTGAGCTACAGAGGGATGCAAAGATGTTTGAGAGCTTAAGCTAAAGTTTAATATATCTCATGCCTCTGTAATTGGAAGACACTGGCCACTATGATATTCTTCTTCTCTCCTTCCTCTCTTTATTCTAAAATAAGAGTAACGCTTTGTTTTCCTGACTTCGGCTTGTTTCTCCCATTGTGAAATGTTGGCAAACTGGTTTTGAACTTAGTTTCTGGCTGGCTGTAGCAGTCGCCAACAGCAGTGGGTGTTGCCAACGCTGGGTGTCTCTGTGGATGATTTGTTGTCACTTCTGGAGCTTTTGTTTATCTCCAATAGCTTTCTGAAAGTTGGGGATGATCCCACGTGTCTGAATTATAGAACAAGGAGAGGAAAATATAACATTTCCTTCTCTCACTAAAAGCCCTGATTGCTGATGCCAGCAGGTAGTGCCCTACCAGCCTGTACCTCTGGTGTTTCCAACATACTGTGCTTTGCTTTTGTAGTTTATAAAAACTTTCTGATTTGACATTCATGAGTGAGGTTTTAGGGCTGCAGATCTGGACTTGACTTATATGTGGGATTCAGAACTCTTTGGGGGCAGCCATGGGTGAAAGGTGAGGTAGATAAGCTGGAACTGCTTGTTGGGGCAGTTCAGTGTTAGAGCTGGTATCTTTGCAGGCTGATGCCAAAGGGATTATGTATGTTAATTTGTGGAATACTTAATTTTCAAAGGTACAGATCTTAATGCATTCAGTATTTGATAAGCAGAATTTGTTAAACTCCCAGTGACGGAAGGAGGCTCCATTAACTGGGGTGACAGCCTCCCCTGGGACTTTGTTGTCTGCATACAACTGAAAGCTGCTGAGCCTGCGTCTACCTTTCTTAGGTGTTTCTCCACTGATTTCCCCTGTGGGCTCCCTCCTGAGAGCTGTCTTGAGGCTGTTTGTCCTATGCAGGATCACTTCCTCACTGCTTGCAGTTGGTGAGTGAGCTTGCAGAGTAATGCTGTGGTGGCTGTGCACTGGGGGAGCACGGAAGTGCAGGCGCTTCACTGATCACATAGAAAAATGTCACCGAACAAAGCTGGAGAAGCTGATAAGATACAGTGCTGAAGACGACAACTTTGTCTTTATCACTTGAAAAACCAAGTGAGGCACTGAAGCCAAAGCCTTCATCTGCAGGTTCCCTGATGCTAGGAAAGCAAATAAAAACAGAGCAGAGACAGTCTAGTAGTGGAGTAGTCTGAGTGCAGGGAGGATCACTCATCTGGCCAGCATAGCCCTGGCACATGGGAGAGCTTGGCTTCTATGGCACACAGTTTCAAGCTCAGCCATCCTTCCTCCATGCTTTGCTCCTGCTTTGCCAAACATACAATGCAGAGCAGGTGGGAGCTGCAGAGGGAATGTTGTCACTAATACTGCAGCTGATCTTTGGGCTCCTTCTCCTGAGGCTGTGATGCTAATTCAGGTAATGCTTTTCCAGCTAGATGTCAGAAAGGTAAGGGGATTCATGCAAGGATTTAAGAGTACATAGCTGTGCAAAATCAGGGACGCCGACATCCTCCTTTATGTTTTTCATGTGAGAGAACGCTGCAAGGGACACCCCTCTCCTTCCGTGACACTTGCCCAAAAGCTGCAGTACTTCTGGGGTTGATACTATCCTATGAGCAAAAAGGATGTGGCCTGCTTTAATTCCCACCTCCGCCGCCTTGGAGGTGGGCAGGGGGCTGCAAGTGACATTTTGTTGTTGGTGAACTTGTTACACTAGGCATGTTGAGCTGGGTTCTGAGGAAACCAGCGGTCGTGCCTGGCTTGCAGGCGTTCATGTGAGTCTTGGCACTTTGGGGTAATTTCTTTTTTTGGGGTTATGCTGGGATAGGATTTTTGATCAAGAGGGTGCTGCAGTGGATTTTGAACTGGGAAGATGGCTGTAGCAAACGCCTCACAATCAGCCACTCACTGGGCCTGTTTGGTGGTGTTATATATAGATTTTGCTCTCTGTGGGTCTTGTTAGTGGAACAGTAGGTTGCACAATGGGCTCTTAAGAAAGCTTTTTGTCTGGAGATTTATTGACTCTTTGAGATCTGGGTGTCAGGGTGATACAGACTTTCCAAGGGAGTGCTTGATAATCCCCGTTCTGTGTGCACAAGGGCAGATACCCAGGACGTAACTTTCTTCTGTCCCTCCCAGTAAGGAGAGGAACAAAAGTCTCTGATCCTGTAAGCAAAGTGAGAATACCCACAAATAAAAGTTTTCCCTGTAATGCATTAGCATATATAATAGGGCCCAAATGTTGCCAAATCATTCCTGAAGCTGCTTTTTACCAAGCAGGGAGGCTGCTCAAGTGCCCTTTCTTTCCATCTGGAGAGATTTTGACCCCCTGCCTGCTTTGCTGTGGTGCCACGTCTTTCCACAGCTGCAGTAGGCTGAAGCTCTTATGGCTTGTTAAATAGCCTGAGAAGTTCGTTAATGAAAATTAATTGAGTGTCACTAATTTGCCTGTCTCTTGAGGTAAGCAACTAGATTTTTTTTCTTTTTTTGCTTAATTTCTGATCCTGTCTCATCAATTACTTCCTTGAAAGGCTCACACAAATTAGAACTTGAGGTAACAGTCATATATATTTAATTATTAGAAGTTAATGTTCGTACCGCTTTCTGCATTGTGTTTGGGAAAATAGGGGAGGAAAAAAATATTGATGCTTTATACACAAAATGTTTCTTATTTTCTCAAATTCTGAGGCAGGTTATGAGCTGTCAATTTAATTCCTAGAAGGGAGATAACTTTGACGAAGTAAGAAATGAAGAATGATGCAACAAATGGAGATAACATTGACTACTTTTCTGTCTCACTGACAGGTATCTTAGGGAACACATGGAGGTTACATGCTCACATTGCTATTTTTTCTGTTACGTAGTAGCACAAGTTTTCTGTCTCTCCACTGACTCTTCTACTGTTCATTTTTAATGATAAAGAACTGGTTTTTTCCTTCAAAAATGTCCTCGCTGGAACTAGCTGGGGCCAGAATGGTTTATAGCAGTCTATGGTTACAGGAGCCCCTCTTTCTGCCTTTCCTTTTACACAGACCCCTTCTTGCTGCTCCTCTTCCTTCAGTAAATGCAGTTCCCCACTTGCTTTGGTCTGTCGGGCACGTTTCAACCCTTTTTCTTTACTGAAGATACACGAAGGAAAGGTAACATGGTAAGGGTGTAAAGATGTGTATTTAAAATTCATCCAGCAGGATAATATTAACTGTTTTTATCCAACTAAACAAAAAAAAAAAACCTAAAAAGAATACTTACAGAAATTAGGATGCATAATTAACTCATCAGTGATAATAGCAGGCTCTTCTATGCTCCTGTAGAGCAGAGCCACAAATACAATGACAGCTATGGTTAATCTGTAATCACCTGTATCTTCATGAGATTTTACATACTTTCCTGCCAGGTCAACATTGATCTGATCAGTTCCGAAGCTCTCATGGTAACAAATTTACTCAAATCCGTGTGCAAACAGAAGATGAGATGCTGACTCTGGGCGCTCTGATTCAGACACAGCATACAGTCGCTTCTGAGCTGCAGCTAAACAGACCAAGCAGCCTTGGATGATGCCTGGATGCCACCCTGCTTCTGGGAAAGCTTCACAGCTCATACCATTTTGCTGTGCACCCCCAGACTTCCAGTCATTTAACGTGTCCTTCTCCTGATGCTCTCCACAGGACAAGGTGTAGCCTGTGTCTTGGCTAGGCAATGGTTGCAGAAGGGTTCCTTGTACCAGGATGTGCTTTTTCCAATGGATAAAGTGTTCAGGCTTGTTTGCCTGTTTTTCCAACTGTGCTACATTGCTTTTATGGCAGGAACTTAATCTGCAGCTGGGGTGTTGAAAAAACAGTCTAATGAAAGGTGAGAAATGAGAGATGCTAAAAAGTGACCCTGGTATTTTTCAGCTGAGTTAATCCCAAGTGTAATACCATGGGTTTAACTGGAATTACACAGGGGATTAGTTCAGTTGATAGCTGATCACACTGCAATAGCTGCCTGGCTTCAGGACTTGGATGAATGGGTGCTGCTTGCCTCCTTGCAGCCCTGTTCCTTCACTTCCACATCACCCCTGCTCCTCATTCCCCATGCTGGGCCCAGTTCCTCCTCCAGTGACACCTCCTTTGAGGAACCCCATCTATTCCACTGTCTTTACTTTAATCTCTCCCTTGGGGTTTCCCATTTTCTGTTTTAAGGGTCCTTCTCCCACTTAGGGAGCTTTGCAAAATCCCCCCATCTTTTCCCTGTTCCATTGAGGGGCTTCATTCAGAGCACCAGCATTTTAAACTCTGCCAGAATGAAGGGCAGAGGTGAAACAGGAGTATTTTTATGGTGAAGGACATGAGTGGCTGCTGGCGATTGTGTGATGAACAGGTACCAGGAGATGCCCACAACTCCCATGCCCAAAGCAGGCTCTTCATGTTGGACCTAGAGAGAGCGCTTGCTCTTCTGTGCATGATTAGAAGTGAGTTATCTCCTCCTAGAGGAGAGGCAACACTGCTTGCATAGCTGTCCTCATAGCCCTGGGCTAGATTCACAGAGGGAGGGGTAGGAATCAGAAGGAAGTGGTCTGAGAAGTGCTGTGGTGGATTGGGCTGTGCATCTCCAGATGCACACGAATAACACAGTGTGCAGAATTGCACACCCATAGGGAATGTTTCTTCCTTCCTCAGTGGCTCCTGGGCCAACCCGGGGTGGTTTCCCTCTACCAGGACATTGCCTGTTCAGCAACAGTCTGAGATTTGAGCTTTTACAATGGTGGAAAATTTTTGGCAAAGCCGTCAGGCATGGGCTTCTGTTCCCCTCACCTGCTGATGGTGCTGATGCTGTGCTGGTGGACTCGTATTTATTTCTAACCTTCTTGACGCTTTGGCCAAACGGTTGGGGGCCAGTGTACAGCCCTGCTTATTTTCAGATGTTATTGTTATCCTCCGGATGTGATTTTTTGACTTGTTTTGCGTGGGATCCTGTTCCTCCTCTCTCCCCTTGAATGCATGCGTGGTTCCTGGCTGGGAGCAGGACCCATCCCTACGTGGATGATGGCTTTTACCCCGGAGGTGCCGTGAGGCCAAAAGCCACCATTTGGGCAGTGATGCTGGCTTGCCCACCGGCTCTGTGACACACGGTGCCACAACCGAGCCCAAAAGAGTCCGGCGTGCCCCCAACTACTTAGTTTAAGGGAATTTTAGACGGGCACGGTTCAGCCCGCACACTGGGAGGATTTGTCGTGGTGGTGACAGGTCCTTCAGGGGCAGCGGACCACTCCCTCGCCTCGGAGCCCTGCACCCCTTGCCTCAGCGCCTCCGCCGTCGGGCCGGGGCGTTGCTCCCTCCCCGGCCCCGCTTCCCCATCCCGGGGGTCCGCCGGCCTCCCCTTGCTGCGGGCCGGGCCGGAGCGGAGGAGGAGGTGGCGGGGGCGGGCGCAGGGCAAGAAGGGCCGGCCCAGGGACGCGCTACGTGTCGCCGGAGCCCTTATAGCCCCGGCCCGCCGCGGCCCGGCCCCGCCGCCGCCCGTCACCACCATGTCGAGCCGACAGCAGACGGTAGGGCCGCGCCGCGGGGCCGGCGGGCGGGGGCCGGGGCTGCGGGGCGCGCTCGGCTCCCTGAAGAAACCCTCTCCCGAAACCCCTGGCGCCGCCGCTTCCCCCCCCGCCCGGGTGCGGGGGGCTCGCTCCGAGGCGGGCAGCGCTGCGGAGGCGCGGGCTCCCCGAGCTCCCTTGGCTCGGGGGATGGAGCCCGGTGGGCGCCTCCTGCTCGGCGCCCGGGCCCGGACCCGGAGCTTTCCTCTCGGGGCGCACCCGTCACCTCGCAGGGGGGACACTAAAACCGTCTCGTTGCAGTGCGGGGTGACGAGGATGGAGGCTCTCGCCGCGAGTCGGTCCGCCCTGGTGCCGATGCGCGGGCGCGGTGTGTGTCCCGCAAGCACCTGGGCGGGGGCCCGCCCGTCCCGCAGGTCAGTCCCGCGTCCCGCCGCCCGGCTTTCGGCAAGTACCGCTGGGCCGACGGCTGTCGGCTGCGCTGCCCGCCGCGCCGGTGCCGACAGAGAGCGGCCGCCGCGCTTTCGGGTGCCCTCTGCCCGGGTCCCCCCGCTCCGGGGGGGAAGCTGGTGAGCCGGCCGCCACCCCCCATCGCCTTTCGGCGTTGCTGCAGAGCCAGTTTTCAGAAAATATTAAACAGACAGCAAAGAAAAACGATGATAGCCGGAGCGTAATTAATTTAAAAATCAAAACTGCAAATCGCAGTCACGGCCAGAAATCGTTTTCCGCTCGCCAGCTGCCCTCCCTTACTTCTTGGGTTTGGGATATGAGGTCTGGGACCCTCTGAGTGCGTGCATGTTTTCCAGGTTTTAAATCAGAACCATAAGAAATCTTGACATAACTCTTTCGGGCTGCTTTAGCTGGTTGAAATTTTTTTTTTAACCTTGTCATGAATTTTTCAGATGGATTTAATGCATTTTGAACACACTGGCATTCTGTCTGGATAGGAATGCGACCAAACCCACGTGTAACAAAGCGTGCCTCTGTAGCAGGGCGTTCTTGGAAACGCGAAAACCTGTGGTTTAGGGATTATTTCAGGGAGGGGAGGTGCAAGATGTGAGCTGTGTATGGGAGTTTTGTTTATTGCTGTGATAGGAGAGAAGCACTACTGAACTTCAGAATAATCCCTTTCCTTTGCCTCCACCCTAGGCTGGAAAAATGACCTTTATAATCCAAGATTATGGTTGACCTTTGTACCACGACTGTCAAAATACGCTGTCTGGTTGACAGTTTCAGGCATACTTTCATGTGCTTATCTGCCAGGTGTGTGGTAGAATGAGAAAAGTCATGATTTCACTAATTACAAGAGGTTTTGGTAATTATGATATCCCACTAGTGATCCTCCCTGTCTATCACCAGGGAGGTGTGTTGCACAAAGCGTAGATCAAGTTCTTGCTCCTAACGCGGTCTCAGTGGCTCCTTGGTTACAACCATCTCAAGTCAGTAGCAAAGATACAGGGTACGGCATTTTGCCATGATAGGGGTCCCTTGGTCAGCACAATTATTTGCATACGCATGGGGACAGTTGCGTTCAGTCTCAGTGTGATTACACAGCGTGGTTCGGGGGGTTGCGGCATCGACCACACACCAGAGATTTTGCTGAACAAGGGAACAGGCGACAGCACAACGTGCTCCCGCTGCTGGCAGCCTAAATGTTGTAGCCCAGAGGAGTTTTAATGTGGTGGTGAACTTCTCATGACACCTTTTGTAGCTGCAACAGCCAAGATGGTTCTATGAGAAAACGAAGATGGCGTGCACAGAATAATTTGCCCTACTGAGATCCCTATTAGTAGGGCCCCTTACTTAATCCCTGTTTTTCATTCTCCCGGTAATGTGAATTCTTATTGCTCATAAAAATCATTATTATTAATAAAATCTCAGGTTCTACCACTTCTTCATAGTGTGGGTGATGTACTAATCTTTCTCCCACAGACAAGGTTTTAGTGAGGCTGGGTATTTCCAGCATTATTCACTGTCCGAGAATATGTCAAAAATGGGTTTCGCAGATGATGTTGATTGGTTGTCACCTTTTGAAAGGCACGCAGCAGGACAGACTGGCTGTGTTATTTGACTATGCTCCTCATTTGAATGAAATCGAATAATGGTAAGCCTGGGATTTAAAACCGAAATTCAGCTAGAATGCTCTCTGGAGTTTGAGGCTAGTTTGAGGATATTTTAATTGCATACTTCTTTATTCATAGAAGCTTATAAGGTACAAAGAAGAAAACTTGAATTTTTTTACTCTGCACATGCTGTCCTTAAAAATTAACAAGACACCTTAATTCTGCTGAAGACCCAAGACTTGGTGTGCAGGAATCTCTCTTTGGCTGGTTAATGTGGAAACGGTCTCTTCGTTTCTGCTCCTGACATTGCAAGAGGTGTGAAGGCCTCTATGTGGCAGGCAGTGTCCTTCCGTTCACAGACCTCATTGACAGAAAGCATTTATTTCTAAACAGTTCCAGGACTGATTTTTTGGGGTGAAGAACTGTCTTTAATGATCACCTTTAAGACTTCATGTTCCTTAGACAGGCCTCCCGTGTGCCCCAGTGGTGAAATCCTACTCTCATGAGTAAGTACACCGTAAAGTAATTGCAGTGAGTAGCATGGAGCTGTGGGACTGCCCTTGTTCATTGTGTGGGCTCTCGCACAGTGCCGCATTCAGGGCTGAGCAGTTCTTTTAGCCCCATCGAAATAGCAGCTTGTTCTCCCTACACCTGCAGCGTTGTTGGTATTTCCACAGCTCATTACGTCTCCCCGCCGAGCAGCGTTTTCATAACGAGCAGGAGGGTACAGACGGTGCAGTGTGCTCCGGCAAAACAGCTTGCTGCGGAGCCCACACCTACAGGCACGGCCCTGCCCTGGAAAGGCTGGCCCCTCGCCGGGGTGACCTGGCTGCACAGTTTGCGTGTCCCTGTGGGTGTGTGGGAAGTGCAGCTCAACATCTCTCGTGAGATGGAGGTGTTCTGAGCTGGCTGCCAGAGTCCTGCCCCTGGCAGCAGGTGAGTGTCGTGCTGGCTGCGTGCAATGAGTTTCTCTTTGGATGCCCTTACAGGTGCTATGGGGAGGTTGAAAGCCAGTGCTGAAACTGCCTTTTTCGGTTACAGCTTTGTCATCTGTCTAGTCTTGTAACAGTGTCTGAATGGCGTGGCATGTGGCATCCCTTGTTTTCACCAGGATGCTGTTTCTGTAGCCCAGTGGATTACAAGGCTGTAACTTCTGATGGTTCGTTCTGCCTGCATGCAGTCGCAAATTATGTGGTCTTATTTAAAGATAAATTAACGTGTAAAAATAATTTAGATTTTTTAAAAAGAATTATTTAAAGAGAAGGAAAGAATCCCACAAGATCAGAGGATAACCCTGAGGAAATAAGAAAAGGCTTGGTTTCTTTGCTGAAAAACTATTCTCAGCCACAGGGCAGAGATCAGATGGACTGAGTGAAATCACGGGCTGTGCAGTGACTACGCACAGCTTCATCAGTTTAATTGCAAAGCAGTGTAAAATAAAAAGTTTCTTAAAAAGCCCAAACCAATGTGTTCATCTCCTCGCATGCTTATTCTTTACTACATAAAGACCAAAACATCTTTAAGAGGTTTATGTTCAGAGCAGTTCTGGGTAGCTCATCACAGTGACGCTTGCACAGGTGACAGTGCAGCAGGCAGCAAAGCCCTTATTGCAGGGAGTTAGTGTGGCTTGGACTGGGTTGAATTACTCAAGAGAGTGTTTCTGATGTTTTATCCAGCGTTTCAGAAGTCTTGGGTTTATGGCTGTGATTTATTTTCTAAAACACAGTGTCTAACTCATTGCGCCATGACAGTGAAAGGGGATTGTTTTCTAGTTGCTCATCATGAACTTAGTATGTCTTATTTTCTATAACCTTTTTTGCTTTATATCTCTTTTGTTTGAGGATCATGGAAAGGTCAGCAGACTAACTATCTCGATACGCTTTATTTCAACTTCCATTGTTTCCTATAGCTCTCTCCTGTTTTCTCCCTATTTCTTTTGAAGTCCTGTGCTATTAATAAATTACGTTTCCAGCCTGTTGCCCCACCTTGCTGTTTCATTCACCTGCGCTGTTTTGCAGGGCTGCCAGTGTGCCAGACCTGTGTTTATTAACCATACTCTGCTCTGTAAGAGCAGGGATGTTCAATCTGGGGAATCCCAGGGGAGAAAAGCCAGAAAAAGTTGTAGCCTCCTAAATATGAATGCCTCTTTCTTTCCATAGTTCAGGGAGGCTGAGCCCTCCAGGGAATGGGGAATGAAATAATCAGCTTGATGTGGCCCAGCCCCAGAAGTTGCAAGCTGGGGACCTTGGTGGACCTTCCCCAAGTGCAAGAAGGCTTGTCTGGTATGACATGGTAGTGCTGTTGCAGCTGGAGCAGCAGGGTATGCTTTCTAGGAGGCTGCATGGACAGAGCATCTCCTGGGGCTGTAGAAGGGTGTACACGCGGAAAAGTGGAAGGGTTTTTCTGCTGGGGCAGGTGGTTCCTGCCTGAACACCCCTTCCCTCCAAGGGTAAAGGCAGGCAGGTCAAACCTGATCCCTGCGTGTGCACTCGGAGACTAATGTTTTGCTTTCCCAACAGGACTAGTGGTTCTTCACGAGATCTCTTCATCTCCCAGGGACCCTGTTTGGAGGAGCGTTGCTGAGCGCTGCTGCTGCTGGTGGTCGGCATGTTGGGTGCCATATGGAGTGGAGTCTGGGGCACCTAAACTTGACCATAATTTCTCCAGCTCTGAGTTGAAAGGCTTTGAGTCAACATGTTATTTCCTGTCCTGCTGCTGGGCTCCTGGATAAATACAGATTCTGGCCTTGTCTGGTTTTCAGGTTGCACTGATTAAGTCGTGGCCAGTTACAAATCTCTGCCAAAACCTATACCTCAGGCATAGGTTTCCATCCATGCTCTCATTGGGCAGCTCCTACAAGTAGTTTTAGGCAAGACAGCAAACGATTTTGAAGACCTGACACTACCCAGACATGTGCACTGCAGCTGCAGCTTAGATTTAGGCCACGATGATTTTGTTTTTCTGGAGGGTTTTCAAGAGAAGTACTGGCATACTTGCTTTTTCCCCCCCCCCCCCCCCCTTAACTGGGCTGATGTTGATCCTGGAGGGTGTCTTTAAATAGCCTTTAAAAATGAAAAGACCTCGCCTATCTGAAACCAGGTGTTTTAGATAAACTTGCAGCTGTACGCACCCACAAGAGATAAGTAGCATGCAGGGCCTGTATGAATGCTCCTAATGATATGCCCTGGCTTGAACTTGTACTTCGGTCACAGTGCTCATGCACTGTGGTATCTTAAAAGTCCATTAAGAGTAACGCCATGTAATTCAGGTTACTGTTTATTAATTTACTGTTATCATGAGCGAGGTGACTAATGTTTATCTCTGATTTAGCTCTGAATCAGAGCTGTAGGAGTGAGAAACAGTTCCTTAATGGTCTCACAGCTTAATCATTTCTAAGTGAAAATTTACTTGGAGTGTATCATTAACAAAAGGAGGGCTGCAAAAAAAGCCTGGTCAAGGCATTCAGCATGGATGTGCGTCACAAAATGGGGTGCTGCAGTTAGGATTTTGCCTGGAGGGCTGGTAGCTCATTGCTGGTGCTGCCTCCCGTCCCTCACAGAGCGGTCCTTTTTCGTTTACTTACAGCTTGGCTTGGTTACAACTATGTGTGTTGAAAGTTTTGTCCACTGAGTGGTGACAAAATGTGTTGGCCTGTTTGGAAAGCAGAGCTTGAGAAAGGAGCTGGTTTGCATAAATTTTATTCTTTTTTTTTTTTTTTTTGTATGTGGCTTCTCTTTAAATGCAGCACTTCAGGTTTGCTGAGATGAGCTTTTTTGTGCATCTTTGGAAAACAACCGTTTATACTTACATTTCCAAGACTTTCTGACCTTGAGGTCTTCACGGCCTCTCTGGCAGAACAAAATGTTTTCTTCAATATCAAACCATTTTTCAGGTTTCCTTTGTGGTGCAAAAAAGTGTGTCGGGCAGGAGGTAATCTTTCAGGCCTGCCCAGCCCTTCTGATGGGAAGGCCATTTGTTTGTGTTGCTAGTGGGTGTGGGAAGAGGGGAAAACCCCCTCGTTTTAGAGGAGGTGACTGCTGCTGTAGGGGGCTGAGTTGTGTCCTTGCCTCTACCAGGGGCTCTGTGCACAATGCTGGACAAGCCACCTCAACCATGGCTGGGGCAGCTCATTGCACCTGCCCCCATCTTCGCAAAGCTAGTCTGAGACCACAAGGATGGATGTGAGGAGCATTGAGCTCTTGGAGGTGCAGCCTGCAGTCCAGGGGAGCTGCTCTTCAAACATGTCATTTTTATAGGGCTCAGATATTGCAGGAGCTCAGGTCTTCATCTGCTGTTCGGCTTACTCTCTGCAGCTCTTCTGCAGCTGTAAAACTGGGGATGATGCCACCCTCGGAGAGATACTGGGAGTTTTCATAAACTTTTGAGGGATCAAGTAACAATAATTCCCAAGGAAAATGTGCAACTGTCCTTCAACCAGCCTTTGAGTCACATGTAATGACTAAGACCTGTGCCTACACCTGGTTTAGGGAGAAATGAGGGAAATGCTGAATAGCCACGCGTTCAAGAAGAGTACAACATTCTTGGTGCTGACTTAGGCAGGGGTCTAGGTAACCCTGTGTGTGCTCACATAATTAAAAGCCTGTCTGGCAGCTTGTATGGGTCAGATGCACAGGTAGATGGGGCAGGAAACATCATCCACGTGTCTCTGAACTTGAGTCCTCAACTTGGACTTGGCTCATGCAGCTTGCGGTGTAGAATGGCATGTTCAATGCTGTTGATCGTGAAAACAAGCCCACCTTCAGCCCACAGAAATACTGAGGGGACTGAGGAGGTACTGAGTGAGGACAAGGTCTGTTTGGCTCTGTCTTTATTTTCAAGCAGCAGCTGAGAGTGAGGGCCAGGAAGGAGTTTATGGCTGGGACGCCATGGTGCATTGTTCCAGCTTCCATTGATTTATGACTTGAGATACCAGAGGCCATGCCTTTCTTCCTGACGGTCCTTGAGGTACTTTCCTTCCATTAATTCATCTTAATGATTTTTTCCAGCCAAATGAACTTTTGGTCTGCCCAGGAGAGTTCTTCCATTTAACAGTGTCCTGTGTGGTGGTTTGGGTCATGGTTTGGGTCATGTTTCCCTGGAGTTTTTCCTGCTGCTGCTTTTCCCCTTTGCAAACCTTAAAAAAAAATCTCTGAAGTAGAGAGACATCTCCTGTTGCCTGCTGGTGACCTTTGACCACTGCAAAGCCAAGAGCATGGGGTTCAAGATGCTAGGTTCATCTCTGCATCCCTCCCAGATACCTAATGAAGCAGGGAGAGGCAGCATGTGGCTGCAACACTGAGCACCCACCAGCCTTGGGCTCGTGTCCAGCTTTATTCTTTCAGCAGCCTGCCATAACATCCTGTAAAGGAGAAGTGATGCAAGACGGTTAGTTCTTTTACAGAAAAATACATACACATATATATATCTCAAAACCTGATGAAGCTGCTTGAAATACAGACCCTCTGTAGCTGCCACTGCTTATGAAATCCCTAGAGCTTCTTAAAAGGTACCAGATTTCTTTCCTGAGAGGGTTAAGATGGGCATGTTAAAAACAGGTATCCTGTCCCCATATTGTTTAGATCTAAGATGGGCTTGGTTCAACCTGTGCTAGCCTGTGGCGTGGAAGGACGTTCTGCTTTCTTACTTAGCAGAAGATGGAGCTGGTGTCCTGCCTGCCTGCTGGTGTCCATGGTTAGATGTTGGCCTCCAAGTTTGAAGACCTATTGCAAACTGAGTTTATAGGGATACAGAGCTGCTGAATGTGGCTTGCTGTGTTTTGTGGTAGGGCAGTTCAGCTTTTAAAGGTAAGTTAGCGACAGTCTTGGTTTCTTGAACTATTTTCTGGAGCTCTCAAAGGGAATGGTTTTGATGAAATAGGATATAGCTCTGATACGTTGGCTCCTGGTGTTCACTGGAGGACCCACTGGGTAAGCTGTTCCCATGTGGCATCAATGAACAGCAGAGCTTTGATTGTAGCTTACAACTGAACATAATTTAGCTCAGCTGACGATCTCCTGATGCTATATTGCAGGTTTTTCTTTGCGTGGTATTTGGTGCAGGAGTCCCGGCTGTCCGTCTTGCTTGTTTTAAGGGATAAGGTGCCTACCTTGTCACAGTAAGAGACGGGACATGTACAGTGGTGTATTTACCATAGAGAGCCACAACCCCTTAATTAAATTGCTGAATCTCATGCAAGAAAAGAAATTACTGTATGTAAATGCAATTCCTCTATGGAACTTTTTTTGTTACTGAAGTTAGTGTGTAGTTCAAATATGTACCCTTGTCCTCCTTTCCTCTTGTCCCTGAAATCTGAGGGACTGAGTTTACCATTTCCGTAACCTGATATTTTTCTCCAAAAGAAGATACAGAAGCATGGCCGTGTGTACTGGGTAGTTTTTCCTGGTAGGGGAGTGGTGGCGTGCGGCTCTGATTTGGTGCAGCATTTCTCACGCAGATACCGTTGCACCCCGCAAAGCAGCTCAGCCGGCTGTCAGTCATGGCGTGATCCACAGCAGCCTTGTAATAGACCGCAGGCATCAAGGCAAAACCGTTCCCCTTTTGCAGAGTCAAACCTATTGTTTGCAAAAATGAGTGTGAGCCAAACTGCTGAAACGGGTTCATTTAGGGGAGGTAATTTAGCAGAACCACTCTGAATATAAAAAATAGGGCAACCATGGAAGGATTTCTTGTTTAAATTGTTATTTTTGTCAGCGGCTGACAAAATGCTTTGTTCGTCAGATAGTTGTTGCCCATGCAGCTGTCCCTGGTGATTTCTGGAATGAAGATAGGAAGATTTTTTTCGTAATTTCTGTCCCAGCCTTGCAAGTTCATCCTGAAAATGTAGGAGTGCAGGATGACTCACTAGTTTTCCTGTACTGAGGAAATTAGAGTAGCGAGTAGTGACATACTGTAATTTAGAAGTAAAGAAACGCCTGATCTGGGTGCCTTCAGAGAAGCAGATTTTAATGCCCATCCTGCTGTTTTGAAGTCACACAGTCTAGAAGTCAGCACCTGATTTGCAAGGTGACTGGAATGTGAGCCTGGTTTTGTTGTGGTTTTTTTGGGTTTTTTTGGGCTTTTTTTGCCAGTGTTGTATAAAACTTGATTGTGGCAATCAAAAACATGCAAATTTATACCAAGAGAAAAATATTTTTGCTGCGATCAAAAATAAGGTCTTGCTAAGAGCTCAAAAATTCCTGTGGGTTAAGAAAAAATACTCTACCTAACACCACCATGAAAACCTTGTGTGTTAGCAATGTTTGGCATCTCCAACTGTCTGTCTCCAAGCTGAAAGACCGCTTGTTTTGGGTAATTGGGATGTCTCTGCTGGTCTCCTTAAGATCTTCTGTGTTATGTTCCTGGCAGAGGACAGGGGCTGAGGTAGTGATGCCAAAAGGAACAAGCGTCAAAGGCGGAAGGTGCCAATGAGCAAGTGAGGTCTGCTGTGGTTTATTCAGACCACTGAATGAAGAAAGAGAGCCCGGTTCAGCATCCTGCCTGGTGCGAGGGAACGCTGGCAACTCCAGCCCCAAAACCTCTGCAGGGTATTTGGTTACGCATCACTGTATTACTCAGCTAAGTCTAAAAAGGAAAACATAACATTACTTCTGCTCATGTATGGGTGATGGGAGAGAAGACAAGTCCCACGTGCAGGAAAGAGGGGGACAGCAGCATGGGAAGCAGGAAGGTGGGTGGTATGGTAACGTGTCGGGTGCTTGAGAAGTTCCACTTCCCCATCTGGACCTGCCAGCCAGGCTGTGTGTCGCGATGGTGGGATCCTGGGAGGGGGAATGGGCAAAATTTCCAGAGTAACTCAATCTTGGTGGGGTTTTCCCCTGGGAAAGAGTGGAGCTGGTTTTGAACCATTTACCACCTTAGTCCATTCAATGAATCAAACTCAAGTTTGGGAAAGGTCTATAGGGTTAGGGTTACAAGAGCTAAATCATGACTTCAGGGACTCTAAGATTTCTCCATCGTTCTCCAATATGATCATAATCAAATCTTTGCTTCCACAAGCAAAATCCCCCTCTTCCTTCTCTTCCTCCTTTTAATAGTTTTGCTTTTCTGCAGCAAATGACTGTTTTGAAGGTTTTTCCCGTTTTGGTGATGGACACCTTATCTTCTCAATGACGTCAGCTTGCCCATTTGCAAGAGCAGCTGTGGGAATTGCCCTGGTAGAAGAAAATAATTTTTTAGGGAAATGTCTCATAAACTTAATTTTTGTGCGTCAAATTCAACTGATAGGACAAAAGACTTTTTTTTTTTAGTAACATGGCAGGATTTGGGAGGGCATTTTAAATAAGAAGCTAGATTGGTCTCTGGAGGCTTAAGCAACTGTTTGACTTCAAACTTGAAAGCTTGCTTGATCATTTTATAATTTTAAAATTCTGTTTTACCATTTGCCAATATGATCAGCTGAAGACCTTTTGAAAGCCTCTCTTCTTCCTTTTCTTTTTTTTTTTTCTTTTCCTGGAGAGATGTCCAGGCTGCAGTACCAAAATAGGGCGTGTATTGAATGTTTGACTGGAAAAAAATGAATCATACTACTAATGATGTGAGATAGCCCTATAAATAAAAATGCAGCTGGGGGAGTCCTGACCCTACCCTCACTGTTGGGTCAGGGTTTCCTCGGGGCTGTGAGCGCTGCCAGCTGCCAGTTGGATGCTAACCATGTTTGTACGAGGCTGACCCCGCTGCTAGGCGAGCCGGATGTGTGATTAAGTGCCCTTAATAGCGCTGTGTTACAAGAGCCTTTCTCTGCTGGCATCGTTCTTGGGCTGATCTCTGCTGTGTTTTTGGGTGGGAGTCCCTCTCTGGAGTGGGATGTTGCCGCAGCCTGCCATGAGCTGTGGCTCTTGGGTCGCTTCCAGCAGCCTGACTAGGCTGGCTGCAGCAGTGGAGGGAAATTAAGGGCATGATAAGGACATTGGTTTAGACCTCATTGACTTTCACAATGACCAGCACCACTTTCTAATGACAAATCTTTCCTCCTACAACGTCAGAGAGCTCTGCCTTCTGTGGATGGCTGAGCAAGGGTTGACCTGAGGTTGTGGCATGTGCTTAGGGGATCTCTTGAATGTCCTGCTCAGCTCCCATCTCTCCTCTTCATTCCCATCCCTTGGCTGTGGCACATGGCACTCACACTTGGTTCTTGCCCTGGTCCTGTTCATTATGCAGCCATGTGGGTGCCAGCTAAAGAAATGGGTAGCTGAGGGCAGGAGGAGATGCTGCCTTATGTCCTAAGGTCCAGAGTTTATACATACTTAAATTTCTAGTGGAAGATGGTGAATCATCCATGTAATTCATTGGGACAACACTAAATGTTGTTCTAGTGCATTTTCTATTAATTGTGCAGTCATTCTGTTTTTTAAAATGTCAACAGTGGTTGGGAGAGGCCCCCACGTATAGTGCATTTAGCGCTCAGGTGAGAGGAGAAGATGCTCCCTGAACGACACCTTCAAGAGTCGTCTGGTCAGGGTGCTGGGCCTGAGGTCCCTTCCAGCCTGGATTCTGTGAAAAAATCTCTCCTGGGGTGTTCGGTTTTTGTGGACAAGCACAGCTGTTCCCTTTCAGGGACAAATACTTTGGGAAGAGCTGAGGTTCCTTTTTCAGATGCCATGAATTAAGAAGCAGTAGCACTCAAAGCAGAGGACACTGATGGCTCCTGATTTCCAACAGGTCTGTGCTATGATGAACTCTCTTGTCTCAGAGGTCCCATCTCTTTTTTCAGGAGGAGCATTAAGGAAAAGCTTCCTGCCTCTGCCTGCAACCTGCTTTCACAAAGCAGGGGAGCATCTTGTCCCACCAGGGCGGTGGCCAAAAAACTTGTTTCTTTTGGAAGCCAAGCCAGGAGACACTTGGCAGGTGGCTCAGTCAAGCCTGATCTTAAAGACACCTGAGATCTTGGTGTCTCCCAGTTTGCCAACCTCATGGAAAGGTTCAGTAGCATAGAAGGCCAAATGCAGAGTTAGGATTTGGCTTCTTGGTCTGCTGCAGTCTTGTCACAAGGTTTGGAGCCATGTATTAATTTTTTTCTCATTTCCTGGATGAGGTTATCCAGAGTGGGCTGAGCACTGAGATCATGCAGATGTGGTCAAACAGCGGATTCACAAGGAAAGGATAGGGTGCGGCAGTGTCCTTCTTAGCCATCTGGCTGGCAGAGGCTGGATGGCTCTCCTTTGGAAATGCTGCCAGGTCATTTATTGCCTTGTTTGGAGCCTTGTTTAATTATAAGTAAGAAGGTTCTCTACCAAACCTCACTTCTTTGATCTAGACTATTGCAAGAAACACTTACCAGTGCCCCTAAATTGTCCCCACCATGGGGCCCAACATTCAGGCATGAGTGTGTTGTGTGATCATTGGGTTATCTCTATTAAATATGTTTGGTTTATGATGACACGGGTAAAACCATAAGAATAAAATCAGTAGGACAGCCCCACATCTGATTAAACCCTGTCCACCACTTATCTCTGCCTCCCAATGGTCTTGTAGTATATGTTCTTACTAGATTAAATCTCTCCAGGGTTTGTTCTGAGGCCACTGACGCTTAGTTTTGGCAGTGCCTTCACTCCGTTTGATCACGCTTCAGCTCTGGCTTCCCTAGCTGTGTCCCAGCTGGTGGATGATTAGGTGGGAAGTCGTTGCCTGCTGAACAGCCCATTCCTGGCCAAGCAAGCTGCCAGCCCAGCCATCCGCCACGTGCTCGTGTTTGTCTCTGCCTTTTTTTACTTTCGGTGTAGCTGGCAACAAGAATTGGAGTCAGTGTGCAGCAGGCAGTTGTGCAGGGTTAGGAAGAGTTTACCAGCAAGACTATTAATGTAGCAGAAAAATCAGAAGAACTTGGTACCGTTTGGAGCTCCCAGCAGTTGGGAGAGGTCTGACAGTGTTGCTGAATTGCAACAATGCCCTCAGTGATGCTTTCCCAAGCCCGAAAAGATGCCAGCGTGCAAAATAGAAGCTCTGAGATGCACATACAGGGCAGATTTACGGCACAGCACCATGTACTTTCAATAACAATCTTGTTACATCAGCCACGTAGGAGTGTGTTAGTTCCTGCATCTTCCCGAGGCACAGATGTTATTGTGGTCATCTCCTGCAGGACAGATCCAGAGATCGACGTTCTGCAAAAGCAAGCATGCAGCTGTAGTTCCTACTGGTGCAGAGGGCATGAAAGAGAGATTTGAAGTGTGCAGGTTCATTTCTCCACACAGAAATATCAGTCTTGTCTGTTGTGATTTGCAAACAAATTGCAAAATACCTGCTTTATGTTTTTTGGAGCGCTGCACTTGAGGAGTGTGCACTCACCGGGCAGGTGTTATGCTGCAGCAAGGGAGTTTTTGCTGAAGGGCTGAGTGGTGGCAAGCTGTCAGGAAGGTGATTTTGGGCGCTCATGGTTTGCTGAGGGTCCTTGGCCAGGCAACACATAATTTCAGGGCAGTGCCAGAACTCAACCAGGAGTAAACACAGCAGGAACACACACGCCCGTCTTGGGAGAAGGGATTATTTTTGGCTGCTAGGTCTTCTGTGTGTGCTCGTTTAGTCTTGCTGCTGAAGCCCGAAGCCCTGGGGACAGGTGAAAATTAAACCACTGTGGTGCTGTCTCACCTTTGCAAGCTCAAAATATTCAAACAGGCTTTTGACAACCCACTGCAAAAAAGCGAAACAGAACAAAACACAAAAACAGAATCTTGAGCTACTTACCTTTTATTTTCTGAGTCACCAGCACATGTTGGGCTCAATCACTTTTCCAGGGTTGGGTCTAGAGAGGTTTTGAGTTTTTCTTTTTCTTTTGCTGTGGTACCTGGACTCTGAGTTTTAGAAAGCATCTCATCTGTCCCCTACACTCCAATCCCCAAATAGTTGATTTTGTCCTTTGAAACAACTGTGGAAGGGGGAAGGGATGTCAGGGACCCATACTCGTGGCTGCAGCAACGAAAATGGGAAGTGAGAGTCCTGGAGTGAGAAGATGCATCACTGGAGGTGGTTGAGACAACAGCCCTGAAAACCCTTTTAGCCCGGGACTTCCCATCAAGTCATATGGTGCTGGCACGGGGTGGGAATTGGTCACCTTGGGCCAGCTCTGGAGGAATTGCTGCTTCTTCCTGGAGCGTCTTCCAGTGCAATCCCACAGTCATGGTACCAATGTTGAGGCTTGCTGAGAGTTAACCTTTGAGGCAAAGTTTATGGCCATTATTAAGATTATTTTGGACACAGCTATTTTTACCAGTACATAAAAATGTTCTGGAGTGGGGTAGCTCCTCAGTGTGCCCACAAGCAATTTAAGATGGCAAATTTGCAGGCATTAAGAGGCTAATTTTGAAGCCTTTCACTAAAATTGAATTGAAAGTAGGCATGAAATTCTGAGTATAGTTATAAGTCACCATGGTGGGAGATTGGTGTCTGCTGAGATGCTGACTTCTCTGAAAAGATAATAATAAAAACAGGTGAGGAGAGGAGGGTATTATTTCTCTTCTGTTATGGAATAATTTTCACCCAGATTTCTGTGCACGCAGAACCCTCAGTTGCATACAAAATACCAAGTCTCTAATGAATGCTTATGCCTCTGCTGAATCATGGTAAAGTGTTAATGGCCAAGCAAGCAAAGGGGGGAAAAAAAATCAGGCTACATATTTAAAAGTGACCTTTTACTTTATTGTCTCTCCATTCGTCTTTTTTTTTTTCTTGCCAAATATTTTTTCTTGGACAAATGAAAGATGATCACTTCCCTGCTGTGATTTCAGATGTAGAAATATTTGTGTAGTGCGATGTAAATCATGAGAAAGCCCAGACCTGCTCTTGTACTGATGATACAAACTGGATAAACCTATGTTCCTGAAAAATCTGGCTGGGGAGAAAATATTTATATCCTCTCTTGCTCTTGAGGCTTTTCCTTTGGCTGCCTTGGTTAGAAATGTAATCCTTGCCATTAATAAGGTCTTGTAGATACTTTATGTGCAAGAAGTCTGTGTTGATGTACCGTTGCTGGAGCTCCACGGCACAGACAGGCTGTTCAACTGCATCCCAGTGGAGAGCCTGGGGCTGCTCTGCCCGCAGTAGGTCAACTTTGAGAGGCACCAAAATTCAGGCCTCTGGCTCAGCATCATGCTGGTCCCTTGTTTGCACCAGAAAGTGCACATGTACGTGTTCTGGTGTTGTTTTCTCCGCCTCCCTTCCCGCCATCATTCCTGGCTGGGTCCCAGTCTCGCTCAGCTCAGCCCTGCTATGTCTCCTTTTCTTGCCCCAGCTGCAATTATTAGCAGCCTTGTTATGTTAAACATGGCAAGTAAATTAGCACCTTACGTTGCTTTTGTTTTGCAAGCATAATTAAAATAATAGGTGAGTCTGCCTGTGTTTTCAAATGCCAAAGAGGCAGGGAGTGTGCTGCCTGTATCTATGTGGACTCCGGACTCCGTGTCCTCCCCTGCCTGCCTGTATCAGTCACCTGGCAGCACTCCTGCAGCAAAGAAAGTCACCTTCTGCTGCTGCCAGCAGTGGCAAACGCGAAGGTGTTGCCACCAGAAGCCCTCTGAGCAGAGGCAAGTTGTCTTCAAAAAATGAGTTTGCGCTGTTCAGACAGAAATCCAGCTTACACTGAAAGGCAATGCTTTTCTTCCCCATTTTCCCTTTTGTACCAAGTTACCAGAGTTCACTCAATGGCTCATGCAGATTTTTAACCAATTTGCGTTTCTCTCCCTTCTATTAGTCCCAGATGAGATTTGCTTTTGTATAGAGAGCAAAAAAGTAACAGAAGTGTTTCGTTTTGCTTTGTTTTCATCAGGAATCAACCAATGTGGTTTACCAAGCCCACCATGTCAGCAGGAGTAAGAGAGGACAAGTTGTCGGTACCAGGGGTGGATTTCGAGGCTGCACGGTTTGGCTAACAGGTATTTTCGTCTGGGCATGAAAGTGCAGCTTCACGTGGGACACCCACTTGCATACATGAGTATGGCTCGGAGGTGGGGATTTGGGATCCACAGGAAACATCGACGTTCCTTGTAAACTGGGAATTGCAAAATATTTACACATGGGAAACACTGACACGTGGTGCTGGCGCAGCAGGATATTCTCCCTGGCAGCTGCTGCCCATAACTAATGTTTTTATGAATTTTACAGCTGTTTTCAGGCTCCGCTGAACATATCAGAAGCCCTAAGGGTCGCACTTGTTATTCCCAAGCATGTGGCTGAGGAAGTCTTGGCTCAAATCCAGGCAATCCTTGGCGGTGAAACGTGCCCAGGGTTGTCCAAAACAGCATGTGGATGTTTCCATTCTGGGTCGGTGGGAAGTTTATTGGGGCACCTAGGTTTACTGGGTTTAAAATGACCTTGTAAGCAGCACAACAAGGCAGCCAACTTGCCTGAAGAATAAATACTCCAGACAGCAAGTCACACTGGAAGCGGTTCCTTGCACAGCCATTGCAGGTTTCTTACAGTATTTCTTATTTTGTAAGCCTTCCAACGCGTTGCCCTTCTCTTCTACTTTGAAAGATAAACCCATTGTTTGGGGATTAGAGGCTGCTTGAAATTACAATTCATTCATTTTGCTCCACTAATATTTACACAACTCTATCTCTTGCTGCTTGTCCAGTTGTTTCTTTGCTTGTTAAATATTGATATTTTCTTTGACTGCTGTTAGATGTTGGAAGACATCCTAGGAAGGGTTTGTAAAGCCATTCTGATTTGCTGTCATATCATCTTATGTGCTAGACGTTGGATTAAAACATACCTCTGTTTTGTTGTCCTCTTTAATTTTGAAAAGAAGGCCAGCACGTAACTGCTTTAATACCATTTCTGATGCCAAAAAACCTATTCAAGGCAATTTTCTTGTGTCTGAAAGGTTTGAGCTTCTCTGGCTGATGATTATTCTTTGAAATAGACAGTGGTCTCCTAACTTACTATCAATTTAATTCTAAGAGACTATATGGAGGACACTTCATTGCATAGACTGCATGGATTAAGTAGAAGGGCGTTTGAATGCCCTATGTTGCCAGCTCAGGAGAGCTGTCAGTTAGTCTGTTGTACTACAAAAACCAAAGGCACAGCCAGCAGCATTCACCTTTGCCCAGCCAGATTTCCTCTCCAGCACAAACATGACTGTTCTGCATCAGACTGAAAATCCACCTTGCCCAGGGTCTTGTCTCCATGAGTGGCCAGTAGTAGGTGTCATGCAAAGGGTATAAAAACAGGTGAGCAGATGATTCTCACTGCATAGGAGATTCTCCAAGGCTAAGTGTCTCCTGAGGCAGGTGCGGTGTTTGGAGGTGTTATCTCTCCTAAGTCAAGGTCGTCTTCCTTCTCAAGGAGTTTTCAACGCATGGATCCCCACCCAAGGGAAGGGAGGAGTTTGGTGCTGCAGGTGCACTTGCTGCTTTCTGACACAGCCAGTAGCAAGTGCTTTTTGTGCAAGTGGATGGAGCTGGGATGGGAAGCAGCCACCTCGATTGTTGTCTCTCTGACTGACTCCAGGAGACACAGGCAGCTGAAGATGCGATGCTTGTTCGCACAGCTGTCCTGCTCCTGCTCACACAGATCTGTAGGTGCTGCTCTGCAGAAGGAGGCGTCCATGGATGCAGAGGGGCAATTGCTGCTGGAGCCTGTCCCGCCCCACACAGTTGCGGCAAGAACCTCTCCTTGGGTTTACTCTGGGAGAGCAGTTGACTGTTCATAGGGCGAACAGGAGGAGGAAGAGGAAGATGCTGAGAGACTTACAGGCAATGGCATCCTTTCAGGCTTCCTCTACTTACTGGTACCTATTTGTCCCACCATGGCCCAGCGAGAGGCACTTCTGCTACACTGCTTGTTGAACCCCTTCAGATGTTGGGATACAGTAGCTTTTGTCATGGCATTAATGCCATCCCTTCGATAAGAAGGGTTGGCCGGGGTCTGTGGTGGTAACTGTGTGCTAAAAACACAAATCCAACTTCCCTACCTCATTCCTTCCTCAAAACAACTTCAGACAGAAGGAGTTTCCCTGCCAGTGTCCCAGGAGGTATTGCTGTCGTTTTCCCTCTTTTGACCTTAAACCTGAGCCTCACTTCTCTGTCTCCAACAGGCCTTTCTGGAGCTGGCAAGACAACCATTGGCTTTGCTCTGGAAGAGTACTTGGTCTCTCATGGCATCCCTTGCTATTCCCTGGATGGTGATAATGTTCGGCATGGCTTGAATAAAAACCTGGGTTTCTCACCTGAGGACCGCGAGGAGAACATCCGCCGCATTGCAGAGGTGGCCAGGCTGTTTGCTGATGCTGGGCTCGTCTGCATAACTAGTTTCATTTCTCCTTTTGCGAAGGTAAATTCACTGCATCACATTCTGCTCTTTCTCTGGGCAGCCTTGATTTCGTGCTTGTTCTTAGGGAAGAGAGATTTACGTAAAGGACTTCCTATATATGTCTTTTTAACTTCTCTATTCTTTTGTAAAACACCACTGATGATACACAGAACTTCACACAATCAGTACGAATTTCTGGAGGGCAGTTTGTTGTGGCCTTTTTGAATATATTCAATGTTACAAATCAATTAAAAGCTAAGAGAAGGTTAAAATCTTGACTTTTGAGTTGACAAAAGCCTTGAAAAACAGAGGCTCCTACTGTTAACTCGTTAGGAGGCAGAAGAGAGGCATAGAAACAATAGCCTATCATACTGCTATCACTACTCTGTCTGTAGAAGTATTGATTTTTTTATGCTTCCTGAGAATACCAAGTCGCTGCCGTTATCAAGCTGATGCAAGCAGTTCCTTGTTTTGACACAGGACAGATAATTATTCACGTTCTAAAGTTCTGTTGTCCTGCTTAACGAAGAGATCTTCCTGATGTTTCGGATGGAAAAAGATTAAAACAGATCAAAGATTTTTTTTTTTTAAGTATCTTTAAAGAAAAGGGGGAAAGGGAGATGAAAAACCCTTATTAGAATTAGTGTAAATTTAATAAATCTAAACCAGAGAAAAATTTACTTGTGTTAAATTCATGTAGTAGGAATGTGCTTGCTGCAATTTGGACGCATATGACTTTTCCCGTCTTTCTTCTAACAGGATCGTCAAAACGCACGGAAAATTCATGAGGCAGCTGGACTTCCTTTCTTTGAAATCTTTGTAGATGCTCCTCTAAATATTTGTGAAAGTAGAGATGTGAAGGGTCTGTACAAAAAGGCAAGAGCTGGAGAGATCAAAGGTATGGAAGAGCGAGCTCTTACTTTGCCTTTTCCTTTCTGAAGCATTGGATAGCATCTCATTGCGGCTCTGCACGTAGGGGTGGGTTACTAAAGGCTCTTTGTAGTGCACAGGAGTATCCTGTTTCCCTAGTTTTGCTGTCACAAGTGTCACTTGTAGTAGCCGATATGGTTGAGTGCGCACTGGTTGTTTGTACAGTGCTGTTGGCTCTAGGACACGAAGTATTACATTAAATTAATTTAGTTTGGGTTTAATTGTCTGTAGGATTCACGGGGATTGACTCAGAGTATGAGAAGCCTGAATCTCCTGAACTAGTGTTGAAAACGAATGTTGCGTCAGTGTCTGAATGTATTCAGCAGGTTGTGGAGCTCCTCCAAACACAAGTAGGTTATTTTTATGCCACCGCTACCGGCAGCTTGTAAGCCTGCTTTTGGATACTGACTTCTTGGTGAGCATTTAAAAACCAGCGTGTTACTTAAAACTACTGTCTGTTTCTCTCTTTCAGAACATTGTGCCCCATAGCTTGATTAAGGATGTTCTTGAGCTGTTTGTACCTGAAAATAAACTCGATAGCATCCGAGCTGAAGCAGAGATGCTGCCATTTGTAGAGATCACTAAGGTATTGTCGTGCATGGATGCTGTGCTGTGATTCAGTTGCTGTTTAGCTGGTCGAAGGGTAGAAGCTTCTGTAGGGATGTTGCTAGAGGGGTCTGTGTTCCTGACAGCTACGTCCTTTTGTGGCCATGCTTTATGGCAAGCTGAAGTGCGGGTGCTGATCCTCAGCTATTTTCTGCTGTGTCTCCACCCCGTGCTGTAGCAGGCCAAGGCTGCCAGTCTCCCTTGCTGTGTTAGTACAGCCCTGCAAGCAGTTGTGCTATGAAAGTTTGTGAGCCTGGCTTTAAAAAAAAACCAAACCAACCTCCTCATGGCTTTCTCCCCCTTTACGAATGTTCTGTGTTTGAAGAAAATCAAATGAGAGCATTGTTGACGCAGAAGGGAAGGAAAAACAACCTCTGAGTTTGACCTGGTGACAGGAGTGCCATGTGGATTTGTTTTGCAGCTGGATCTGCAGTGGGTGCAGGTGCTGAGCGAAGGCTGGGCCACTCCGCTGACCGGCTTCATGCGCGAGGCAGAGTACTTGCAAGTGATCCATTTTGGCACCCTGCTGAATGGTACGAATCCCCATGCTTTGTGTTAATGCTGGCCGGCAAGCCGCTGCGGGATGTGATGCCTACCCCACGGTGTCTTGGCAGGCAGCCATATGGAAAAGCTGTGTTGTCCCCCTCCTTTCCTCTTGCGTGTTAAATGCAAGGGCTTGTAAAGGACTGCAGGGGCCAGGAAGCCATGTCTGGAAATGTACCAAAGGGTACTAAAGGTGACCAAGTTCACTGTGCTGTGGCCGGGGCCTTGGCTCATGGCTTTGACATATCACACAGTGCCGATCAAACATTTCAGTAGCCATTGTGTAGCTCTTTTCATGCTCAGTTATACCAGGGTAAATAAAGATGCAAACCCAAAGCCAAGTAAGCAGGGAGGCTGCCAGGCTGAACTGGAGGTGGGAGAAGGAGGCAGCTGTTCCTTGGAAACAGGAGCCGAGCCTGATTTCACTTTTCTTTTTCCTGTTTTCCTGCTTATCTATTACAGTAACTTAAAATAAATCAGCTTTATCTATTCATTAGCAACACGTTAGAGGTGTTTCATCATTGGAAAAGGCAAAGAGTATTCAGGCAGGGATCGTCTACAGCTGAGACCGGTGTGGTACATGTTTCTCAGCTGTAGATGCTGCCGCTGTGGCTTCACATGCACACGGGGTGCTCACTTTGGCTTTTGTAGACCTGACAGCCATCTCTGGCCTCAGGGATTTGGAGTCTTGGTGAGCGAGTCCTTTTGAGTCTTGCCCTCCTTCTAGAGGAACATGTGGGACAATGGACTTGCTGCTGTTATTAGGATTTGGGAACTATGCAGCAGATGCAAATCTCAGGACTGCTCACTTTGGACCGGAGGAGTGACTCTGCAGGGGCTTCTGCTTTCAGACATGTCGTAGCCTGTTACCTCCTGCCTAGTGTGCAAACAGTGTTTAAAAGCACGTGTCCTTCTTATCAGACCCTAGTCTGTGGTCTTTGAGCTGCCTGTTGTGCCTGACAAGGTCACAGGGGCACCCTGTGATGTAATGACCGTGTTGCTCTGGAGCTCCACACTTTGCACCAGAGGCTCATCTCAGCGAGAATCTGTTTTTGGGGCACTCCCTGAAACCTGTCGGCATCACTGAGCACAGCTCCTCCGGGTTCTGCAGGCATATGGTCAGGATTTGTAGAGCTCTATGGGGTCAGAGGACAAAGCCCAGGACACCTGCTTTTAGGCAGGGGATGAACTCTCCAGAGCAAGTTTTTTGCAGTAGAGGGCATCAACATCAGTCCTCAGTCTACCTTGTCTCCACAGAGGTCTCCAAACTCAATATCTGCATGGTCAGGCCTTCAGGGTGACATCTGGGCAGGAAGGAGAACATCGCTGGTTTGCTTACATGAGCTTTGGGAAATGGTGGAGGGTTTCCATCTCATGGTGCTGAGGCTGGAGTGTGTGTTGCCAGAGGGAGGTTTGAGGCTGGTCATTCCGGAGTCATTGTCCAGCCCTTTTGCCCAGGGGTGCGGGTGGTGGCTCCAGCTGTGCCTGGGAGGACATGTGAAGTTTTGGTGGTCTTGAGCAAGTTAGTACTCCTCTCACTCAGACTTTGAGCAGTAAATCCCACCTTAATACTGCCAACAGTTGGGTGGATGGGGTGCTTTGTGTAGGGGCACGACGGCCACCAGGAAGAAAGGTAGATCCACAGGGCATAGGGCAGCAGGAATGCCGCAGAGCCTCCAGCATTCTGCCCTCCACACCAGCGACGCACGACTGTCAGGGCTGGGTGGCAGCGAGAGCGTAGGCGTCGCACATCGCTCCCCGGCAGTGTGACCCGCGTTGCACAGGTGAGCGCTGGAGGGGCTGGGGCGGTGCCGTGGAGGACCGTGGCTGTGCCAGCAGACACCCTGCCTGTGGTTAGGCAGTGCTTGCTGGGGGTTTTAAATGAGGGGCTTTGATTCTTGGAATGGCTACTGTAACTGGTGCCCGTGAGTGTTAATTATCTTAATTGTGTTTGTGTTCTCCCAGAAAGGAGTCACTCTGTAGCTGGTATGTATATCGCTGTTCTTAGGTTGTACAG
This sequence comes from Phalacrocorax aristotelis, assembly GCF_949628215.1. Classification (NCBI taxonomy): domain Eukaryota; kingdom Metazoa; phylum Chordata; class Aves; order Suliformes; family Phalacrocoracidae; genus Phalacrocorax; species Phalacrocorax aristotelis. Next base: position 2,442,299 of record NC_134289.1, read on the forward strand.
GAATTACTTCAATTTGTATTTTTTTTGCTATAAAATGATTTTTTGAGATTTAAAAAAAAAATTAAGACTAGACACAACCACAGCTCATTCAGCCGGTTACAGAGTGGAATGACATACCCCGTGTCCTGCTGACCGGTCTTCACAGAAATCCCGGTTGTGTAATTTTGTAATTACCTTTGCTGGAGTGATTTTGTTTCTTTTTAATCTGCATCTTGCATTTGGAAATGGAACATGGAGATCCTTAGCCTCAGCATCACTTGTTGGTTTCATAATTCAACTTTTTCCATGCTGGCTTTATTGACTGATCACTGGTTAATATCATTTAAATGTATGAAGTTGATATTGATTGGCTGCCATGTGACTATAGTTGTGATTATTCATGAAGGTGCTTGAAAATTGCTGTCTGGCAGACAAATGATACCTAGGTGTGAATTAAAAGTAAATGCAAACATTTAATAAAGATTTTAAAAGATCTATATCATAGTCAAAATCCTCAAATTAAGGCTCTCAAGGGTCCAAAATTATTTCAGTCAGATCAGAACAAATTGAATCAGTGATTTGTTCGTCCTTGCTTGTGAATGGAAACACATGGGAGAGACCGATTCTTCTGTATGAATACTGGGATATCCAAGGAGAAATGAGAGGACCTTGGTGGAGGAGTGGGGATAACATGACTTTGAGGTATTTAGGGACAACACTGAAATCAGAAACTACACATGCCAATGTAGACTCGCTGTATACACAAAGAAAATAGAGGAAAAATGGACTCTGCAGAGATATAAAGGAAGACAACAATACAGAGATAGCCAGAAAAAAAATCAAAAGAAACAAAGCAAAGGGTGCTGGTGCTTTCCCTGTTGGAAGAGGCAGTTCAGGAGGTGTGCAGGGAATGAGATGCCCTGGGGAACACCAAGCCAGAGCTGTCTTAATAGAGGTCGTTCTCCTGGCGGAGGAGGCGGGGGTTATATCCAGGGTTGCGTTTTCTAAGTAAATTTTTCAAAGAGATTCTGCAACAAGCTAACTGGAGAAGAGCCAGTCTTTCCAGGGAGATAGAGAGTCCAGAAGCTAATGAGATGCTCCAGATGTCTTTGAGACATCTCTGGCCAAAAGATAAGGAGATTTCGTATTCAACTAACATCGCTATTTGTTAGCAGTGCAGAAAAAAATGGGGCAGTGAATAAATTTACATGATTGATGGTGAATCCCCAAGCTAGTCCTGGAAAATTTGGCTCTCCAAAGGGAGAACATGTGCCTCTGAAAACCTCTGTTTACTCAGTGCCCAAGGCTGGAGGATGTTAAAGTCCTCACCCTCTCTTGCCAGATGGTGTGGTCAACCTGAGCATCCCCATCGTGCTGCCGATCTCCACAGAGGACAAGGAACGGCTGGAGGGCTGCGAGATGCTGGCGCTCAGCTACGCAGGGCGGAGGGTGGCGGTCCTGAAGAACCCCGAGTACTTTGCGCACAGGAAGGAGGAGCGCTGCGCCCGCATCTGGGGCACCACCTGCGCGAAGCACCCACACGTCAAAGTAGGTTTGTCCCCGTGCTGCTTGGGGAAACCTGGCCAGAGTGGGAAATGTGGGCAGGGGCTGGAGAACTGAACCTTTCCAAGGTTTTGAGGGCCATGGGTGTCCTGTCTGCTCTCCAAGCCCAACTCCTCACAGGGAACCATCGCATCCCAAGCAGGCTGGACTGAATTTCTAGACTTGTGAGTTAATGCTGCACTTGCTGCTTAAGAAGAGCATCAGATAACAAGTGCAAGGCGAAAGGGAAAATGAGCATGCTGCTGAGGAGCTGCTCCCTTCATTTACTCATCTTCACCAATGTGCCTACCTCCAAAAATTTCTAACTCAACCACCAACTTAGCCCCCACATTTTTCCTGTGCTTGTGTTGTGACAATCTCAGTGATGCTGCCAAACATTAATGCTGCAGATTGCAGACTTGTGCTCCTTTTTAGCTACGTTTACTCCTCAGTTTGATTGTTTGGTACAGGCAGCCAACAAGGGCATTGTATTTTTACAGCTTATCTTTTCCCACTTGCTCTCTGGCGGTACAAAGAGCATCATCCCTTATAAAGGGAGAGCTCCAGGTTATACCAAGTGACTTGAGCTGCCTGCTTAACAAGGCTAAAGCCATATTAATTACTTTCTGCTACCTTAAAATAACTCTTAATTATTCAGCAGCAGTTGCTCACCTTACAACAGGCTTATTCCTCCTGCATATTCCCAGGAGGAAAGAGCAAAGAGTGAGGTGAAGGAAGGTCTTGTGCCATAACTTGTAGACCCCTGGCTGCCAGAGAAGAGTCCAGCACCCAGCTGGGTGCAGTGGTGGGGACTCGGTAGCTGATGCCTTGCTTTACAAGGTTGCACTGCTCATGATGTTCAGTTCACGTGGTCACTGTAAGAATGTTTTCCACCTACAATGTGCTGAACGAGAAGAGAAGATCACCCTACAAGCAGAGTCAAGCCTAACACTTTTTGAAGGAGTCTGGGAAAGGGAAAAGGAGATATTTTGCTGTTCCCTCCATAACACGTTTGCATAATTTACAGATGGTGATGGAGAGCGGAGACTGGCTGGTTGGTGGAGACCTCCTCGTGCTGGAGAAGATCAAATGGAATGATGGGCTGGACCAGTACCGCCTGACACCACTCGCTCTCAAGCAGAAGTTCAGAGAAATGAATGCTGGTGAGTGCCCTGGAGTAGCATCGGTGACATGGCTCATCTTGCCCTACCTGTCACTGGGAGATTTCTGTGATTACTTGCTCTTAAGCTCACAGCACTTGCCAGATTGCTTCTGTATGCTCCCAAAAGGGGACTACCCGGTTGAGGGAAGCAGCAGGAGGACACAAGGCATGGCACAAAAATTGGCACGGGGTCTCCTTGGTTAAGGACGGTGCTTGTGATGGGCTGTGTCCTCAGTGGGCCTCTCCGAGCACAGGACTGAAAAGCATTGAGTGTCCTGCTCGTGTCCTTCCTGGTGGGTCAGAGCCTCTCTTTCTGCACCCCAGGCATTTAAAGCCTTGCACCGATGTGCTCGGCCTTCATGCACTGGGGACAGCTCAGGCGTCTTCTCCCAGATATTGGACACCTACCTTCACTTTGAGGAGAGAGCGTTGGCCTTCCTGAAGGTGCCATTGAGCTTGGAGAGGTGGCAGGTCGCTTAAGAAGTCAGGGAGCTTGGTGGAGGTGTCTAGTGGCATCTAAAAACATTGTAGGAGAGCTGCTGATAGGGCTGATTTCAGCCCAAAAGGAAGGATGTGCAATGAAAATAAATTTGGAAGAGCAATGAAGAGGCACTGAACATGTATGAAACACTCATCTAAGGTTTTTAAGGTCTCACTCATGTGAAGACAGGACATACATATTACAACGTACCTGTCTTAAGACTGTGTTGAAATGTATAGTGTGTAAATGATGTCTGAGGGTCAACTCAGGCCTGTAACCTGCTGAATTCTTCCCTTTTAGATGCTGTCTTTGCATTTCAGTTGCGCAACCCCGTCCACAACGGGCATGCCCTGCTCATGCAGGACACGCGGCGCCAGCTTTTGGAGAGGGGTTACAAAAACCCTGTGCTTCTCCTGCACCCCCTGGGAGGATGGACCAAAGATGATGATGTCCCACTGGAGTGGCGGATGAAGCAGCACGCAGCAGTGCTGGAGGAGCAAGTCCTGGACCCCAAGTCAACCATTGTTGCCATCTTCCCCTCTCCCATGCTCTATGCTGGCCCCACAGAGGTAACGTAGCTGTCAGCTGCTCACTGCGACAAGGTGGGGGGGTGCCAGCTGCCAGCCTGCCCGTGCAGCTCCAGAAAGCCACGGGGCGGGGAGTCAGTAGCCATTGCCTCAGTGGTTGGCCTGCAGCCTGCTCTGGCAGCCGTCTCCCGGCAGAGCTCAGCTCTGCGGGCCCTGTGCTCTCACTGCCTGTGTGGAGAGCTGGGGAGAAGGGGGCTAGAAACAGACTTTACCGTTGTGACCGTTTCTTCTCTTGGGCAGGGACACTCATTTTTCTCCCAGTGGTCTCCCTTCTGTCCCTAAATCAGTGGTATGAAAGCAGTAGACACTGAACCTCCCCCACAGGAGGAAGGAGAGGGATGCGTGGGCAGCCTTTGCCTACACGGGGCTTGAGGGCACTGTCTTTGTGTGTTCAAAAAGCAAACTGCTACCTCCACTTGCTGCCAAATTGGAATAAGAGCAGTTCCCATCCCCAGTGCTTCCCTTGAAATACATGTCCTTAGGAGAACTGTGATGTTGCATCAGGTCCAAGCAGTGGGGCAGCCTGATCAATATGAGAAACTGCAATGAGGCTGCTGACGTGTCTCCTTCCGTCTGTCCATCCTGTAGGGATCACCAAGAACTCTTTTGTAGCCCAGGGCAGGCAGCTCAGTTGCTGCTCAGCCCTCAGCCGCTGCTCCTTGCATCTCTCCTTTGCAGGTGCAGTGGCACTGCCGAGCTCGCATGATTGCTGGGGCCAATTTCTACATCGTGGGGCGTGACCCTGCAGGCATGCCTCACCCTGAGACCAAGAAGGACCTCTACGAGCCCACGCAAGGAGGGAAGGTCCTCAGCATGGCACCGGGCCTGACCTCAGTGGAAATCATCCCCTTCCGGGTGGCTGCTTACAATAAACTGAAAAAGGCCATGGATTTTTATGACCCAAAAAGGTAATGCAGGCAGCATCCTCTCTCTTTCTTCAGCCTACACAGCGTGTGTGGTTTGTGATTGCGTCTGGCTTGCAGCTTGCCAGGAGAGAGGGAAAAGCAGTTGGCATTCCTGTCAAGGAGAGGAATGGGGGAAGAACCTGTGAAAGACACCCGCTTTCTCCTCCAAGAGCTGACACCAGGTCAAGGATGGGTTGCATGAAACTAAAGATGCGCCTTTGTAGCCACCAGGGAGGATAAGAAACAGTCTGGGGACTAAGTGGCAGTTCTTGCAGCCTCTTGCAGCTGGAGAAGTGTGTTACGTGCAACTCCAGCTCCTATCAAAAGAGCAATCCCATTGCTGCCGATCATAAACCCAGGCGTGAAGCTGCAGACGGTGCTGCTGGTGCTGGGAGGTTCCTGACTGCACGCTTGGCACGGCAGAAGAGCTACGCTGGGGACGACTCAGGCTGGTTGTGCTGATTTCACCCCTGTCTCTGTTTTGCCGCAGGCATGACGATTTTGACTTCATCTCAGGAACACGCATGAGGAAGCTTGCTCGCGAAGGTGAAAACCCACCAGACGGCTTCATGGCCCCCAAAGCGTGGAAAGTCCTAACTGAGTACTACCAGTCGCTGGAAAAAAAGAATTAACACTACTTCTCCTCCCTAGAAATACTTGTATTAAGGGTGAGCGATGATTGATTGATTCCCTATGACACAGATCAGTTACTTGGCATTTCCAATGCTCTGACTGGAGGATTTTCCTACCTGGGTCAGAGTGTTTTTTACTAATCAGAAATACTTTGAGCCTGGTCCTTCTCCCCTTGAAGCTGCCAGGAGTGTCCCTGTGGAGCTGGAAGGGGAGGGCAGCAGGCCCTTCGTTCCCAGCTCAGCACAGCCTCTGGACGGGCCACTCGGATCATTTTGGTGCCGCCAGAGCTGCGCCCTGGCCCCTGGTGTAGAGCTGGGGCCTTGGCACCACGATAAAAGCGCATCTGTCCCCTGCGTAGAGCAGAAGTGAAGAAGAGCCCTTCGGCCACCCCTTGCCCAGTGCTGCCCGACGCGGCAGGAGCAGCGGCTGAAGCGAGGAGCAGTTGCTGCTGTCAGGGTGGGAGAGGGAAACGGGCACTCGATGCTCGGGTCCAGTCGCTGCCCTCCAGGCTGTGCCTTAGACAATTTTTGCTAATAAACAGCGGGATTTTTTTTAATCAACCCCCTTCCCCAGTGCCAGTTCCTTGAGGCTGAGTTGATTGCTCAGTGTTCTTCCTTGCTTCCTGCTGCTTGACCTCTCCAGTCAAAACAAAACCTGGGCTGAGTGTTACTTGTGCTCTGAATTCAGCTTTCTGTGGGGACTCTGCGCGGCCATCTAGGTGCTCACAGCCTGGTTAGCCCGGGGGGGGAAAGCTGTCCTGGGAGGCACCATAAAGCCCAGGAGATCTCTGAGAAAGCTCAGGGCAGCAAGCAAAAATTGGGGATGCTGTTTACATGCTTTTGTGGGTACCCTCCCACCTGGCAGGATCAGATCCCCCTTTCCTCTGCCCACCCTCCTCCCATCCAAAAGGCAAATTAAAGGCAATAGAGCCAAATCACAGCATGGGGTGGGTCTGAGCAGCTGTACCTGCTAACCCAGGCGAGAGGTGGCTCAAGCGCTTGCCCTCAACCTGAACCCGCCTGGGTACAGGTGACCTGATTTTACTTTGTGTCTGAGGGATGGTGACACTGGCTCCAGCCAGGGGACAGCCAGAGGATGGCAGGGAATTCCCAGGGTCCCCCCAAGCCGCGTGGGGTGCTGCCGTGCGAGGGGTGGTGGCGGCTGGTGCTGCTCCCAGCTCTGGCTGGTGGAAAGTTACTGCAGACCTTGTCTTCTTCCCCGCCCTGACACAGACCTTGCGGCTGTGTGTGAGGCTTTTCTGCCGGTGACCTCTGATGGGGCTGAGCAGCGTGACTCAGTGCTGAAGCTTTACCTGGCCCCCTACGCATCTTGGCCCGCTCTCGTCCTGCCGGGACCAGCGCATGTCTCAGTGGTGGCTGAGGTTAGAATGCAGTCCCTGCATGGCCCCTCAGCCGCCCGCCTGCCCCTGCCTCAGCATCCTGCCTGCCGTCAGCAGAGGCTTCCCCAGGGGAAGGGCTGACCCTGGCCACTGCGCTCAGGTGGGGGGGTTGTGGCAGAAGGCAGCAATGCACTTAGTTATTGCAGCAACCTGAATTGATGATTTTTATACTTGTCCTTTTTTAGTAGGCACCCCAGGACTGGCCAGAATGTGTTTCAAATGAAATGGAAATAGCATTCTCCTCTTATTGTGCTTCAGTTTTAATTACAAATGGATCTATGCTAAGTAAAAACAATCACGCTTCCGCTTGTAACTTAGGATAGTGAGCTACATCGCAAGCTAAAACCTGTTTTGCTGTGGCCATTGGTCAGGGTCCAAGACTTTGTGTGCAATTGAGAATATTTTTGAAAAAGTTTTTTTTAATTTGTCAGCTTGGGGTGGGGGGTGTTGTAATTTTTTTTTAAGTATTCTGAGCAAAGAGCCCAAAGCTGTGTTATGCCTCAAGAAAAATGCTGCAAGACCCGTGTTGGCAGCTGAGAGCACTCTAGCACCCGTGCCTTTTACACTTGGGCCCTCTGGTAGGGACCTGGAAGACACAGGCATTACTGCCATTTTTGATTGCAATATCTGTCATTTTAAAATAGTGAAATAGTGCTGTTGCGACTCATCTTAAAATAATCAAACTGTTTCAAAAAAACTCAAAACCCACAGTCAATCCAAATGGTTACAGCAAAACACAAATGTTGTATTATGCTTTTAAAATAGCATAGTGTACTGATTACCTCTGATTAAAATAGAGTATGTGGACTAGGTTGCTGCTTTTTTTTAAATAGTGTATTTATTAAAGACATGAGACTGGAATTTATACCTCAACTGATGCATCTCCTGATTTAATATATTCTGAAATTGATACTCTGCTATAGAACACTCACTTTTAGTACAAATAAATATTTATATGTGTAACTAACTCTCACTTTGTAATTTTTTTGGGGGGGCAACATTACAACCACATGGTTCATCTGGGGCTGCAGCAGGTCCGGAGTGGTCAGAGGCCCCGTTTCCCACCTTGTGTGCTCAGTGCCTTGGGTAGGGCGGCAGCTGGAGCAGCGGGGCTGGCCATGGAGCCCGGTTCCTTTGGGAAACAACTAATGTACTTTTTTTTTCCAGTCTGGGCTGGGTAGCGTTGACCAAGTCACATTTAACAAGCACAGTAACTGTGCTTTGTGCTGCCCCGCATTCCTGTGCTGTGTAACCAGCACTTAAGCACCTTCTAGCTGCCAAAACCCTGCAGAAATAGGGGATGATGCGGCATCGCTTGGTCTCTTCCAGCTGGGCCTGCTGTAACGGGCCATGGGTCTCGGCGAGCAGCACAGCCTGCACTGCCCAGCTTGGGGAGAGGCAAAGGACAAGCCTGTGAGCCCTTCCAGCTTCTGATTGATGGGGCGGGGGGCCTGTCGCTGCAGGCCTGTGCCTGCCCTGGTGCCGGCCTGGCTGTGGGCACACGGGCTGTGCCCTTGCTGTGCTCACCCAGGGCTCCCAGCACCCCACTCATCCAGAGCTGTGCCTGCAGCACCCTGGGCTTTGCCCTTGGCTGCTGCATCCCGGGGCTCCCAGGCACCAGGCAGGGAGAAGGTGCCAATGCCTGAGCCAGGCTCAAAAGAGGGAAAAAAAAAAGGCTGTATTTACAGACTTCAAACATGGACATGCTGCTGAAGGGAATAGAAAACAGCAAACATACAACACATTTATTTACCTGTTACTTAGGACTATGCCAAAGGTTTCTGTTTGCACGGCGGTATTGGCCTGGCAGGATTAGTTGCTTTACAGCCTGGGGACAGTTTGGGTACAGTCTGTGCTGCGTGTGCTGGCTGCTGTGGCTGAACAGGCCCTGAACAAATTATTTGCCTGTTGGCAAGGTCTATGCCTCTTTCTGCCAGAAGATTTGACCTTTAAACCCCAAGAAAGATCTGTTTCTCACACAAAACACTGTATTACAACTCAGCGTGCCGTATCAGAGGCTGGATCAGCCTCAGCCCACGCCTGTGAAACTCTGCTTGGTTTAAGCAACTGGCCCTAGAGCTGCAGGAGAGGGGCTAGGCTTGCCCCCGCGCCAAGGACAGGCAGGGTCAAGTGGTGAGGAGCCTGGCCCAAAGGCAAAGGTAAAGGCATGCTCCAGCCAGCATGCAAACAGCCAGATTTTTTTGGAGAAACACACAAAAAGCTCAGAGCTCAGCTGGTGACTGGAGGATGCCCCCAGCATCCGCAACAGTCACGGGTTCGTTCCTATGCCCGTGCGCTCCGTTTGACACTTAAACTTGCTTGAGGCCACACTTTACACTCACGCTCTTAAAACCAATTAAAAGGGTGGTCTTCAGCTGCCTGCACTAGGTCTTTACCAAGTAGGGATCACCTTGAAAAAAGGAAGACGATGCAGGATGAGGCGTGTTCTTGCACCAGCCTGGCGTTTCTCAGGTGTGACAACTACTGAGAGGGGCTGGGAGCACTTCAGCATCAGAGCAGGCACTGAAAACAGAGTAACTGGAGAACTTCGTCCAGTGCATGCATAATTTAAACCTCCTGAGAAACCAGCTTCCAGTAAGTAGGACTATTTGCATGTTTAATTTTAAGGTTAGTCCTTGAACTCGGGCTCTCCCAGAGACTTACATCACTGCTTTCTGCCCTGTCACTAGCGTGACTTGTGTGACTGGCGTTCCATATACCAGACTTTTAGCTTTCCATAGCCTGGTATCTCCTGGTGTGCCTGATTTCCCAGGTCCTTGTGTTAGAGCAATAGCCATTTACCACAGACCTTTTCCCCCCATATCAAAAAGCAAAGTAATTATTAAATTACTAAAAAAAAACCCACAGTCAGCAACCAAGGAGATTAAACTGGGCCACGCTAAGAGCTGCTGCAGCTGGTGCATTACAGAAACCAGCGTGCCAGACAAACGGACACCGGTGAGAAAGCTGGGCTTAATGGAAATTGTCATCAGCACCTGGTATTGTACGATGGCTGCCTCCAGCTGTCTTTATTTTACTTCGCAATGCACTTCGTTTTGCACCATTACCTTGCGTTCAGTGCCTGCCTTCCCTCAACAGTTGGCAGAGCTGTGACACAGCGTTACTACCCCGGTGGTTTGAACAATTCTGATTAAGTATTTGTGTTGAATTAGTGCACAATTCATAATAAAAAGAAGAATCAAGTTACTGAAAAACCTACTGACAATAAAATTTACCAAATAATTTTGCCATTTAGATTTTTAACCCTTTGCCTTTATCACTGCGTAAAGTTTTACACAACTTTACTGAAACCGTTACCAGCAAGCACAGCAGAACGTTGCTAACGCACATTTATAAACCCAAAACTCATTCTCTGCCCTTCACTTTTGCAGTTCAGAGCACGTGACAGAGCAAAACATCACAAAACACTTCCGCTGCGCTTCAGACCTCTGCGCGGGCTGCTTCGTTATACCACACGCCAGGGCAGCACGGGGTCTTCCAGGGAGGGGTAAATAGCAGTGAGCCCTCCTTACAACACGTAATAGGTCAGAATGCCACAATTTCAGAGAGCTTGTCGTATGTGGTGCTTCGTGAAAGAGCCGTTAAGATTCCACTCACATCAAGGAAAAAGTAAAAATAAAACCAGCATTCATTTTAAAAGCCTCAAAAAAAAGCACAATTCATACAAAATGAAAAGTATTCAAATATTTTTACAGTAGTTTACTAGCTTTATTAAATGGCACCAGATTTCAGTGGTCATGTGAAAGAAAAATCAGTAACATTTCAAATTTTGCCTGAAAGTTATTCTAGAAGCAGAATTTTTATCTTCATATTTGCTGCTAAGAGGAAGAAGTAAACGTGAATTTAGTATCGACAAATCATTAATCTATACATCATCTGATTTGGCTTGACTGAGTAAGTAGAAAAAAATTTCCATTCTCAAGTTATCTACAGATTATGTCTATATATAAAAAAATGTGTGGATATATACATTCCATACATACACACATGGTCGTACATACATACATAAACTGGTAATGGATTGTCTCCCCTCCACACCGGTGACCCGCTGAACCCATCACACCAGGCACAGTCAGAGAATGCCAGACTGCATTAATATCAACGTCTGCTTTACCAGAGTGCCAGAATGCCATCAGTAACTGGCGGCCAACTGCCATTGGGTCAACCATTTTGAGGTTGTTCTCAAGGATTTTAACAGCAAGGTTGATGAAGGCATGTCCCCCTAATCCAAAACAAAGGGGGGTTACAAAGTTATCTGGGTGGGTGGAAAATTTGGAACTATTACAGCTTTTAATTCATGATGCTAAAAAGGAACACAGACTCCTGGGGGCAGCCTTCCTTGATTTAGCAAAAGCCTTTGTCACGTGAGCCATTCTCACATTGTTTTGGCTCTTAAACAGACAGGCGTGGAAAATCCTATTATTGCCCTGGTTACAAACCGGTGTCACAACACCGGCACCCACATTGACTGAACAGTCGGATCCCACTGGGATTCGGGTTGGTGTAGAACAGGGTGATCCAATGTCCCCAGTTTTATTTAACTTATCTGCAGACCCCCTGCTGTGCAAGTTGGAGGATCTTGAAAGGAAACAGTCCCATGAGTGATGCACTGGGCAGACCAGGCTGACATGAAAGCCACGTACTTAGAAACCTTTGATTTGGCAATTCAAGCAGCCGTCAAGGAACGGTTCTTCCAGGAAGTACGTGCAATGCCATCCTATATTCCAGCACCCGGGATGGGGTCTAGGTATCACCAGGCTCTCAGGGCTGATTCCCAGCGTACAGGTCTGAAGGCTGCAAAGGATCACGCAGGTTCAGATGAGACACAACGAGCAGCGGTTTGGCAAGAGGGAATTGAGAAAGAATTTGAAAAACTATGGATTGCTGCAGGAGGGGATAAGGGAAAAGTTCCATCTATCTGGGACCTGAGAGCGGTTACGGAGATATCTGAGGAATTAGGCGGTGAGGAACCAGCCTTGGAATGGGAGACACCCGCTCCAAAAGTCATCTTTCTGAGACCCTGTAACTGGCAAAAACAGGAATTCACGAATTGGACCAGGCAGATATCCCAGAGCTGCGGGATTTCCAACTTTAAGAAGGACAAAATCAGTAACAACTGGCTAGAATTTTACAGAGGCACTCCCCACAGAAAGCTCACCACAACATTACAGCTGAGTGCTACTGTCCACCCGATGAGGGACTTTTTAGCAAGGGGCAGACAAGAGCCTCAAATGAAATCGTGCTGACATTATCAGGCAGAGAACAAGGCTGGGATACTGCCCAGCGGTACGGGATGCCAGGATTAAAAGACATAACCAACTACATGAATTATCAGCAGATGAGGCCAAAAAGAAGCAATGGGTAGTATTCCAGGAGCCACTGCTGGAAGATGAAAAAAATGAACTATATAAGCCGGGCCTGGCATTCATTAAAGGAGATCAGGCCCTAGTAGCAGACATCACACTTACGTATGGGAGTAAATCGACATCTCTGACTGATGCAGCAGCAGAGGAAAATATGAAATATCAACATCTAAGAGATCAAATTCAAGAATTGACATATATCAATACTATTAAATTTACAGGATTTCCTTGAGGAGCATGTGGAAAATGGTATCAAGGCAATTATGAGTTATTAAAAGAACCAGGACCCTCCAGTTCCCAAGGGAAAAAGGTCGCTCATCATTTATCGAATCGGGCGTTATTTTTTTCAGTGGATAGCGTACATATATTTGCTAGTTAAGCACTGACTGTTGTAAAATTTCAATGAATTAATGAATTGTAATCGTATTACTTAATGAATTGTAAACAAACTGATTCTTTCTATCTAAGGTGGGGGCCGGACACCCCAAGAGAGTGCTACGGGCGACAAAACCTTAGGCAAAAGGGGTTGAGATAGTGTATGGGGACGATAATGGGCTCGGAGTTATGATGTGTCACCTACCCTGCCAAAAGACATTAATTAACAGTCTTTACCTACGTGGATGGGCCACCTTTATTAATCCTGGAAAAGGAACACATACAATTTTATGTATGTTCGATACATAGCCAAATGCCTTGTCATGATGTGATGCACATGAACCAAAGAATGAGATTCCTACTGTCCCTACCTACTATCCAGTGAAACCACAGCCAGTCAAAGAGGCTGGGTGGAATCAGCAGGGAAGGAAGACCTTGTTGAGCTTGACTCGGCGCTGCACTCGGCGGTGAAATACCCCTACTCTGATCGTTTTTTTCACTTACCCAGTGAGGCGGGGAGGTGAGCCCTGAGAGAGCATGGCCCGCCCCAGGGACAGCAGCGGGTTGGGAGTTTGACTGGCCAAAGCATAACATGGGTGTCCTAAGCTGAGCTCAGGGAGGACAGAAACCTCCCACAGAGCAAAAGGGAAAAAGCTCGCTTGATCTTGATTTTTCAGTACGAATACAGACTGTGCAAGCAGGGCCTCATGATCCTTCTGGATTTTTGGGTTTTAAGCAGAAGGTTAGAACCTGCTTTAAGGCTACATGAGTGTATCGATTATGGGACAAGACACAGGCAGTTGCTCGTGGTCTGGGCTATAATTGTTCCACTTCATCATCTATTGTTACACTTATAGTTGCGCATGACAAAATGTCAATAACTTAGAATTTGTTGTATAAAAACAATTCCAGAAACAGAACTCCCTTATTCAAGAAACATCCCCACTCCCACCCCCAACATTGTTTTGGCTAACTGATTACAGAAGTCAAACTAAATCACATCAGAAACTGCAAACACACTCTTTTGTCTTAATCTAAACTAACGTGCATCAAAACATTCTGAAGCGTGGCATCCTTCGATTTTCTCATCTTCTCAATCGCCCTGTGGAGATCCTGTTGCTGCACAGGCCGAATTTCATCTTCGTCTTGGCTTTAAAAGAAAGAAAAAGTGCAGGATAATGATTCAGGTGTTTTGTAACAGCTATTCAAACAGCGAGGAGTAATCACTAGAAACAGCAGCTCTAACATGGATCAAGCATTACAGTGGAAGCATGCCCCTGCCCATGCACGTATTGCCTGCAAACATGGGAGACAACCAAGCACATCACAGCAAGCAGAGTTACGCATGTGCAAGAGTGTTACCAGCATTTAACCCTGGTAATATAGTGCAGTAACATCACTCTCTTGTTGGTGTCAACCTCAAGCTTGACACCTTGGAACAAACTATCTTATTTTCATAGTCAAAATTAATAAAGGTAATTTACTTGTTGGGGTTTTTTGTTGTATAGTGGCAATTTGTTAAGAACAAGAACCTCCTGCTTTCTGTGAATCACGGCAAGGTATTTAAACCTCTATAAACTTGCAATTCACGTCAGAAAATAGAAACTAGTAATTGGACCATGTGTAGCACCAGAAGCATTCACGATTGCTGTTCGGCTATCGTAACAGACAGAATAAAGACATACTTCTCTTCTTCACAGGCAGAATTAACATATTCCCTGACACAGAGGAGTGCTGCATCCCGGCACATTTCTTTCAGATCACTGCCTGAGAAGCCATCAGTCTCTTTAGCAACTTCTAGGAGATCTACATGCCTGTCCACCTGTCAAGAAACAAAAGTCAGAGCATGAAATCACTGAATTAATTTACTTTGTTCACCAAGGACAAGAAACAGTCACCTCCAAGTATTTTTACCTGCCCTAAGATGATCTTTTTCAGTCTTGACTTCTTCTGAGAGACAGATTATTTTATTAATACTGTTTGAACCCTCGAAGTAGTTAATTTCATTAAATGAACCTGATGCTTCACCCATAAAACACTATAGCTGATACATAAAACACCAAAAAAATGAACAGGCAACCAAAAATGAACCATCACATCGGTATATTCTGTTCCTGACACAGCTTCAGTGTGGTTTTGGAAGGCTACTGCATGGCAAAAGCTGGATCGCAGAAATAAAGACCCATTTTCCCAAATGCCCACACAAATTTCCTGCAACAGCACTGCTTTTTTTTTGGTAAAGGGCTTGATTAAACCCTATGTGCATCTTTTTATCTGCAGACAATGAACACTACCCAACGGGTTTCCTCTCACAGCCACAGCCCTTTTTTTTTTTTTTTTAAATACATTATTTGAAAGAGTGCATTTTGTTTTCATAAACGCTTGTTTTGATCAGTAACATAGCAAGGCTGGAAAAAGTTCCTTTCACATTTATGTTTTGTTGGTGCCACTGTACAGAGTTAAAAAAAACAAAACCAGTATCTCTTCTTCCTGCATCATGATGTCTTGAAATTTCTTTCACTGATCAAAGTGATTTCCAAACATGATTCACCGTCAGCATCTTTAGAGAGATAAATACATTATCTTGTTATATAACTAGATAATGGAGACAGAGAAATTAAGTAATTTTCCTCAGTGATGGTGATTCACCACAAAAATCCAAGACTGCTGCTCTGACTGAGGCTTATGCTTAAACCCGTATGCAACTAAGGCTTTAATTTAATGCCACACCTAAAACCACAAAAGATTCCTAACTTATAATCAGAAATACCCTGGTAGATAACCTCTCCCTTACTACAAGACAGTCAATTATAAAACATGTTTTCTACAATTCCAGAGCTTGCACTTATGAAAACAGTAATACAGCAAATTAACCATTAAAAGAAGTCTACTTACATTTTCGTTTTTCAAAATCAGCTTCAAGATTGCTTCTCTTTGTTTCAGAGCCTTAAACAAGAGGTTAAAGTTACTGGAGTACAAAAGTAGAGATATGTAACATATTTTGCGCAGCATGGGCTTCAGTCACAATTCAAACGGGATCCCTCAAACGGGAGAGGTGAAGGTGATACACGCTAAGGAAACCTATCTGATGGCAAATCACTCAGCAAAACGCGATCTAGGGCACTCTGACTCCAGCAGCACATGAAACAAAACATTTGAGCATATACATTTACACTAACTACAGGGAGAAGGAAAAATGCACTGACATTTAGTCTTACTTTTGCCCTAAGTGAAAGTAGTTGTCTCCAAAGATTTCCCATCATCTTTAACAGAGGGCAGACTCTAGATCTAGGGGATGCTTTCAGTACTTTGCTAAATCAGATGAAGAGGATAAACTGTTCTGCTTAAAAAAAAAAAAAAAAAAAAATTAATTCTACAGAGGATGCTTGGGAAATTTTAAGCAATATAAATCACATATTGTGATGAGGTTACTCAAAGAAACAGTTAAGTCCTGAGCATATCCTTAATAGCAAGGTAAAACACAGGCAGCAGAGGCTCTTTTTTTGTGTCTCCCAAACTTGTCCTGAATTCACATTCATTGTTAAAAAGGCGGGGGGAAACCTACTCCATAGATACTCTGGCAGCCGAACAGTTGATACTCTGTCTCAGAAAATATTTCTTCCATTTCCCTCTGCCTTGCAGATAATTTATATGAGTAATTTTGGGCATTTGAATCTCAAACTTAGTTATAAAATCTGCAAGGCTTTAGGTACTCTACAGCAATACCACCTGTGCACACTTCAACCCACAGCGCACAAGTCATCTTCTTGGCCCTCAATAAAAGAGTTGCAACCAATCTTGGTTGTATTGTAAAGTACCAGAGACAAGAACGAGAGACATGTGGTGAGTTCATGAGATGCCTGTAGTGAGGTAAGGGAAGTTACGTGCCTGCGCCCTAAATGACACATCCTGTTGTGATTCTGATCCTGATCCTGGGAGAGGGAGCCAACCCCTGTAATATCCTGAGGCACTACTACCTGCAGATAATTCGCCCTTCTAACGATGGTTCTTGATAGAAAGACATAATAAAAGTACTAAAATACACATCCTTGCCCTTTACTAATTCAAGGAAAACTTGAAGATGAGTAACATGTATGAAACCCTATGAGCAGGCATCGCAGAAAAGCGGTTACTAGGTTATAAATGCTTTGTTTTGAAAGGTATCCACCCACAACGAGTGAAAGCCAGTTCAAACAAGATGGGTCTGGGAAACTGACTGCTCTTGCACAATCAATGAAAGTTTTACTCCTCCAGTTTTGTCTCTAAGTTTTTGCAAAAAATTAATAACGAAGGGTATTTCTGTAGCCAGAACGGAATACTAACAACCACAACTGAACTCTTTTATAATATTGAGATATCACAAAACATTTTGTAAGTGTTCAAAGGTGACTAAAATACCTTGAAAAGGATGACAAAAGCAAAATTTATAGTAAGGGTAACCTTACCGGCATAATTGATAAAGACCTTAATTACTGCCTGTTTGGCACAAATCCTAAATGGAATAAAAACAGTTTTCTGGATTGCTTGCAATGCCTGACTGTGGAAAGGCTTGAGAAGAATGTAGGCTTTGGTACACAGATTTCATTCCCTCTTCTCTCCTTGAAGACTAAATACGGCGCATTGAGAAGGTATAAATGGTGCTTCCTGACACTATCCGCCCTGGGTGCCACTCTCCCTGTAGGCAAGTGTGTGCAGTCACTTTTGTGCTTTTTGTGATTGTTTTCAAGTTAAAACTAAGCTCTTCAGAGTGCAGCGCCTAGGCCACTCCGTTCTTACAGACAAAGAAAATGGGTGGGAAGGTCTCAGGGCACATGGAGTTGTTGCAGATAAAAGACCCAAGGAATCAAGATTTCTGTGAGAAACTTCACCTTAAAAACCAAAGTTATACATGTGCTTCTAAAAAATGAAAAGCAGATCAAAATAATACAGTATTTCTTTGACCAAAAAAGCAAAGGAAAAAAACCAAAACAAAAAACCCAAACCAACCAACCAAAAAAAAACCACCAAAAAGAGAGACACACGTTTCCTGGCTGATAAGGCCCTGGTCTGTAGCTCAGCCACTAGGCACACTGTTCAGGAAAACCTGGCATGACTTACAGGTTGGTTAATGTGAAACCGGGTCGGCATTCTTCTCATGATGGCAGAGTCAAGATCCTGAGGACGGTTGGTGGCTCCCATCACTATTACCTGTATACACCAACAGAAAAAACTAGTCAGCCTGAAACCAGCTTAGGAAAAAACATTGCCATACTGGAGTTTCAAAACCAAACGTGTGACTCTTCCACACTTAATCAAGAACATCAACATTTAAAGAAGTTACATAAGGTTTCTTGATACTGATTTCAGCAACTGGATCTAAACTGGCAGCTTAAGGGAGCATTGGTACCACCGAGTACCATCTGGGTGGAGATTTTTACATTAGCCTGAAGCCTTCTGAGCCCAATTTGAAAGTTCAAACTCTAAGCAGTAACCCAAAACTTCTGCTTATAAGTCTTTAGTTCCTGGTGGTCTGGAAGGAACTGGAAAGGAGATGTTTTCATGAAGTATTAAAACGCGGCATTTTTGTGCTGTGTTGAAAAAGGAAAGGCAGTCAGTTCACCAGGACAACCAAACCTGCAGCTTTCGCATGCACCAAAATGTTGTTTCTTTTTTTTAAGCTTTAAAAAAAAGGCATTAAAATCTAATAGGCACCTATATGCACCGGTATACTCTAACAGCAGCACATTAAATGTGTACAAGCGAAGTTCAGTACAAGGAGAGTATTCACCTCATTTGACTGCATTCCAGTTATTAGTTTAAGAACCAATTTAATTCCTATTCACATCAGCCTTGTTTTCTCATTTGTTATTCTAAGTTATGTACATTGTAAATACCCAGTCACGAAAGTCAAATATGTCAGGGAAATTAACTTCCTATCAATACAGTGCTCTTGGTCTTTTGTCTGGGGTCACTGTTCCACAGCCAGCGCTGGCAGCTCCAGCAGCCCCTGGCCAGGCTGGGTTGCACGTCCCAGAGCAGAGTCACCCTGCCACCTAGAGGCTTAATCATACGGTGGCAGATTTCTACGAGCAGAAAATGCCAAAAGGTACAATTTTGCCAGGGCAGTCTTTGCCTTCTAGAAAGTGTTATGCGTGCAAGCATTTCGTGCTTGCCGGCGTGCCGAACACAAGCTGATGTTTGGCTGAGCTGCCTCCTGCAAAGAGACATCACTGTACCCATGCTGTGCTTCCCTGCAGTCTGCATCAAGGCCCAGTGTTGAAGCCAAAGTGTTCCTCCCTCTGTGCTACCAGAGCTGAGGAGCCTTCCCAAAACCGGCTTTGCCAGCAGGTTCTGCGAACGTGGGACACCCCCCCACCCTGGGCACAGATGTGGCTGTACGGGGCTTCCAGACTTGAACTGTCCCTTTTAGCAGCACAGCTCTGTTTTTCAGGCACTGTGCCCCAGGTTCCTGCCAGACTCAAGATTATATCCTTGGCAGGTTTAGCCCAAAGCTGAACACGCTTTGCAGGTGCAATCAACACAGGAACAAGAAACATTCACCACTTATTTACAATTTTCTCCTAGCATTTGGAATTTTTGTTACTGTAACAAAAGCCAAATTTAATCCAAATTTAATTTAAAGGAAATTTGTTTAGCAAGAGTCAGACAAGCAACTCAAGGATCCCAAGTAAACATTTGTAATTAACAGAAGAGCCCAGGAAGCTGGCCATCAAAAACTGAGACAATGCAAATGTCAAAACCATCACTTAAAGAACACTTCCCGAATTGCAATGACATCTCAGGGAAGAGCCTGAAATACGGTATTGAAAGAAAACACTCCTGCTGAAAAACTCCCCAGAAACCTGAATCAGCCCTTGTGGCGCCTCCAGCCAATTGTTTGTGTTGCGTTTTACTTTGGTGGCTCCCTACCCTGCAGAGGCATAGGAGTAAAGGACAAGAGTGACCTGTTCAGGCTCTGCATGCTGAACTCAAGAGATGGGCAAGACCACATATGGTCTTACTGCAGGGAACAAACAACCTGACTTGCTCTAAGTTGTCAGTAGATTGGGAAAAAAAAGTACATTCAAACACTGGAAGAAATGCCTGCCTGCAAGATCATATTAGCTTCCAGTTAAGTGGCCTCTTATTAATGGTAAGCAAACACTCTGCTTTAAAGCTCCTCAGTATATATATTCACTGTGTTCTAATCAGTTTTTTAAAAATTTGACAAAAAAAAAATCTTTAGCACAAGTTAGAGGGGAGGAAAAGCAGATTTCACAAAGAAAGAACTAACAGTGGTCAGAGCATTGGAACCCATTCACAGAAAGATACAGATTTAAAAGGCTGAAAATTTTTAAATTGGAGAATAAACATCCTTTTTAAAGGCCTTAAAGAGATTGCTCCAGGTAACAGTTCAGAAACATACCAAACTGGCTTTTGTCTATGCTACACTCAAGTAATTTATTACATAAATGTTTTTTGTTTGCTTGCTTTTACAGCACCAGCAGCTTTTGGTTTTTTTCTCTCCCCAAAATACAATAATTCTGTTGAGATTATGGGAGGGGGTGGAAGTGTACAGGAAGTGTACGGGATGGAAGCATGGCTCCATTTAGTAGAATTTGTCTTTTGATAACATCAACTTCCCTACCCTTTCAGATTAACTCCAGAATCTACTGCTTCTCTAATGCTAGTCTAATGCTTTTCTGGAAAGAAACCAGCCAACTTGCAACTGGCATTAATACTCAGATCTTTCAACCCCTTTCCTGAAATCAAAGATTCACTTCACCTGAAGAGAATAATGTTGACAAAATGTTTTTCAAAACAGTTTAAAAATTCCCAATTTTGGCAGCTCAAACCAAACAGCTATACTGAGACTTATGACATTTCCAAAAATAACACCTCTTAATTTAAACCAAAATACCTACAAAAACAGTCTTCTAAGGAAGAAAAATGATCTATTAATATAGGTCATCTCATTCCCATAATATACTGGTAACCACTAACACTGACAGATAAAGAAACTCCTTTGGCAATTATCACTACATGCAATCTGCTACTCTTCCCAAATGGCTCAATGCAAGAGGGAAAAATCACATTCATTTTCTCGTCATCCTTTGTCCTTACTTGGCAGTTATAATCGGTGTCCAGTCCATCCCACAGACTCATGAACTGAGCTTTCATCATAGCTGTAGCTTCATGGTCAGAACTTGATCGACTCCGTAAGAAGGAATCTGTATTAAAGGATTCAGTAAAGCAGTTTACTTTCAATCCTGCCATAGAAACTATGCTGTTTGATCCCTTATGTGCAGACTTGTGCTATTCTTTATCTTGTAAATTTTTAATAAACATTTTCAACAAATGAGAAATATTGCTGACAATGAAGAATAGGGAAGTGGAATCTCACCATATCTTTAAGCACACTTTTTAAATTACATTACACAAGTAGGTAACTATCACATAAGAATGTCCCAAATCTTGTGCTCAAAATCTTCACCTTCCAGAATTCAAGGGAAGTATAACTTTCACCTTAGTTTCTCATGTAGAGATGGAAGCATTCAGAGGCTGGCAAGCTAGAAGACACCAAAGCACAGGAGAACAGCAAGCTGCAGGACTGACGTGAAGTAGGCTATACACTCTGTTATGCAGAGCTCAAACTATGCTAGTGGTTGCCTAAAGAATTTCCAACAGCTAGAAAAACATCACATTTTTCACACCTATACAAAAGGATAAAAAGCATCTGAAGAACGTAGCCCCTTCGTAAACCTGAACTGTGGAAAGGGTAAAAGCTTCATTGAGCTCTGTTTCTGCAAACTGTACAACTCATTCTAAGCACCAGCACTCCAAGACAACGAGCAATTTTACCTGCTCAAGCTCACACGGACACAAACCACTAATGTGACAGGTCCATATGCACTGAACAACTGGCAGTACCTTTGCTGTCTTCCTAGCTGAACTTCCCCTCCTACTTCTCCAGCCTTATTAAACTATTATTCCTGAGCTCTCCTAAACCCGTATTTTATTCTCCATTATGTGCCCTGCTGGCAGAAGCATTAAAGTGTGTTTGGTGATGGGGTTCCCAAATAAGTAGTTCCCTTGACAGAAGAAAATCTCTCCTCATGAACCACCTCAGCCCAGCCACAAGCAAGCAGCAGCTTATCCCACTTGTAATTTCCTCCACTAACACGAGGAAGAAATATGCTGTTTTTCCTAAGTTGCCACCATTACTTTACAATAGTGTTTCTTGTTCCATTATCACTCTTTTTAAGGAAATTATGACAGTAGACCAATACACCCACCAACCTGAACCTATAGTTTAATGTCACTCTGCTACAGTTACTTCCAAAAAAAGAAAGAATTTTTTTTTACCTATTTCATCAATAAAAATGATGGATGGTTGGAGCTTTATAGCAAGGGAGAAGACAGCAGCTGCCAGTTTTTGAGACTCTCCATACCATTTGTCTGTCAGTGTTGAAGGCTGGAGGTTAATAAATCGACAACCTGCTTCCTTTGCTGTAGCTTTGGCGATCAGCGTTTTGCCACAACCAGGAGGGCCATAGAGAAGTACTCCTGAAAAAGTAACAGTGTTAACGCTCGCTGGTTGCTACACAGAAAACGTGCTTTGGTATGACAGGCCTGATGGTGTCTAGGCTTGTATTTTACCCAAGTTTTAAAAGATGAGAAATCAAGTTACTCAGTGTTCCATCAAATCAAATGCAGTTATTTAAGATATCCTTTTTATAAAATTAAAGCTAAGAACATCTACAAACAGGTAGAGTGAAATTGAAGGGAGACATCTGTCTGAAAGATGACTGTTTATTACTGCAACTATAAAGGTTACATAAAACGAAAACCCTATTTATTTCCTGTAAGCATTTGGCAGGCCCTGCTTATAGCCAGTTTCAGCCTTGCTAATAAAACTTAGCACAGAGTGGGGAGGGGAAAAAAATAAAAGGATCCCACAAATATTTTAAACAAATTACCCATAATTAAATATGACATTTCATTATTTTTTAAACTTGTCATAGTGAAAGAATACACAGTAGCATTTTTCTAAGAGAGTTGTAAAAAAAAATTAAAGGAAAAAAGTAAGTAAAACATGTCTGAAACACAGAGAATCACTAGGGTTTTTTTTTTTTCTGTTTACGTGACTAAAGACCACAAACATAATTCCTCTGAAGCAATGACTTCCTATTAACACACAGCGCAAGCTACTAATAAAACTGGGGAGCTTGCCCTACATGGAAAGTCTGCTTTGAAAAGCTAAAAAAAATATATTTTTTTCCTTCAGCTTATTAGATGATGACATAGAAGTAATTTTTCCAGACAGTTTCAATTTGTGACTTAAGCAGAAAGTAGCCTGGAAAAGCTAAACCAGTTACAGAAGTGCTTCATTTTCCATCACTTAGGAAACGAAACCGAGACAGTCACAAATATAGGCTGTGATTAAGAGTTTTCAGAGAATTTTTAGAAGACAGTATTCCTGGATAAACTTTGTCATTTTGTCCAACATTTTTAGGTTCCAGTTCTGCTTGTTTGCAGTAAAATACAGCAAATACAGCTGTAATCATTCCAGCAGAGAGAGTCCAACTTCTGTTTTACTGCTGGAAAGTTAATTTGTCACCCACCGGTTTCCTTACTACCTCAGTACTGTGCAACTCAACTCCAGAGCAAATCAAGGGATCTTGAGAGTAAAAATGGGATCTCTGTCTCTTTGAATGACTGGAATTTCTAGGACTATAACAGAGAAATGCCTGCAAGATTAGCTTACATCAACATCTCATGTTTATGACTTGGGTATCTATGACACCATAGAAATACAGAATGATAGAATCATTAAAGTTGGAAAAGACCTCTAAGATCATTAAGTCCAACTGTCAACCCAGCACCACCAGGCCTCCTAAACCAATTCCCAAAGTGCCACATCTACATGTTTTTTGAACACCTCCAGGGACGGTGACTCCACCACCTCTCTGGGCAGCCTGTTCCAATGCCTGACCACGCTTCCAGTGAAGACGTTTTTCCTAATATCCAATCTAAACTTCCCCTGACACAGCTTGAGGCCATTTCTTCTTGTCCTGTCACTGGTTACTTGGGAGAAGAGACCAACTCGGTGTGATCTGCAAGCTTACTGAGGGTACACTCAATCCCCTCATCTAGATCATTGATAAACAAGACTGGCCCCGACACTGAGCCCTGGGGAGCCCCGCTTGTGACCGGCCGCCAACTGGATTTAGGTCCGTTCCCCACAGCTCTCTGGGCTTGGTCATCCAGCCATTTTTTTACCCAGAGAAGAGTACACCTGTCCAAGCCATGAGCCGCCAGCTTCTCTAGGAGGATGCTGTGGGAGACAGTGTCAAAGGCTTTACTAAAGTCCAGGTAGACACATCCGCAGCCTTTCCCTCATCCACTAGGTGGGTCACCTGGTCATAGAAGGAGATCAGGTTGGTCAGGCAGGACCTGCATTTCATAAACCCATGCTGGCTGGGCCTGATCCCCTGGTTGCCCCTTATGCGCTGTGCTGGCACTCAAGATGATCTACCCCATAACTTTCCCCGGTACCGAGGTCAGGCTGACAGGCCTGTGACTCCCGGATCCTCCTTTCGGCCCTTCTTGTAGATGGGCGTCGCACTGGTGCCATATTAACCAAGTGTACCAACAGAGTTATAGCTCACCTCTGCCAAAGGACAAGATTGGGTATAAGAAAAAAAATCAACAATTTAGGCTGCTGAAAGTGTACGCTACATTGATTCATGCATGAAAATGCAACATCAATAACTGAAAAGCAATTATCGCTTCATTATTAAGATAAAACTTATTCACTATAACTTGATTTGATGGCAACAGAAGAGGAAAAGCCTGAGGATTTTCCCTGGCATCAGTCCTAATAGTTGCACTTTGGACTGGCAATGCACTTCCTCTTTCCTTTCTGGGTAACTAACTTTTTTTTTCTAATACATCAACATATAAATATGTAACATTTCCTTCCTACCTTTTGGTGGCTGTAAGAGCCTGGAATTCTCAAACAGATATTTCTTCTTGATGGGCAAAATGACTGTGTCTTTCAAATCTGTAATAACATCATCTAAGCCTGCAATATCACTCCAGGTTACCTAATACGGAAAAACAGTATTAGAAATGGTCATCACAGTCCCTGCCAACAAAAAATACCCACAAGCTTAAAAGTAGTGCAAGGCCTCAAAAACAAAAAAGACAAGTGATTAAAAAAACCTCTGCTCTCAACAATGCAATTTTAATTTTAAATCACAGAAATATTTTCTATGTATTTTCATAGATACACATAGATGACAAATAATGTAATCCAAAGTCAAAATCAAGATCTTCCATGTCTGAAGTGCTTTCATCAGAGTAACACAGAAAACAGTTTCTTACATGCATGCTAAGTGGGTCTACGAGATGTGCAGCAATACTCATTTCGTATTCGGTAAGCTTGACGTTTTTCACTCCAATTTGCTTCATTAGTTTTTCAGCCTGGGGGAAACAAAACGCCAGGAAAATCAGAGAAAAAACAGAGAAAGAAACTGTTCTGGTTTCGGCTGGAATGGAGTTAATTTTCTTCCTAGTAGTTGGTATAGTGCTGTGTTTTTGATTTAGTATGAGAATAACGTTGGTAACACACTGATGTTTAAGTTGTTGCTAAGCAGCGCTTACACTAGTCAAGGACTTTTTCACCTTCCCATGCTCTGCCAGGTATGCAGGAAGCTGGGAGGGAGCATCCAGGACAGCTGACCCAAACTGGCCAAAGGGATATTCCATACAATATGATATCAGGGCCAGTGCAGGAACTGGGAGGAGGTGTCCAGGGGGCAGTGATTGCTGCTCAGGGCTGGGCATTGGTTGGCAGGTGGTGAGCGGTTGCATCACGTGTTTTTCCTGCATTTTGTTGCTCTCTCTCTTTTTTGCTGGTTTCCTTTTTACTACCATTTATTATAATCATTATTATTTTATTTTATTTCAATTAATAGACTGTTCTTATCTCCACCCACAAGTTTTCTCACTTTCACCCTTCCAATTCTCCCTGCCATCCCACCGCGGGGGGGAGTTAGCAAGCAGCTCCATGGGGCTGAGCTGCCGGCTAGGGTTAAACCATGACAAATGCTTAATTCAAAAATTAGTTTTTAAAGAACTGATATTTGGAGCCTGAAAAGCTTCTCTGTAAGTCACATCAGAAAAGAGGTTAAATTTTTCTGAAGTAGAAGGTTCTGCTATTTCCTAATGACTTGTCATCCCTTGAGTGAAACTAAATCATGTCTCAGTTCCCATCAAATAAGTGTCACGCCAGCCCTCCCACCCCCAAATCCACAAGTCATACATTATGACCTGAAAAGCAACTAAAGTAAACATTAAAACACAGAGTTTGCTGTTAGAACAGGTTTGCAGACACAGAGGTAACCTCAGCACAAAGTCATTTCCATAATCTCTACAGGAGTTTCCAAAGCTGATACAGGTATGTTACACTTTAAAAGAAAGCCCATTAATCCTTAAGAACTTTGTACAGGATTCAGATGAAAAGCCTGAACCTTGTTACTAAATAGAACTCTAGAGTTCTTTCATGTGCTTAATTTTCTTCATTCACAACCCTGCAAATGATACACACACACTTTAATAGGAGATATAATTGTGTTATTACAAAAAGCATTCCCCTCAACCTCTGCAGCACTGTAGCAAGGAAACATTAATATATTTTTAAGAAAAAAATAATTCACAGAAGCCAGTAAATTTTTTTCTATGTATCCAATGGTTTTCTTTTTCCCCAGTTTAAAAGGAAAAGTCATTTGTTGTGTCAACACACTTTCACAATTCAGTTTCCCTTTATACTCAAACTTGTGGTTAAGTCTGACACGCTTTTGGGATATTGTAACCTCTTATATAATAGCTGGCACTAGCACAGATTGTGAAAGCTGATTTTTAAAGCGGGGCCAATTTTTTTCACTACAGATTTCATTAAAAAAAAAGAAAAAAGCCACCCAAAACAGAATTAGATTGCTCAAAACTGCTGCTTGAATCTGTAAAATTTGTGTCAGCCAGAAAACACGCAACAAAAAGTTGCAACATTTCCTTCAGTACTTTCCAAAGGAAACATTTAACTTTTGGTTCTGAAATAAACCTAAATCTTTTCCCAGGGCATTAACCCCCATGAATCATTCTAGTTCAGCATAAGGAATGAAGCTTTTCACTTTTTTCCCTCCCCTTTCCAGGGCATTTTGACCACCAATGGAGGTGGGGGGAAAACAGAGGGAGAGGGACAAAGTGCAAGCTATTCTTAAAAAGGCATTTGGACAGCCATGTTCCTCTGTCATGAGTAACTACAGTCTCTGCCTCTGCCATTAAGTTGCCAAAAGCAGCAGAGAATTAAGTTATTTCTGCTCAAGGTTTTAAAAAGCAGCAAAGAGACTGGTGAGAGTGTTATTTAACACGACTGCTGCTTAGCAAAGTTGTCAGAAGCAGAAGCGGCACTGGGACCACACACCTGCAGATAGCTAGAGACAACACTGCGCTACAGTTCAACGGTTTTTCCATGACTTCAAGCTAGAAATTTTAACTTGTTATAAAATATAAGCACTGAAATTGCTAACAGCCTAGATCCTGACATTTACCAAAAAATAATTATTTTTTATTATTCCACATGCTTTTGTCAATTACTTTGTTGCTTACTGCAAGTCCGGTTTAAAGTTAACAGATTGCTTGAACAGTAACGAATGAGACAGCGTTTCACAGAAATATTTAGGAATAAAATCCTACCTGTTTCTGAGCTTCTACTTTCTGCTTTCTGGTGGGATCAATGGCATCAACCATCCATTTAATGGTAAAATATGTTACAGCACCAAATATGGTCAAACGAAAAATTAATCCGACCACTTCATTCCGGCTCAGGGGACGTGAAAATGCTTCGGCATGGACCATTTTGCCTCTCAAGACTAAATGTAAAAAAGCACAGGGAGGGACAGAAAGAAAGAGAATTAAAGCTGAGAAAACATCTGCCATTTAATAAAAACTATTTCCCATGCACAGTGGGCATAAAGCTTACGATGAAGTTATAACAAATATCTCAACAATAGCACAGCCCCAACATATGAAACTGTGCAAGATTAACACACAGCGCTGAGTACTGAAACTGTCATCATAGGCAGAGAAACAACAGAGCAAGAACTTGAGCCCTTACTTCTTGATTGACTACATGCAAAAAGGTCCTGATTGCACTCTTCCCTCAAGAAATGTCTGTTCTTTTCAGCTATACAATACCCTAATAAAGTAACAGAGATTCCTTTATTTCAGTGCCAAGTTTACATTCCCATTAAGACTGATTTTTTGTGACTTATTGACCCAAGAATGCTAAGTCATAGAGACAAAGACAACTACATTACGTAAACATGCAGTTCTTTTCGCTAAGAGGAAGCTTAAAAGAAAGGCACCCAATTGCCACATAAAGAAGCAATTGATAACTTGTATTTGAATAAAATGAGGCTAGAAGCTGGAGCCTGCACCTAGCAGGATATATTCTGAGTTATTAATATCACTGAAAAACTGAAAACGCTGGATGTGGCACACAGCTATCAAGGGAAAAGGCTGGCTGCGGTACAAGCCAAACCCAGGAAGTGCAGCACCTTCAAGTTAAGGGAAAGCGCTGCAGAGAGGAAAAATCTCTTCCTAAAACATTGAAAAATTACTTACAAAATCGGGGTCCTCTGTCCCCAATCTACTTTCTCCTCAAGTGGTGGGGTTTCCGCTTGAGAATCCCCAGCACTCTCCTCATTCACTGCCCAATTTTCCCACTGCAAGGGCAAAACTAGAGGCAATTCCTTTGGCAGCTTCCAGTGCTCCCTGGCTGGTCTCCAAATTGAGCTGTCAGCCAGGGAAAAGCCGGACTACCTACAGCCAAGATATCTTTGAACTCGCTTCGCTAGCGGTCACATTATGTCAATGTTGTATTCAACTCAAGGCGATGCCATACCATAGTTTCTGTTTACAAGGATTCAGCAGACTGGAATTAGGAGAAGCACCCTGATATGTCTACCAAAAGATGTTAACAGCTCGCTACTATATTCCGGTGTGGATCCCTGGAACAGTCATGGTTTTTTTAACTCTCCATTCTCTGTTTAGAAATTTAAAAATCAAGGCTGTTGCTGTGCATACCTGCTTAGAAAGCAAACAATATTTGCCTGTTTAGGCATCTAGGCAAGTCACAGAGAGCTAGAAGATTCTGCATGTTCTCTTAAGCCTGATTAAATAAAAGGGCTATATACTCAGCAAACAAGGAAAAAAACTTTCAAAAAACTCCCCAAAACCAATTTAAAAAGCCACTTCTTATGTAATCCTTGCCCTAGAGAGCAACCGTAGGAAAAAGCCTTAAGAGGAGATAATTTTGAGCACAACCTTTCTAAATGAAGTTCTGCTTACCCTGCACGAAATTTAGCATTTATTTTCGAGGCAGACGGCTGAGCTAAGGAGCAGGACGGCTCCTCCGCACGCCTACGGCCGCGTTTCGTGTCACCCTTGCCCGCCCACGCCTCAGACACTAAAAAGAAACCGAAAGGCGAAGCAGGCACTGGCGGCGGCCGGGGGAGGCGCGGGCACCGCGGGCCCCCTGCCCCTCCCGGGCCCAGGCCCGGGGCAGGAGCAGCCGCTGCCTCGCCGGGGCCGGGCTTTGCCCCCGGGCACCCCGCCGCCACCGGCGAGCGGCCCGCGGCAGGGGGCCAGGCCGCCAAGACGGACCGCCTCACCCGCTATCTGACAGGAGCGAAGGGGCAGGGCCGAGCCCAGCCCAGCCCGGCCTCCCGCTGGGACCCAGTGCGGGCAGGAGCAGGCCGCGCGCAGCCCCCGGCCCGGCCGTGACGGCGCGGTGAGGCGAAGGTGGTACCGGTGAGGGCCGGGCCGGGAGCCCGTGACCTTCCCGGCGGCGGGCAGGTGTGGCGCGGCGGCGGGCGGGCAGCCGCCCGCTCTCCCTCTCCTCCTCTCTTCCCTCCCCGGGTCACTCACCCCTTGGCCCGGTCGCTCGGGCCGGCGCGGCGCGGCAGCGGCCGCAGGAGCAGAGGAAGGCGGCGGCGGCGGCAGCGGCGCGGGCCCTAGCTCGGCGGCGGCGCGTGCCGTGCTTCCCCCCTCCGGCCGGCTCCCGCCGCCCCGCACGAAGGTTCCGCCCGTCGGCGCGGCCCGGCCCCCGGCCCGGCGCCCGGCCCGCCCGGGAGGAGCCGCCACTCCCGGGGCCGTTCCCTGCCGGCAACCCGGCGAGCCGGGCCCTGCGCGGGGTCGAGCCTGCCTGGCACCCGCCTCCGGATAAACGCGCTGCATCCCCGCTCGCAAGCGGCGACATTTCGGAGGTTAATAGCTCGGGTGTGGAGAACGCAGTACTGGGCTGGTTTGGGAGGCTGCAGGGTATGCCGGAGGAAAATCATGGAAATTTAAGAACACACAGGTAGTTTACCGAGAGATATTGAGGTAATAGTTTTCCATTTTCAACTCGTAATGAAGAGTAACTTCAAACTATATGTACGGTAAGAGAAAAATGTGCGGGAAAAAGTTAAAATAAGGGGATCTCCTGAATAAGCGTAATTAACCCAGTTTCAGCAACTTGTCTTCAACTCTTCTGCTCTTGTGTTGATGATGCTGGAGTTTTAACGCCTGCCAGACCCAGCTTTGCTCCTGAGAGAGCCCAGTATCACTTTGGTTTATTCTTACCTGTAATTCCTACCTTTCCAGGGCTCCCGAAAAAAATTCAGCCTGCACACTGGGGATCGTCTTTTGCCTGCCAAAAGCAGTTAGCTTTTTACGTACCACGCTAATTTAATTATGGGTCATTTTCAAAAGTCGCCATTCGTCCATGAGCACAGGAGACGCTTCACCCACCGAGGGGCCCCCTGAAGCTCCAGTGGCTGTCACGGACCAGGAGCCATGGGGCAGACCCGCTGTTCTGCACGGTGATTTCCCTACCGTACCCGCTCTGCCGACACCACCTCAGGGAGAGAATGCGGCACCGAATTCCCTTACGCAGCTGATCTGGCTCGGGCTGAGACCCCGGCATGCTTGCTCTCTGGCGACCCGAGTGGGATGTCACCCACCCCGCTGGCATCCGTCCATCATCGCATCGGCGGGGCGTGGGGCTTCTGTCATTAAACCCACACGCAAAAAAACACTTTCTCAAAGCGGTTGTTATTCTACCAAAGTACCGTTCCAGCAGTTTTGGTTCAGTTCCATTTATTGGTTTAATATACACCCCCACCCCAAAATTAGAAAAAACTAACATTTTGAAACAACTTTTGCTTCTTCATCAGTATTGACGGATCAGTATTTCCCTTTTATTGCCTTTCATGCTATGGATCTTCCAAATAAAAAGTGTATTTAATTAGAAAATAAATGTATTAGCATCTAAACACACCTATTGATTTACAGGCAGCCTTCCTTTTCATAGAATCATAGAATCAACAAGGTTGGAAACGACCTCTAAGATCAAGTCCAACCCTCACCCCAACACCCCCGACCTCCTAAACCATGTCCCAAAGTGCCACATCTACACTTTTTTTTAACACCTGCAGGGATGGTGACTCCCCCACCTCTCTGGGCAGCCTGTTCCAATGCCTGACCACTCTTTCAGTAAAAAACTGTTCCTAATACCCAATCTAAACCTCCCCTGTCACAGCTTGAGGCCATTTCCTCTTTTCCTATTGCTCATTATTTGGGAGAAGAGACCACCACCCACCTCACTACAACCTCCTGAAAGGCAGATGCAGAGAGCGAGAAGGGCTCCCCTCAGCCTCCTCTTCTCCAGGCTAAACCCCCCCAGCTCCCTCAGCCGCCCCCCAGCACACTTGTGCTCCAGACCCTGCCCCAGCCCCGCTGCCCTTCTCTGGACACGCTCCAGCACCTCAAGGCCCTTCTTGTCCCGACGGGCCCAAACCTGAGCCCA
Source organism: Phalacrocorax aristotelis (assembly GCF_949628215.1). Taxonomy (NCBI): domain Eukaryota; kingdom Metazoa; phylum Chordata; class Aves; order Suliformes; family Phalacrocoracidae; genus Phalacrocorax; species Phalacrocorax aristotelis. The sequence continues at coordinate 2,473,641 of NC_134289.1, forward strand.
GCATTTGAGGTGGGGCCTCACCAGTGCTGAGCACAGGGCCAAGTAGAGCTTTTGCTATTAGTTTGAGGCTTATACTTGCAATTGCCCCTTCTGAACAGAAAAAGGATAATCAATTATTTCACAGCCTGCATTTCCAGCATGAGGAAAATGCTATTGTGTTTGAATTACCATTACTATTGGAAAATATTTAGGACCCTTCTGTTTTTTCTCCCACTCTTAAAAAAGTGACATCTGTTTTGCTGCAATTAAGGAGAAATGCAAACACACACAGAGACAAGTAATAAAAGCTCTAAACCTACATTTTATCATTGCTGTTTGACAGCTGTGGCAGTAACCTTTGAAAGAAATCCTCTGCTGAAAAATACTTCAAAAGATTTTGAGATGCAATTTTCCAGAAGCTGACAGGGGTCAGGTTGAAGGTGAGGTTGAGCAGAATGCATAGATTGGATTGGGTCCTAATTTCTCAAAATATTAAGAGATTATAATTTCTTGAACAAATAGTCCTTAAACACAGTGAGAAATACCAAATTCACCCTTCTTTCCTAAATAGAGTCTCAAAACCTTTCTGCTGCTGGAGACCTGGCATAGGATTCAACTCATTCCAGAAGCTGACCCTACAGAGGTCTCTGTGAGGTCTCCATCCCTCTGGTACTGCTTGTGCTTCCCCTGTTTGCGCAGACCTGACTGACTGTTCCTTTCCAGTGTTAATGTGAATTGGGCCTTAGTTTTCAATTTTTAGCTTCTAGTAAAAGTGCCTGTCTGAAAGAGAAATGTACTGGAAATCATGGGTTTATACTGGAGAAAAAAAGGTCTTTGTGGAAGCTGCTGTCCTCTAGAGCTTGGCATGCCTTGGCTATTCTGGGTCACAGAGTATGCTTCCTACCTAAGGACATATCTAGAAAGTGGTAATGTAAGTTGAAACTCCTTCAGCATACTTTTTTATTGATTTTGGTTTCGCAGCTGTGGAAAAAGAACACTTTGGGTTTGTTCTTTTCTTTTATATTGAAAAATGAGATTGCAAATTTCCCCCTGCGTTGAAATATTTCATATCTAATGTATGGATGATGTGGTTGGACTCTAGAAGATTGTAGCTCGAGTACAGGACTAGGTGGCCACCCAGAGAACATAGTGTAGTTGGAAAACTCCTAAGATGAAGGCCGTACTGCTTTGCTTTTGACTGCTGTGTGCTTTGCTGTGAAACATGCTATTTTTGGTGAACTTCATTCTCCAGTCAGCGCAGGCTTACCCAAGCTTCACCAGTGACCTGAACAGAAGCCAGATGGGAAAGGAGTGGTGTATTAAAATCAGCAGGGTCTGTGGTGGTTGGAGGTAGGTAGGGGGTTGCCAGACACAGGGAACAGCAAAACACAGAGGGAATCGGGATGAAAGGAGATAAACAGAAAGCAAGGCAAAGAGTATGGGAAGAAGACGGGAAAGTAAAGAACAAGCTGTAGTAAAGTGGGTGTCTCGGAACAGCTTCATAATTGGGCAAAAGCACGTAGTGGTTTTTCCCCAGAAGACTCTTCCAAGCTTCACCAACTTGCAGATCAAAGGCTTTCTGAGGCAGAGGACGTGTTGTATTTTATAGCCATTAATTTGTCCACTCCCTCCTCAGAAACTTCGGGCATCTGCAGCGTTTTGTAGCCAAGTCCCACAACTCAACTTCACGCCACGACACAAACTACTGCTATTGTTTTGAACCTGTCGCTATGTAGTTTCATCTGCAACCCCTACATTTCATATTGAAGAAATGGCAAAGCAAGCAGTCCTCCAACCTTTTCAGTAACTTAAGATTCTGTAGACCTCTAGCTAACTTTTTAAAGCGGACCCTCAACTGTATGCAGAGTTGAAGACGGAGGCACAGCATGAATAATGACGGTGGCATAATTATGTTCTCTTTCCCCATCCTCCCAGTAGCTGGCATTGTCCTGCAGGTTGGATCATGAGATTTCAGCAGAGGTGGTTGTTACAAAGATCATCACTGCACAGTGCGATGAAAATCTGTCCCAGGCCTTGCTGACACAATGGTCACTGATAAATATCTACCACTCAGACTGCTTTTTAGCCTTGGTCTGGGATAGGGAGGGAATCCAGCAAAAGGACTTCCAATTAAGCCAAATCAACTTCCTAGCGACATATACATAGTTGGATGTTAGAAAGAGAGGGGCAGTCTTAGGACTTGAGGACTTTCAGAAATGTTCTCAAAGATGGTCTTGATTTGCTAGCCACTTCTGTATTTGTCTATGGATAACCTCCCAGTCCAGGACCTAAAGGTAGGTTTCATGGGTTCATTTCATACATTTGAAGTTTGGGAAAGGAACAGTACAGTCTCACTACATACACACGAGTCGATCCCAAAATAACTATGAGTGCCAACATGATCAAGAAAACAAGGCCCTTAGAGGTCTTGGGGAGCACTGTTCTTAGCAGAGTGTGAGCGGGGTTAATACCATTGTCCCTAGTGCTGGCAAGATACCCTTGGGAACACTGCATGCCATTCTGGTCAGCTATATCAAAGAGAAATAAATAATAATGAAACCAGAGCAGAAAGTCACTGCTGAGACGAGGGAGGGTGGAAAGTCAGGGGAGCTCAGCCAGCTTAGCATAGTCAGATGACAGCTAAGAGGGACATTTCTGTCTGTAAGTGCACAAAAGGTAAGAAGGGTAAGCGCAACGGAGTAGGAGCTATTCCTGTGCCAATGCTGGTAGAGGAATAAATGGATACAAACCAGTCACAAATATATTTAGCATGAAAATCAGAAGAAGGTTCTGGGAACAGCTTCCCAGTGGGAATAATGGTGGCAAAAGATCTTAAGGTGAAACTTGATACATTTATGAAAGGAATTATATAATACAGCATTGCAAAGGCTGAAGGCTGCAGCAACCCAGGAAATCCCTCCACCTTATGTTCCAGTTTATTTTGAGCCCTTAAAGGCAAAGCGTAGCATTTCACCCTCCCATTCTTCTTCCTGCTGCAGCCATCTGCAGCCAGACTTCAGAACCCCTCTTAAAACCTGTTCAAAGATCAAACAAGACAGTGAATTTATCTTGCACTTTTTAATTCCTTTTTGGTGTTCCTCAGAAAGGAAAAGGAAAGTTTTGTAAGGTATTGCCTAATTTATATATGCAAAAATTGGTATTTAATACATCTTCTCATACACGTAGAATACTATGTTTTGTCCAATTTTTCTTTCTTGCCAGACTTGCTTATTAAGCAGTTTCCCATAGCATCCAACCAATATGCAAGTGAGAGCTATTTTTCTCCAAGTTGCCCTGCTCAAATGTACTCGATAGCCATTCCCTGGGTAATTCAATTACTAAGCAAACCACAGAGAGACTTCCTGTTCATGTTCCTGCGAGGGCCATCTTCACTGGGGTCTGACAGGTCTAGCAAGATACAAAGTCTTTTCACAGCAAGGTGCCTTTCCCTAACAGGCTCAAAAACATCTTAGGTGGGCTTATGAATTAAAGCTAGGATCTGTTCTTTATCTTCATAAAGAACATAAATACCTGCCTGGTTTACATCACCTGCTTTTCACAGAGAGAAGGGAAGAAGGGGTGCGTAGGTGCCCCTCTTCCTCTCAGGCTGGTTCTTTCCACGGTGTCTCTTTTCTAGTTGTGTAGGAAGTGGTTTTGTTTTCCTTTTTCTCCTGTTCTTTGTGGATTTTTTTGAGATGCCCATCAGCCCTTTATAAAACAAACAACTGCCTTCTTGCTCTCTTTAAATAGTTTTTCTTTGAAGATACGTTATCTTTGACCTCCATGGGACATCCCTTGCATTACTTACTGTCCAGCAAGAGAATGACAAGAAACCAGTATTTTTGAGGAAGAAAATTTACAAATTCATTTCCCTAGTAACCCCGTTTCTTCAAACATATTATCTGGAAAGCTCTCTCCTGATCCCTTAGCAGTTGGGACAGATGCTGATCTCCAGCAGTTTCCATTCCTGACACTTTACAGAGTTCATAGCTTCCAAGCTGCCTTAAAATTTTGTTTTGTATGACCTCAGTAGGCTAATAATTCACCTCTCTGCACCCACAAAAGGAAAAAACATCACACCCCAAAACCTCCAGAACACTACTAAACTATGAGAAAGATGGAAACTCTTAACTGAGGCTGCAGCCAGCATTCATATTCAGAAGCTCAGGCTGTGATGGGCTACCTGATGGTCACTTTCCTGCAAATCATTAACACTGGCAATTCCCAGACTTATAGGAGTTTTCAGCATGGAATATGAAGAACCTTGTAAAATGGGATTTATTTGCTGAAGTTTTGAAGGAATTTAAAGGCTGATTTGGAGATTTAGAAACAGCGCTTTTCTCCGTCGGCATAATTGTGATGAACCGAGGAACGGGTGGCACAGAAAGCTCCACGAGAACAGCAGGGCCACGACAGCTGAGCCACCCGGCGTGACCCAGCGGGGCACTTTCACGTCCCCGGCCCCGTGCTCCGTTGTGCGCGGCCCGGGGGCAGCAGGCACCGGGGGCAGCAGGCGGCCCACACCCCCTGTCCCTCCCCCGGGGCCCGGGCGGCTGCAGGGGGCAGTAGGTGCTCACGTACCACAGCGAACGGAGGGAAGGAGGGAGACATGGCCGGGTCTCTAAGCCAGCCCGGCTCGCTCAGCCTCACACTAAACCGCCCAGCGGCGGCCTAGGAGCGAGGGTGGGGAGGCGGTCCCGGCGATGGGCCGAGTCCCCTCACACCCACCGCGGGACTCGGGGCCGCACCGTGCCCATCACCCCCCTACGCCGGCACTATTAGCGCAGGCCCTCACCTCGCCAGGGCGGCCGTAGCCGCTGTGGCACCTTCCCGCGCCTTCCCTGACTGGGGCACGGCCCGTGGGGAGGGGTCCGTCCTGCGGCCCGACACCGGGTCGCGGGAGCGTAAGAGCAGGAAGCGGCCCAGCTCCCACTCCCTTCAGGGGCGGAGCGGGGCAGGCGGGCTGCGGAGCGAGGCGGGGTCAGGTCGGCTGGCTGCGGAAGGGGGAGGAGGGCGGCCCCAGCCCCGGCCTTGCTTCACTCCTCTCCTCACCTCACGGTACGGTGCAGCGCAGCCACTTCCGCCCGCGGGGGGAGGGGCCGCCGCGAGCGCAGCGGACCGCCCACGTGACCTGTCGCAGCTCGGCGGGGCAACTCACCTTGCCGCCCGTATCCCTCCGCCCGCCGCTTCCTCGCCTTCTAGCGGAGCGGCGGGACGCGTGGCGGCGAGTGGCGGGCGGGACGGAAGGCGGGGAGGAGGGAGGCGACGAGTGAGGCGGCGGGTCGCCGGCTGGTGGAGGAGGGGAGGGAGAAGGGGGAACTACTTTCTCGTCGCGGCGGAGGCGGCGGAGGGGGCGGGGAGGTACTGCCTCCCCTCTCGGAAGCTGCAGCCATGATGGGAGCCTAGCGCTGGTGCGGCGCTGCTGGGCGCGGAGCAGGCCGGGGGGATGAGCCAGGCCGCGCTGCCGGCCCGCACGCCCTGAGGAGCCGCCGCCGCGCCGCGGAGGGACCGACCGACCGTCAGCCCGCCCGCCCGCCCGGCGGCGCGGCCCCACAGCGCGGCTCCGGGCCCGCCGCCGCTGCCGCCGCCGCCCCGGGCGGGGAGCGGGGCGGAGCGGGGCCGGGCCGGGGGGCGCCCCGCGCCACTGTCATCATTGCTGGGGCCCGGAGCGCCGGGGAGCTGCTCTCTCCGCCTCCGCCTCGCTCGCCTCAAAGACGGCGGCGGCGGCGGCACCCTCAGGGACTCGGCCCGGCTCCGGACCCTCCCTGCTCGGCCGCCGCCGCCGCTGCTCCCGCCCCGCTCGGCGCAGCGGCGGCCGGAGGAGGAGGGGGCAGCCGCCGCCGCCGGGAGCCGCCGCGAGGGGACCCGGGCCCGCCTGGGGCTGAGCCGCCGGCGCAGCAGGCCCCGCGCCCGGGGCCGCCCGGGGGCCGCCAGCCCGCCGCCACCGCCGCCTCCCGGCCCGGTGCCCCGCTGCCGCCCGGCCCCTGCGCGCTGTCCCGGAGCGGCCCCCGGCTGCCAGACATGACCGCCATCATCAAAGAGATCGTCAGCAGGAACAAAAGGCGATACCAGGAGGATGGCTTCGACCTGGACCTGACCTGTATCCTCCCGGCGGGGCCGGGGCCCGGCACCGGGCGCCGCACGTACAGCTATTGCATCAGACCTGCGCGGCGGTTACCTAACCGCTCCCCGGTGCCGCTCCACCGGGAGGGCTCGCCCGGCCTCCCGCGCCCTCCCCCGCCGCCCGCCGCGGCCTCCCTTTGTCCGGGCGGCCGCCGAGCTGGGCCCGGCAGATTAGCGGGAGCTTCGTGATGGCCGGGATTAACACTAGCGCTCCGTGGGGGTTGCAGTCGGCCGCTCTGCCGGCCTGCCGCCACCCCCGTGTCGCGGAGGTGCTGTCCCTCCACGGTCCGGGGGGCCCTAGCCTTCTCCGGAGCAACCCGCGTCCGCCGCTTATCTCTGGCTGCCTTGATTTCTCTTTTTTTTCGGTTCACGTAGCAAATAATCCTGTCCCGCCGTGACTTACGTCAGAGCACGTTTTATTTTTGATCTAGTAACTCGTCTTGAATTGCAAATATAATCGTGGCGGGCCTATCGCTTTACTCTGGTTGGTTCAGTCTGTGCAGCAGGAGAGGCGAAGGCTGCGTCCTCTGCCCTGGTTTTCCTACGCTCAGCACGGCAGAGCTGCTTGGTTGCAGGATGATGCAGCAGCGTTCTCAGTGACAGGAGGTGGCAATCGCTTCTTCCAAATTAAAAAAGATACCTCTTTTCCTAATAATCTCAGCTACAGTAAACACAAGGATGCGTTACAAACGAGAGTGCATTGGGTCTTGGCAAGGAGGGTTGCGAGGAGTGTAATTCTGGAATATGTAATTAGTATGCAATTATGACTAATGAGTCAAGCCATAGAGAAGCGTTGCTAGTGTATAGTCTTGGTGGACTTTTGAACAGATGCGCTGTAGCGGCGGCAGGCAGATGTTTAGCTTTGAACGCCTTGCAGGGTTAATGGTACATAGGGGCTGTGCTGCAACCATGGTCTTTCTCTGTGGTGGAGAAATACCATTACTGTGTTGGAAAGGTTTTGGAGCAAGAACCTTGCTTAAAAGTTGGAACTGTACTAGGAAAAATGGATATTGACAGTAGTATTCAGAGCTAGACATATCCCTATAGAGAGTGCTTTCTGTTCTGCAACAGGATGGGGGTGAAATTTACTGTTTTTTTGGAGCAGTTACACTTGTGTCTTAGCAAGTGCTATGCATAAATCCAGTTCTTGGGCAGGATCAAAAACAGTGACAGCTGTAGCTAGTGTAGAGCTCATGCTGTTACGTTGAGCCTTGGCCTAAAATTTGGTGGCTTTAAAATTGCCTGAAAGGTTCTTGACTTGAGCAGGTGGCTGATGAGCTTTGAGGTGAAAAGCAGCAACTCGGGTATGCGACTCCTGCATTCTGCTTGTGGTACTGATAAAATACAATTTTAAACATGCGTTTTTGAAGGTTTGCACTTGGTCGTTTTGTTGGCCTATGAATAGGCCAGCTGTAATGCTGACCTAGGCCAGTGCAGCAGTTAGTGCTGACTTAACGGCAGAAGTCTGAGTTAGAGTTTTTGATTCTCCGAGTGATGGGTTTGCTTGGAACTACGGGGTTATGAAGAGTTAAGTGGTGGTAAAATGGTGAGGTTTTGGCTTTGCAGTTGAAGAGTTTGGTGTTTCAGGTAGCTTTGCCGAGATGCGCCATTGGTAGAGAGATCTTTCTGATGTAAACAGATCTTTTTAACTAGTGGTCTGCTTCTGGCAAGGAAGTTGGTGAATGTTGAACCTGAATTTTCTTGCTTGAGGTTGCTAATGATATGTCAAATTGAGTTTATTGCTTAATTTTTACTTTTTTGTCTCGTTCATTTTATTCTTAGTATTTTACATAGAAGTAGGTCACTGAACACGGGGCTTAGGCTAGTTTTTCTAAAAGGGATAGCTGGCTGCAATTCTGTAATAAAATTTATAGAAAGGTGGGGTTTTTTCATCGCTGCAAAAAGTATCTTTGGAGGAAGCTTATACTCACAGTCCTTGTTTTTTCTTTCGTAACTGCACATTTTAAACAGATAATTAATGAATGAAGACTACTGTCTGTACAGTATAATGGCTTTGTTTGAAGGCTGATATTCCTGCAGAAGGGAAAGTTTAATTTTTTATCACTTTGTGCAGGCTTCTTGACGATGTTCTTTTTGCAGGGCTTTGATGAAATTGTTGCTCATTGTACCTGGTAGCCAGAAAATAACCTATTTGTTTCTTGCACATGTAGACAGAGGACCGAGCTGGGACTTAGCTCTCCAGCAATGCCATGTTAGATGAAGAGAGAACTTCAAACCTATGTGAGCTGTTCAGGAAGGCATATGGTGCATGGTAGGAGGACTTGGGTTTAAGTTCTCAAAGGTACTTCTCACTGTGTGCTGGAGCTGAAAATCTGTGAGACCGAAACAAGCTACCATCTGCATTTCTGGTGTTGGTTAGCTTTGCTTCCCTGCACACCCGTATCTGTAGGAGTGTTCTTTCTTACAGATTACTGGTTATTTCAGGGTAGCTGCTTCTGTTACACTAAAAGAGAAAGACTGATGTGAATTGGGTAGCCCAGTGATTTGGGCATTTAGCTGGGATATGGGAAATGGAGGCGTGAATTCCTCCTGTGGTAAATATTTCTGTATGAGTTCAGTGGTGGTGGCAGCTCCAAAATACTCAGTAGCTGCTGATAACTGCCTGGGCTTTGGGAGGTGGAGAATAACACAAACCTACAGTGACTCCAGGTGAGGTGCCTGATCGCCAGCCTGTATTCTGTGGTCTGTCTTTCCTTCTACCCATCCTTGATGGGGGGTTTTGTGTCTTGGTGTCCCAGGTGGACAAAGGCTTGCAATTCTTATTTGGGTCACAGCTCATTCTCCCAGGGTGTTGGAGGGAGCACCTGAGTGCCAGGAGTCAGGCTGGCTTAAAGGGGACTCTGGCACTCCAGCACCTGAGGACCTCTTTTTTTTTTTTTTTTTTTCTCTGTTGTGCTGTGTCAAATCCTTTTAAAACCAGCACCAATGTATGTATGGTACAGTATATCATGCTTGGGACTCTCGGTTCCTGATGAGTTGGTTAAGAATTTGTCCTGTGTGGATAATGTAGGATTTTAAGGAAGGGAAATAGTGACTTCTCAAAATCGGTAGCTTTACATACTCAGTATAGGAATAGTCCTATGTGCTAATTATGAAACAAATGTATTTAAAAACATATTGACATTACTTTTCATCTAATCAAATGTTCTTTTTTCTCTGAACAGTCTTTTTATACACCTGGAAAAAAATCTTTTGAAATTAGAAGAGGGAAGGGTTTTACAGGTAGAGATATTAAATCAGCTTTTGAATACTTTATTTCGGATATTGTATTTATTCCTGATTTATTTGGGTTTCTTGTTAATTTCTGTAATACTGGATACGTTTTGGTGCAAATGGGTGAGAAAGAAAGTTTGGATTAATGGCTTTCTTCTAAGATGGCTGATTTCTTTATGATGCAATGACCAGTATATTTTCTGAGGAGGCCCTATAATCTTTGGTATTTCTGAAATTGGTGCAGTGTGGTGGCTGACCATTTTACTGCAGGGAACAGCAAAGAGAGAATGCTTGCATGCAAATCTTGCACATTGCCTTGATTGTCTGTGTCTTAAAAGGTCTGTGTGTAACTGAGTTTAGCAAGTGGCTTAACTATTTGAGACTGAAGTGGAAAAAATGGTGTAACTGCTTCTTGTGCCCATCACAGCTTTGGTAAAACTTTGTCTCATATTTTCAGGCCTTCTGTTACGCATGAAAATGGCCATTAAGCCTGAGTGTAGGGTAGAGCATGCCTACCCTGATGCGCTTAACTGAAGCACATGTAGCTCGTGACCTACACAGTCGTATAAACTGCAGCAATATTCAGTAAAGGTAAGGGGTTTGGTGCAGTTTATTTCAAGCCTCACGTGTTATTTATCTCATATAATGAAAGGCAGAGAATGCTATAATAGCAAGTGGAAGCTTCTTAGAATATCATACAGCTTTATGCTATTTGTAGTCTTAAAGCTTTCTGCATTTTTAATGAAATTTTCATTTATGTGACTTCACTCAAAATGGCTCAGCTTCCAGGAAAAAAATTAATTAGTGGCATGAGGTACATACCGTGTTTAAAAATAGAGACGAGTTGGAAATGCCATTTGTTTAAAATATTTGGTTTCATTTTAAAATTGAAGTTTGTTAGATGTTTTGTAACAAGTTTTTCTTGCACACAAGTGCAGTGAGGGCTGGTAAGGGTTTAGAAAAAACTAGAAGAAACCATTTGGCAACACATTTTATTGGTGGAAAAGTATTTCTTTGTTCCGGAGTAAACCATGTTACTTAGCAGTGTTAAGAGCCCGACAGACTCATTTTGCTTCTGGAGCCTGGGACGATCTTGGGTTTTGGACAAGAAGATTTGTGCCAGTTTTGCTCTGAATTATTTAAGAAGTCTGTTTGAATAGATAGTAGTAAACTGGTTCTGGCTGGGGACTTCTCAGAGCTTTATTCAGTTACCTGCTCGCTGTTGGTTGTATTTGATCCTAGGAAAACTGGTCTTTCTCCACTTAAGAAGGATAAAGATTTTTGAATTGTCCAGACTGAGAAAGCAAGGTGGTGATAGATGTCACAGTGTTCATGCATTTTTTTCTTCTGGGGTTTAAGACATGCTGGATCGCTCACTTTTTCCTCACTACCTAAAAACCCCCCTTTGACACATATGCCATAGTACGTGTGTATTTGTGGATAGCATTGTTTGATGGCTGAAGCCTATGCACAAAATTCCCACCATTCGAGCAAGTGCTCTGTTGTGCAGCCCTCACTACATCCATCCAGAGTAACCCCAGCCCCTTTCTGCCCCACTTTTTGACTGAGGTTGCTCGGAAAGGGATTTAAAAGATGCTTGACAAATTACAGCTCATCTCTTTGCACTTGCTTAAATGTAGTGCAGGCTTCCTAATGAACTAGTTGATCTTACATCATCAGAAAATTTTAATCAACGTGTAGCGTTGCCGGAGACTGTTTGCACAAGCTAAACACGAAGTTAAAAAGTAACTGCCTGTGCACACTTTTCAGTTGCCAAAAGCTGCAGGCTGATTCTTGGTTTCATGTAGCTCTGCTGTTGAAGTGGTGGCTACATCTTCTTTTCAAGGTGGGGAAAGAAATGAGTACCAATGTGGACGCTTTGTAACATTTTCTTATACAGTAACCTTTTAGAAAAAGCACAACTGAAGCTAATCTTCAGTGAAATCTGTAAGCTTAGTTAAGCGTGTGTGATTTTCAGAATGTCCAAAGCTTTGCTGTCAAACAAAAGGAGGGTAATGCTGAATACAGTGCAAGCTTTACTAGGACTGGTATTGGTTTTGAACATTTCTCCTTTTTTTTTTGGGGGGGTGGGTTTTGGTGTTTTTTTTTGTTAAGGAAAAATCCAAGTTTATCTTTTAAGACTGATGAGCTGTTGGCACCTGAAGCCCTTGAAATTATCTTTGTTGAGGCTGGTCATTGACTTTGGTGGGGACAGTTAGGTCAGTGTGGAGGACTTTGGAAAATCCAACCCGTTAAGCTCTTGGTTTAGCTCTTGGTGTAATGGGTTGGCTGTGCGTCAACGCTGGGTCTGACTTGAGTCCTGAAGACAGTTGATGAATTTTGAAAGTGCGTCTTTCTAGGAACTTGTGCTAGTCAGGAAAGCCTTTCTGTCCTCAAGACAATTACATGTGACTTCCACTGACTTCATGAGACAGTTACAGCGTATTTAGGAAAAGGATATAGCCTTGAGTGTGGAGTTTATGCAACACTTTAAATAGCTATTATTGCCGCAGTATAATACATGTGGAAAGATTAGTTGGCTCTTGGTGGCTGCTAGGCTGGTGATTAGCAGATTTCTTTGGAACAAAAATGTGTTCTGTGCTATCCAGTGCTACACTTGATACATCTCATTTAAGAACTTTATTACCAAAAGGTTTTGAAGTACGGTGACTGCTGTAGAAGCAGCTAGTATTTGCTAAATGATGTGTTAAAACACTGTGTAGAGGTGTACAGAATTTTCTAATTTTCTTGGAGAAAAGAGGTGACTCTATTTTCTGTTTTCTTCCTTGTAGGATGATTTGGACTCCTAAATCCTCTTTGTTGTGGAAGCAATTGATATAACTTGTTCAGTAGTAATATGACTGAAAGAATTTGTTCTATTAACACATTATGTTAAAGAACCCTGTGCTTAAAAAAATGTAAAGCCATGCCAAAACTAACCTTCAGAATGCAATAACTACAAATTTGAAATTTCATATATAAAGTTTCTGCCTACCGAGTTGCTTTTGCCAGTTGCGAATCTCTGAATAGTTTCTTAAATTATAGTTTTAATGGATTAATGATGTTGCCACATTAATACTGCATAAGCGGACAAATTATACCCCTGGTACCTTAGCCTAGAGTCTTCTCTTACAACGTGTTGAAACAAGAATATGGTTCTTGTGTAATGATTTAAAGGGCAATAGTTGTGTTCTGACAAACTGGAAGGAAAGGGAGGGAATAGGTAGTTGAGCTGTCAAATCCCTTAAGTACATTACAGACTGAAGTTGCTGTCATTAGTCATAATGAACTCCCTTTTAAAGCCCACCTCCTTTCTAGTTCAAGTGCCCAGTGAGTAATCTGGAACTCGGAGCTAGACGTGATTTATATTCATTTATTGTGCCTAACATAGGCTGGATATTGAAGGCTAATTATTGCATAGCTTTTTCAAAGGGGGATAAATGAGATATAGCCTGGAGTTGTGAGTAGCGATTGCTGGCTATGCCTGACGCCTCGTCTTACATACTAGGATAGCTGTGGGCTCCTTTGATTTGGCATTTCTGTGAAGCCTTTTGGGATTAAAGCTGTGCATGTTTGTGCATTTGTGTTAGTTATTGGGATGGTGATTTCCAGACTTCAAGAGGGGACTTTATTTGAAAATATGGGAACATTAAGTGGCCCTGTAGAGCAGGATCTCTTCTGAAACATGAGTGCCTTGTGGGTATTTGACTCTACTTTGGGTTCAGAGATTCCTGTTAGTTTTTGAATGTATCTTAGTCCCAGATACATATTTCAGATGTAAAGAAATCCTCGTTCCAGTTTCTAATTCAAGCTAGCATCCTCTTTGCTCCTATTGTCACCTGCCTTGTTTACCGTCTTGCCTAAAAGGCCTTGGAAAAAAAGTTTTGTAAAATGGAAGTAAATAATCATGCAATTAGGCTGTGTATCATGCTGCATAAATCTAGGTTATCTTAAGAACTTTTTTTTTTTTAGGCAACGTAGCTAAAGTAGTAGGCTCTGATTCAAATGGTATTTGACTGCAGCTAAAAAATTAAACTCAACTGCTCTGTGTTTGGGATGATGACTATTGCAAAAAATGGCATTGTTCCCTTTAAAGATGAAGTCCCAGCTTCACAGCCCCAATGTGCAACAGTGCATAAAAACTGCTTAATATAATTTATTTTTCTATTGAAGTGCTTAAGAAATGTCTTTATAAACTTAATTTTGCTTTTATGGAGCTGTAGAATAATAGCTTTTAATTGCATGATTAATTTTCTTAGAGGCCTCTGCTTAATTCATTGCATTGCCTGGGTATTTATTGAGCTAGAATTGAAGTAGCTTGGTATTTTCTATTCTTTAACTCCTTGTGTGGGCGAGGTAGAGAAGTAATGTCCCTTTTTGTACTAACATTTAGAGAAAGAAAACGCTAGATCTCATTAGAGTGAAATTAGTATTATCTACTTGAGGGTCCTTGGTTGAGAAACAGTTTATTAGGATGGCCTTATGTCTTGTTTTGCTGCTTACCTTTATCTTCTCTTGGATCATCACCCCTCCCACCCCTACCTTGAATGGTGTGGATTTTGTGCATAGGCTTCAGCTGTCAAACACCACTATCCACAAATACACACGTACTATAGCATATATGTCAAAGGGGGGAGGTTAGGTTTGATAAATTCATACAAATCCTAGTTTTTATAGTTTGTTATAAAGCTTTTTAGTGTGACATACTTGTCCTGCATCCTGATAGCTGTTCTAAATTCTGTTGTCTCTGAAAGTTTTGGATGTCCTTTCAGACTTGCAAAAAGTTGAGACTGAGCCATTTTTTCACTTCCTGTCAGTAAATATCAAAGTAGTGACTCTCTGTGCTGACTTCTTTTGACTGAATAAAATTATTGTGTTTTTCTGTGGGTGTTTGAGGTTAGGATATGCTTAAGTACGCATCATGCTTCTTTAACGAGATCTTGCAAAGTGTAGTATAGTAATGTGCTGAGAACAGGTACCAGGGAGGTCCCATACTCTGCCTTGAAAGAGTTTATGTAGAATTTGATTTGTGGGTTAAAATAGGAAAACTTGTCACTGCAGAAATCTCAAACTGAGATGTGACAGTGAAGCTTCTCGTGTATGTTGCCTGCTGCTGAGAAGATCCACTCAGCAGATATGTTACCTTGAGGACAGCTGCTCGATCTCGCGTGTACAGTTGTCCTTTGCCACTGGCACAGCTCTTGACCTCGGGCTGCTGTGTGGTGCTGCAGCTAGTTGGGATGCTGGGGTAGGTATGATAAGATGGGATGTGGCTTCTTCCAAAGCATGAATAGAAACAAAAAGCCTGCTTAACTGGGCCTCTGCATGTTTTTGCTTCTAGAAACTTGCTGGGACTGTAGGGTTTCTTTCAGTGCTGTAGACCTGGACTTGAAGTTGAATAAGGAGTTGAGGCCCAATCTTTGACTCAGCTGAAGAGTTCTTTCTGTCAAATTGTATATGTATAATATAGTGTGCTGTTGCATCATTTGCTATGCTCCTGTTTGCTCTTGGCTTTTTCTTAATGGGAAAAGTAGCTTTTTTCTGTGTCCTGTAATATCATCAGCTATATTAGAGGGATTTGCAGCTCTTCACAACAAGCTCATGTTTCCTTCAATATCTGCATGCTTTCCTGTCTTTATTTCTGATTCCAAACAGTGTTGAAATGGAAGCTTAAGGCATCTTTTGCTCAGTCTTTGTCACAACAAGCTTTTCTGTAGACATCACCTTTCATGCTTCTGTTACCATTTTTTTTGTATCTGTGCTGTGAGGTTTGAGGTTGATGCAGTGTTTTGCAAAAGAAAATGGTGCCTGCGTATTATGTAAATTATGTGTGGGTTTTTTTCCAATCTTGATCCTATTAGCTGTTCAGCAAAGCCTCCATATGGCTGAGAGCTCCAGGACACATTTCATACACCTCACAGTTGAAGGGAGAGACTCTTGCTCTGGGAATACTCCCCAAAGGCAAGGTAGTAAGCAGGTCCAAAAGCCCTGTTATGGGATGGAAGTGAGTTGCGGATGTAGCTGGTTCCTGAGACAGCTTGGCAGTATCATCTTCAAGCATCTTTTGATTTACTTCTTTGTGCTGGGGGAATTTGAGTTCCTTTCCAGTCCTGTTGTCAGCCCCGTGTCCTCACCTGGACAGGTTAGCCTCCTGGACACAAAGGAGCTGCAGTTTTCTTATTCTTTGTCTAGGTTGCTGCATCTAAATTACAAGCTGGAAGATTAGAAAATTAAGAGGAATAAGTGGAGAAAAAAAGGGTTGTAGTTGAAATACTGAGCGTTAAGGGGTTAAATGCATTTCTTCTAAATCATAAAATGTTTCTCTCAGCCACATCTGAGTTGGTCCCTTTTCTTGTTCTTTAACGCACAGATGGTAGAGTTGGCAAGTGCAGCTGGCTTGCTATAAGGAATCCTCCTTTGCTCTGAAGAACTTTCTTCCCGTTCATTTCCTCTATACTTCCTGATTATCCAGACTCACAGAAAAATAGTAAACTTACTTTTCATTTCATGCTGGCTAATGGAAATGCTGCCTGTTTTAAAAAAACTAAAACAACACCAAAAGATGCATATGTACAGGCTAAAAAATGTATATGCTAGGAAACTTTTCTAGGTTTGGCTGGGCATATTTTCCTGTGTCTTTTTTTTTTATGGTAGGGATGCTGTCAAGAAAATGGCACTAATAAGAGCTTGGCCATTTGTCAGGAGTCTTAAATCTGTTTGAGGATGGAGTGTGGACACTTCTCGTAACACTCCCCCTGTAGCTTCAGGCTGTCAAGCTGTTGAACAGCAAGAGCAGTTCTTTTTTTCTTGCCATTGCTATACGGACTTGTTTAAGCTGGAGTTAAATAGCTTGAGGTTAGCATGCTAACGCTTCACAGCTGGTAGGGCCAGATGTGCCACTAGACCATGTTGCATGGTTACTGAAGTCAGAGTTCCTGAAAATTGCAGACAAATTGAGACAACAAAGCAATTTTCGGAGACTTCAAAGTCGTGTTGTTCCTCTGCTCTTCAGTGTTGCTATCAAATGGGACTTAGCAGTTGACAGCTTGGCCATCCCATGGTAGAGGCTGGTTTCCTTTGCACAGTGGCTTTCCACAGCTAGGGGGGTGATGGGTGATGCATAGTGGAGCAAAACTGACAGCGGCTTGTGTGCGAATGAGGAGTGGGCTGTTCAGGAGTGGATTAAAGCAAGTATGTGCCTTTCTTGCCTGAACTGGAAGTGAAAATCTGAATTCCTGGCACTTGTGAAGTTTTTTTTTTTCAGGCCATAGATTCACCAGTTTAAATCTATTCTTTGTTAAATATTCATGTTTGGAAGCTGGAAATTGAGGGTCGGGAAAAATGGACTGTTGTCCCTTTATTTGCAGGTGTCAGGTTCAGGTTTGGAGTAAGTTCTTAGCTCCAAAGCATGACTTGAACAGTGACCATCATTCACAGCTTCAGGAACACTCAGCTTGTTTTAAATTTCCTTTTTAAAGAAAGATGAAGTCTAATGCCTGGTAGATCTTCTTGAAGCCTCTGTTTGTAAAGGGCTAATAGTTTTAAAGTTGTTTTTTATTAGCATTTTGATTTTAAATCTGTTGTCAGTGTTGGGTTTAAAAAGTAAGGCTATATATAAATTCTTAAGCACTGCATGCTCTAGCATGCTTATAAAATAGGAAGATGAGGACGCTTGCGTTCTGTTTTTTCTGTTATTGCTGCCTTCAGGAGTGGAGCAACGATAAGGGATTAAATTGTTTGAAATAGGACTTCATAAAATTACTTAAAAATTCTAATGACTCATGTTCTAGATGATAATTGAGAATTTTGATCATTGCAGGAAAGGCTATAGCTGTCTATTTTTGCAACTTTCTTGTGGCTGTCTGAGAACTTAAGAATTGGTAAATATTTTGGTATGCTTTTTGCCACCTTCCGTTATTAGGAAAAAAAGCTGAATTTGTGAGCAGAGTCAGTTATAGGACCCACACAAGTAATATACTGTTATATCTATATGTATATGTAAAATTCAAACTGTATACTGTGTGTTCTTTAATTTGATCTTGACATGATGTGAATATAGACAGCTATTTTTGAAAGTGATTATAGCTGCTGATTTGCATAATGATACAGGATTTTTCTCATAGCAACTGGAAAGACTATCGTCTTTAGCATGTAGGAATGATTTCAGGCTTTATGAACAGTATTTTGTTAAATCTAAGAGCAGCATTATAGAAAAGGAATTTTTGAAGTGACGTATGGATTATTTGCTTTGGTGTGCCTTCAGTATTGACAAAGGACTGCTTTTCTGTTGTGGCATTTGGTAACTTAGCAAATTATTGGGTGTTTTCATTTTAAATTTCCTTGAGTATACTGTAGTGTCGTCTTCATTTGAAAGCTAAAGTTGTGTGGTTAGTAAGAAGTATGAACTTGAGTAGAGGATGGCAGTTTAGCATTTTGCTGTTGTCTTGTGAGTCTGTCTTTTTTTTTTTTTATCACTAACTAAAATCCTAGCCTTCATGTTTACAAGGTTGAGAAAGGAATGAGTGCTTTAAAAACTGTTGAAACCATTTCTGGGAATGGGTTTCTTAAGAAAGGGCTACTTTGGCAAAATGTGGCAGGGTTTATTTTGTTTTTTGGAAAGCCCATTTCAAATTTTGGTAGTTACAGCAGTTTGACCTTTTCTTTTGCATGTGTTGTAGAACTGCCTCAATAAATGGCTGGGGCTTTTTCCATTTTTATTTCCCTGTCTGGAAAAAAACCAAACATCTTGGAATTGATAATGAACTTGTTGCATGTTAAACCATCAGTTCTTCTCTATTTCTAAAATTATAAGCATCATTACTAATTTCATAATGACTCAGAATTCTTGCTTTGAATATAAGCCCAGCTTCAGAGCTCCCTTATAAGAAGTCTTGTCTTGGTTGTGAATATCTAAATTTCAACTTTGGAAATCAATGTTATATTAGCTGAGGTGTGAAAAGCAGTGTCTCTGAACTGGTGAGCGTGGCTGGTGAAAGAAGAACTTGGTGAAGATGATATTCAGTGGGTGGTTGCTCCTATAACTTGCTCTGCTCTGTACCTTTCCGTGCAGTGATCACGGGCTGTCCCTGAGAAGGACTGTTTCATTCCTCATCAGGAAAAAAGTAAGCAAGTACTGATGCAGTAACAACTGTTGTCTTTGCTTGCTGCAGATTTTGGGGCATTTTTTCATGGGAGAGGAAAAGAGGGGAAGAGCTTGGTTTTTATGGCAGCTTCCTCAATTAAGTGACAAAACTGCTATTTCTGCTCAGAGACCTAGGTCATCTGTGCAGACAGCAGCCACTCTTCCACTCTGTTCTTCCATCTTGCATTGCTCCTTAAAGAAAAAGGCATTCTTCAGTTGCTTGAACCAACACAAGAGTTTCAAAGCAATGTGCTGCTTCAGCGTGCTTGTCAGAAGAATATATTAAAAAGACATAAAGTCATCTTCACCAGCAATACAAATGCATTTGTCATAGTTGTCGTTGGCTTTCGTTGGCTGCAGGTCAAGCCTGCAGCCTCACATGTGAGTTGTGGAAGGGTGTCGTTTGCTCCTTGTGGCTCTTGTCCTTTAATGCCAGATCTGTTGCAGACAGAAGAGTGAGTCAGCAGTGGTGTGTGAATTGCATTCCAGTCTAATACTTTGAAATGATAAATAAGATACTTCAGCATGCTTCTATTTAGGTGGGGGAGAAACTGGCTTGCCTGTTTAAAAAACAATCATGTTTTTCTAAAAACAGCCCCCCTCCCCCACCCCGACTCACTGTTGGATATTTGTTTTTCAGCAACACTTCAGTTTGTGCTGTCAGGTTGCAAAACCCCAGCGCATACAACACTTATTGAAATAGCACTAGTAAATTGATTCATACTCTCCCCCCCCACCCCCCCTTTGAAGTTTTTTTCCATGTTATTTACTTACTGGCATGTTGTGGAACACCTTTTGCGATACCAGCCCTGGATTTGAAAATGCCCCTGTAATGATGCTTGATTAAGCTTAAGCATTCAATTCTGCTGGCTTGCTCCTATTTGAAAGAAGAACTGCATGCCAGCTGTGCATGTACTGCTCGTGCATCGCCCTTGTGGAGCAAGGGAAGGGAGAGGGGTCACGTGAGATGTGGGAGCCAAAAGGAGATCGTGCTTTCCAAAAGTGTGAGACCGCCCTGGTTATTTTGGAACTTTTTATCTCTCTCTGCCTGTCTGTTTTGAGGCTTTGGTGATTGGACAAGTCTGTGAGCCTGCAAAATGGAAACGCTGCTGTTACCCTTCAATTGGGGTGTCTGTTTGCTTCACTTCCATCTTGCACCAGCTGGGAATCCTGGAAAGTATCTTGTTTCTTAGCGTCTCGGAGAAGAAAAGCCGACAGCAGAAGAAAAACATCTGAACATAAACCACAGGCTGAAACGTGTGAAAAAGTGTAGTAAAGCTCATGATTGCAAATAGACATTTGAGCAAGTTATGTGGTAATTTGGTGAAGTTTGGGCATCTGTCTCATGGGTGATACTACAGTTGAAACTGAGCTTTGTTTTGATGTCGTGTCAAAATTGAATTTATTTTACCCCTGTTGCTAGCATGAATGCTTGTCTTCTGTGGAGAAGTGCTATGGAAAGCTGGCTAATATACTGGTTTATTTTGCTATAGTAAATTGTATAGCCTTGCCACGCAGGGCAGAACTCTGAGGTGCTTTTGACTATAATGCTAGTACTGGCAGTTGGTAGAAACCAGGTTGAAATCAGGAATGAGGAGGTGTGTTAGCTGAAAGTCAGGTTACTGACACTGTTACAGTCACTGATAATAGGCATAGAGCAGGTGCACATGATTTATAATCAGTTTCTTCTGCTTATGGCAAGTAGTAACTCATAAAATAGTAAATACATTGCTAATTATATAGCGCATTTTGTTAATTTAAGAGGTGTGGCTTGCATGTGGAGTAAAATATGTTCAGAAGTTCAAAGTTTGATTTCTGTGATTTGATAGTATCTGAAGTTATCACAAGCTCTGAAAGTTAAGCAACTTAATGGGTTTTCTTCCAAGATAGGACTTTTTTTAGGCAAGTACAGAATAAATTGGAAGCCATATATGAACCCCTTCCGGTGTCTGTATTTAAGTCAGCTACAGGTATTTTTTGGATTTCTCAAAAGCTTTCTTGTTTTTCTCATTGCATAAATCATCTTTGGAATAGTCTAAGCAGACCAATGTCTATTAATACCTGAATTACAATACAGTAAATGCTAATTCTTTTTTTGAGAGTAGAAAACATTATTTCCAGTTCTTAATGTTTCTCTGAAGTCTTCTAGTTAACTGTGTAAATGCAGAACGCAGTCCATGCTGCTTCCCTGTGAGTACTTAGGCTTGTAGGAATTCTGCAGGGATGGAGTAAAGTAGTTTGTATCCTATTTCAGGCTTTTCTTTGTGTGCAAGTAACTGGAATATTAATATCTTGGAAGCTGCTGCAGTGTCTTCCATTCTGATGGTTACACTTTGGAGCTTTGTTATATTTTAACCATAAAAATAAAAATGATTCTTACAATTGTGGAATAGTTTAGGTTGAAAGGGACCTCTGGAAATTACCTGTTTCAGCCCCCTTGTTTAAAGCAGGGCCAACTTCAAACATATCATGCTTTGTTCTTAATCCTTCTAAAATTAGTTTGAGGAGGAGTTTGTTAATGCAGTAGGGTATGGTCTGTTTTCAAGCTGCTGGTTTCATTTCTGTTTGCTTTTCAGTGAAGCTTCTTCACTACATAATCATTTCTAATAATGTTTAAAACCTGGGAGTACTTTCTTTTCTTGAGTTCTGTTTAAAAAAAAATAATCCATATATCATTACATTACTAGGAAAATAAATACCAGTAATTTTCTAGCAATTTGTTGTGAATTCTTTACTACATCGGCTCTAGATGTAAACTTATCATTTTCTCATTTGGCCTTTTTCCTTAGCACTAACTTGTTTATATTTTTCCTATGTTCTTTATCTCAGGTTACTTTTGGCAAGTGAATTACAGATAGTTCAGAATGAGAAACTATAGTATTTTTCTAGAAGTGGGGAATTGCTTTTTTTATTAAACAAGATATATAATCCTTTTCAGATCTGTACATTCCCATCTATTGCAGTATCTTACACATAGCCATTCAGAGCTACCTTAGCAGCGGCTGTAGTGGTCTGTTGCGTAGAAGTAATGGGAAGTGAGAAACCTATTGGTGTTTATGTAGCCTTGCCAGGGCTAGCATGCCTGAAATGCACTTTTTTTTATATTCTGTTGTTTTGCGTGGTATACCTGTTTTGGGACCACTGGGGACTTGGACATGGGTTTCAATTTGGAGCATCTTGCAATTTAGTCACACTAAACTAGTTACCCATTGGTTTTATTATGCCACTCAAACTGCAGAGAAAGACCGGTATGTAGCATCTGTATGATTCTAGTGAGATGATTTATGGTAGAAGTGGATTGCTTGACTCTGCTTTTCTAGTGGATTGCCTTCTTAATGGATGTTAACCATCAGCTGCCCAATAGGATAGACTTCTAATAAGGTATCTGTTTGAGATGTAAGGAGATTTGTTACAGTAGCTGTGGTCAAAGGATTGTGTTTTCAAAAGTTTCCCTCCTGATATTTTTTTCTTTCCCCCAACCTTTTTCTCAGCTTTTTTGGGAAATATCCCGTACTACTGCATATATAAAGATTAATTGTTTGCATATGAGAGTCGGGTGGAGTTGTTGCTCTGACTTCAATACAGTTAAACATTTGGTTACTGTCCATTTACTGCTATTGTAGAAATTTCACATGCATTTACAAATGTTTCCATAACTTCCATATTCAGATATTTATCCAAACATAATTGCTATGGGTTTTCCTGCAGAGAGGCTCGAAGGAGTATACCGGAACAACATAGATGATGTAGTAAGGTAAGGCTTTATTTTTCTTTTCCTTAACTTATTCTTGTAAATCTTAAGCATCCTTTTCTGTGTTCATCTATGTTCTGCTAAGGAAAGGAGGTGTGCTCTGACACTTTCCTAAAAAATGTTGGAAATAATGAAAAATATATTTTAAAGATTCTTAGGCCAGCCTGCTGCTCTGGGTTGGTCTCAAATGTGTGTAATCTGCTTTAAGTGTGAAAGATTGACTTCAGTAAATTGTGTTTGAGTAAAAGGAGGTTCTTTGCTTTTAGAAAGATGTCACCCTATGCCTCCGTTCACTGTTGAGCGTTTCCCGAGGTACCCGATGGCATTTCAGAATATGTTTGCCCATATCCTGTCTTCAATCAATAAATGAAGTGCTCAATAAGTTAGTTCTGATGTCATCTGTATTTACTGCTTTACTTTAGATAAAGGCTTTTACATCTGGCTGTGTTCCATAATTATGGATGGGGGGGGGGGGGAAATCTAAAATTCATTATTGCTGGTGATGCTTTATTGACGAAATGTGCTTTAAAAAAAAAAAAAGGAAGACAACCTGTACGTTGTAATTTTTAACATCAAATAAACTTATCTACTCTGAACTTCAGGATACTACTGTGGAAGGTGTACTTAGTGTTTCAGGAGCATCACTGTAACTTGTTTAGTCAACGCCCTACCTGGAGAAGGTAGTGTGAGAGGTTTCATTAAAAACTAAATACTTGGCTGAACCTACCAAATGTTAGTCTTTTTAGGATCCTAAGTTCTGAATTTTTTCAAGTCATGCGTGATACTTTGAGATCTTGGGCATCTGAGGACATGAGTTCAGTAGCTCTCCAAGAGACTTGATGTTTGGGGCTGGGGGGATAATGCAGTAAAGGGCATGGTTGTTCAGTGAAGGTAAAAGTAGGTGTATCTGGCCAAGAAGCTGGTGCTCACAGGTTTGAGATGCTGCAGAAAGCTTGTCATGATTATTGGCAGGCAGGTTTAGTGCAGCTTGAATTTCACTGGTAATGTTTGCATCTAGGTTTGTACGGAAATGAGTTGAGGCAGCACCTTGGTTCCCACACTAGGAGGAATTGTAACCTTCAACTGAGAATCAGTCATCTGAAGGCAGTGACTTCCCTGTGCAGCTGTAGTGAGCTTCAGATGAGTTCAAGGGGGGGTTTGGTTTTGCATATTCAACTGTTGGGACGAAGCTCGCTATCCGTGAATATTACTGAAAATGTCAGAGGCTGGATTTGACCAGGCTTGCAGAAGCGACCTTCTCTGTCACGCGGTAGTGAGAAGTCACTTCTCCAGAGCTGGGTCATATCAGTGAGGTTCAGCACAGCAATCTGTAAATACTCTTGCAGAGTGTGTATGTCTCTGCTAGAATTGTTAACAGAGGCATGAAGTTGTTCTGTAATTGTATCATTGCAGGCGGCTTGCATGCAGGAAAAATCTTTTTGTGCTCTTTTGGGACAGTTAAGGGCTATCCCACAAGCCCAAACTAACTGGCTGTCTATCTACTAGCAGTCAGAGCCACCTTTTCATTAAGTTGACGTGGGCATTGCACCTACTATGTGAAACGTGTGGTCTGTGATGGACACCACCTTCGGAAATTGTAGGGTAGAGACTGGACTTTGAATAAATGACATGAGAATAATCCAAAAAAATAATAATAGGCAGTAGTCTTTGAATGCCCTCCTCCATTCACACCATTGATTTCAGTTGCTCCTGTATGAAGGAAAATATGTTTTATTGGTTAAGTAAGTAGATATGTGTAAATTAGACTTTTGAGAGGGAATAACTATATAATTAAGTTGTCCATAAACACTCTGATCAAAAGGAATAATGATCACCTAAAAGTGTAATCAACAAGATTAAGATATGGAGAGATGTAAATTAAGGGGCTGTAGGGAACTGGATGCTAAAGTAGGGTTATGTATGTTTGCCCCCTATTTTTAAATGATAATATACAAAATGTGATCATGCAGCATTCTGCGTGTTGCATTCCACAGGTCCTCATCTGCTCCTGTTATCTTTTTATTGCAGAATTTTTTTCTGAGAGCTTTTTACGTAGAATTTCAATATGTTGAGCTCTGGAGCAATTGGTATTAAGCCAGGATATGCCAGTGTTTTTCTGAATAGCTGGTATCCTGACAAATCTAATGCTCATACTGTATCAGAAGTACAACCTGGACTGCTGGCTGTCTCCTCTGACTGACGCTTTGAGAGGTTTTGGATGGAATTTTGTCCTTAAAAAAAATACTTGCATGAAAGCTTATGCTCAGCTTTGTGGCTGTTACTGGCGTAAGGGGAGCCAGCTCTCCTTGCTCTCTAGTGTGTCTTAAACAGGCAAGGGCGTATGAAACAAACCGCCATGTCCACGATCTTCCTTAATCTCTTGAAGTCTGCCAACAGGGGTGCCAGTGGGAGTCATGAAATAGTTTTGCTGATAAAATTGGAATCTTGTACTCCGTGTTGCACAAGGAGCATTCACATCTGTTCTTATTTTAATGCATCAGTTTAATCACAGAGTTGTTCTAGGTTCTTCTGGAATATTATGACTGATAACCAGAGCTTGTTTTTGCATGAGCTTTCCAGGTTTTTAGCAGCTAGTGTTTCTTTTCAATTTGAACAGCATGTTCTGTCATGGCTAATTAAATGCTTTCTGGCTGATGTGCAGATACACACTGTTGATGATGTTAACTGTAAACATTTGTGTTATTTCTTATTGAACATTGCCAGGTGACACATCGTGTATAATCATGGCAATTTTGATGAATCATGTTTGCAGTTTGGCTCTCCAAGGCTTGTTTGGGAAGTTTTTGTTACGAAGTGAGCATGAAAATGAAATGACTGTGAGTGTGAAGTAGTATGGTGGTCTGCCGCTTCCTTTCTGAACCCAAAATATCATCGGGCACTTCAGTGCCCTCAGTGACTTCAGACTTCAGTGGCAAATAATGGCCATCTTAAAAACCTGGTATTAAAATGAGTGATTCTGGTTGTTGTAACTGGAATACAAAAGTTATTTTAACTGGTTTTTTAATTGGAAAAAACACTGTGGCAAATTTTTTTGCATAGATTAAATTGGAAGTGTTTACAGATACCTTATGTAACTGATGCTTTCTGCTGTAAAAATAAACAACCCTTCCTCAGCTTAATATATTGATTTGCAGGTACTTTGAAGTAAGTGCAGATTGGTCTGTACAATAAATATTTCAGTTGCAGGTCAGATCTTGGTCTCCTCAGTTGCATAAGTAGTCTTATTCATACTACCAGATTATTTGTATGAGTTTGCAACATGCTGCCTCCTTGACTTTGAGGCACTGCAGGGCCAGCTGGGACTTGGAATGTAGAACTGCACATGCTGAATGGTGCTTTAATGATGCTGCAGATTAAGGTCACCGTTACTGCAATGTATATTAATACATGCCTCTTTTTTTCTATTTAAGGTTTTTGGATTCAAAGCATAAAAACCATTACAAGATATACAATCTGTAAGTATGCTCTTATAGATGTATTTTCCAAAATAATGAGTTCTAAAAATAGCTTTTGAGTGAAAGTGGCTTCTTGCTGTACTGAAGCAGATCTAGAGATGTTTTGCACATTTCTTAAAACAATTAAGCCTGATTGAGAGCACTGCTATTTCATTTAGTGGAGCTGAGTGAGGTTAAATGAAATGCTGGTGTGTATTCATATTACTTGAATGCTTTTAAATGACTTGGCATCTAGCCCATCTGGAGCTTGTATCATGTGATTAAAAAGTAAAAAGTAATTCACAGAAGGCTTTCTGTTAATGTATTAATGTCCACAGTGAAGAAATTTCCAAATTAATATTTTCCTGGTGTTTGGTTTTTTTTGTACTGAACTGTATTGGTACCCAGGTTCTGTTTGCTTCCCCTCTATTCTTCACTGCCCCTGTTTATTACTTCACCAATTGTTGCAATAGCTTTTTCAGTGTGATGGTTTCTCACTTTTGTAAGCGTAGTTTTCCTTTGAAAATTTAGTTTTGCAGAAAGCTGTTTGTTACAAAAGGGAGGGTTTCTTGTTGTTATTCCTTGATCATCTTGAAATTAGCTTAAGCTAACATATAATTTGTATAAATGATTTGGTGATGTCAGCTGATCTTGAAAAGTAGGTCCTGGTTTTCTTCCCTTATTTTTTCCCCAGAAATCTAAGTTGAATATTGATTCTCTGAGCTGTTAAGGTTTTGGGTTTTTTTAAATGTACGTGTTTCTAAATATCTGCAGTTAACAGAAAAATTACTGTAGTATGGAAATCCAGGAAACACATTACACTGTAATCTGTCAGTCATTAAAAATTAGTATTTAAATATTCCTGTAAATTAGTTGAAGGATTATGCATTGAGCGGCTCTGTTTCCTGATGGTGGTGTGAAGTCATACCAGAAGCTGAGAAATTGTGTACTGGTTATTGAATTTGTCTGTAAAGCCTGGGGTAAGATGGGACAAAGATAAGTAAATAAAATAAGCATTAAAATAAACTAATTGGACACCTATCATACAGTTCAGTAACAGAATTATTTCCTCTAGCTTAGAAGCTCTTGAGAATGTTAATCTTTTAATAAATGCTGTCTTGGTGGCATTTATGGGTGGAAAGGACCATGCTTCCTAGAATAGCTGATAGCTCATCCTGCATGTAGGTGTGGCTCTCTAAAGAGGTAACTTTCTAGATGTCTTCATTTGAGGTCATCTGGAGCTTGGCGCTAGAGAGCTGTATCGTGTAAAATGTAACTACTGTGGTTTTGTTAGACCCTCCCTGAAGCCTCCTGAGAACTTGCTTGGTTGGGGAGCAAAGCAGAAGAGGACAGATAGAACTTAATTTCCTCCTGCTTCTTGGGGCTGAGTTCAGCTGTCAGCTTCTGTGAAGTGTGGCTCTGGTGTCACTTACAAGCTGAGGGTTTGCTGAGCGACCTGATACTGAGCTTGTTTCGAATTGTTTTACCTGCCACCTTTTGAGCCAATAGGCTGCTGTGTGTTAACTTCTAGGCTTGGTCGGAAAGTAAGAGTTTAGTAAGACTTCTGTGCATCTTACCAAGTAGCTCCTCGGGGAGGTGGTGCTTGAAAAGTTTCCACTTTGCTGAATGCTAGCAACCTCATTTTACTTTAGAAAAAGGGCAAAAACCAATCCCCTAACCCTACATAGGAACAACTTTAAATTTTTTAAGTGAGAAGAGCTGTGATGAGACAAATGCTTTTGACATTTATGTTGCCGATACATGTATTTTCAGCTGTGCAAACAACTTGCCCAGGTGTGCCGAAAGATTTTTGTCTTAAGCTTTTCATATAAAAACTTCAACTTTTAGTCTTTGGTGCAAGAACCCCCCCACTGATTTTCCTTGTGGCTAACTTTAGAACAATCACAAGTGAAACTTCCCAAAATTACTATATTCACCCTCAGATGAAAACTTTTGCAGGAGAAAATGTCCTTTTAAAGTATGTGTGTTTTCTTCCTCCCCAAAACATGGAGCAGATGCAAATAAAGCTTCAAGTGATTACTGCACAGCTTGGACAGCATAGCTTTTAAACTGTATATCTCTGGCTGGAGAGGCCGGGTTGTCTCTTTATCTTCAGGTGGGCAGAATTACACACATGTTAAGTACATAAATGTCATTAGGTGAACTGTTGCTGTGTTTGGTCATGAGATGGGAAGAAATTGTAGCCTTCAGGTATTTTAGCGAACATCATCTCTTAGATTAAGCTGATCCTTTGTAAATAATCAACCTATTGTCTGTGTTTAACAGGAGGAGGTAGGAGTTCAGAGGAGTTATGTGATTATATTCAGAATTATTTCAAATACTGTCAAGGGGTTTGAGTTCCCTTAAGGTAACTGTTACATGAAGTTGATAATGTGTGTATTGAGCAGTTTTATTTGAAAGGATTTAGAGAGGTTTTTCTGAGCTAATGCTTAAATGATGTCAGTTATGCCTCATCCTCACATCTTGGCTTTTAACTTCTCAGTGAATGTTTGAGCAATCAGTTTAATTTTGTTTCTTGTTTGTGTTGGTTTTCTCATGTGTTTCTTTAACACCTTACTGTTTCTTCAGTATTCTTTATTTTAAGGTGTTCTTTCACTTTCATCTCTTAACTTCCCATACTGCCAAATTGTTACCTCCCCTACTGTAATCTCCATCTTCTCCGGTATATTTCTTTTAATGACCCTACAGGCAGGTAGCTAAAGGAATGCTGTAATGAACAATGTGGATTTTGTGTGCATACTTTCTGTACCTCTTTGTGATTAGGGCTGGGCTTTGGCATAGGCTGCGATCTTTTTGGTAGCCTATTGTCCTGTTGTCAGTGGGATCATGGTTATGATAAGAAGGGTGCCTGGCTGGCAGCACTTAGGACCTGGGTTGATTTTAAACTTGCTTTAATCATAAGGAGGATTACAAGAACCATGACAAACCACTTCACCCCCACCCCACTCCCCCTCCCCCAAAATACTGATGTTTCATATGGAGATCTGACTGTATTACAAGTCTAACGGTGTTTAAAAAAAATGAATTTGAAATGCTAAGCAACAGAAGCATCCTCCAAAGTGGGTGTCGATTTGTTCTCTGCTGCAGATACACGTGTTTCATGTAATGAAACGGGAGTATATTTTGTATAGCCGTGTTTGGAGCTCTGCATTTGCCCTGGGTTGTGTATGGCTCCTATAAGAGGGCAGAGTGGCATGGCTGTGTTCTGTGCTCAGTTTCTATCCTTGGTATGAAGAAAACTATTTTTTATCCCTTATGGTATTCTACTTGATAGTCTCTCAAACGTCAAAATTTGAAGGCTTTTTTTGCCCATATGTGGATTTTTTAAAATGTTTTGAAGACTTTAATCTCTTACTACACCTTTGAACTGGGTGTTTCTTTAAAAGGAAGAAGGTAACTTTCTTGGATAAGATGCTTTGTGTTAACTGCTTCCTAGAAGGCTCAACTTCCAAAGTTCAGATGCTGACTAGCTTGTAACAGGCTTTGTCCAGCATGGCTGATGGCTGCTCCAGACATATTGACTCCATCTTGGGTGTACATACTGTGTCTAACCCTTCTTCTCAAAGGCTCAAGTGCAGATAATGTTTTTGAGTCCCATCTGCCGGCTCAACCTACGCTTTATCACTTCTGACCCAGAGAAAGTGTTACCAATGTGATCAGGCTGTAAAAACTGCCAGACTTTTCCCTAGCTGAGGCCTGAGTTGAGAAGGCTCTGGAATTCAGAGAAAGGGAAGCACTGAGTGCATGTGCAACTCCAGCACACCTGCCTCTATCCCTGGTACATGAGTCTTGTGGACAAAGCTCGATGCAGCACATGCGAGGCTCCAGTTATGTGCAACTGTCAGAAAAGTAGGAGCCTAAAAGTTTGCATGTCTGAAAGTGTCAGGTAAGCTCTATATGGCTCCAAAGGCTGCAGTCGCAACATACCTACTAAGGAGAGATAAGTTCATACCAGTCCTGAAACTGGTGTAGGTATTTGAACCCTAAGAAGAATACAGTTTATAGTGTGAATAGAAGATCTGGATGTGTGTTTTGGCTACAGAAATGACTCACGATCATTGTGTTTCAACCTGGAGTCCTGGGTTTTTTTGAGGCAGGATCATTCTCATTTTCCTTTCTGAACTGCATTTCCACTTGCATCATGTAGAGAAGCATCATTTTGCCTGCAGAGAGCAACTTTTGGAAAATTACAGAGGGCATCCACTTCTTGCCTTCTTTCCCCTTACCCCCAACGTCTGATCTAACTTGTTCCCACCCTACTTCATGCCATTTTGGCTGTATTAGAGCCCTACTGACTGGATTGTTTATATCTGCTTACTGATGTTTCTCCGTAGGTGGGTCGTCCTGTGAGACTGATACAGTATGATTTGCTGTGCTACCAGCTAGCTAGAATGGGTCTCTTAGAGAGCAGTGAGATAGACATTGATGAAACTCCGAAGTCTTCAGAAATGTGTAATTTTCCAGGGCCTGTGAGGGGACACTGGCTGACTGGCCTTTTGGGTTTTTTGAGTTCACCTAGTTTCAAGAACAAATGCCAAGTTGGAGAGCGGTATTGCAGTCTGTGCTTGATACAAGTGATCTTCATTATAACATTCAGTGGTGCTTTCAGTTGTGTTTTGTGTAGTTGAGGGAAGAATGCTTGCTTAGGTTGCACTAGGCGAGGGTCTTTGAAATGTCCTTGTGGTCCCCATCATCACTAGCACCTGTGTTGTCCTTGGGGCATCTTGACATGTGTTTTGAGTTCAGAGTCAGTTGGATGAAGGTCGTAGCCATCTACTCTTTATGTGTTTGTGTGGGAGCGTAAAGCTGCTCGAGCAGCTGGAGCTGTTAACACTACAGTGTTAAAATGTGAGTGTGGTGTATTACTTGCATGAATGTCTCCATTGAGAGTCACATTGTCTAAAACATACTGATGGACCACAATTACCACATAGGGTAAGTAATTGTTTTTCAGTTAAATAACTGATATGTTAGTGAGCAACTTGTCTACATCTGCAACAAAACAGTTTCTTTTTATGTAACCTCTAGCTATAGTTTTAAATCATAAAGGTGATGGGTATGCATGATTTTCCCATATGTTGTCCTTTATATTCCAAGGTGTGACAGATGTTGGGAGCACCTCAGAGAACTGCCTTGAACTCTTGTCTATTTTTCCTTTTTAGATGTGCTGAAAGACATTATGACACCGCCAAATTTAACTGCAGAGGTATGTTTTTACTGTCTAGTACATGGTGTTCTCTTTAAACTTCAGTGTTTCTGGATGAAAGTATAAAGGAGGAGCTGATGAATAGTAACGTAGGAGATTTGGGCAAAAGGTATGATGTCGGATTACTTTGAGTCGTTGGAGAAACTTGCTATATTCTCGACACTTTTAAAAAAGTATGTTCCTGACAGTTAACTAGATCAAGAACTAAAATGGCAGTCAGAAGTCTACTGTTACAAAAGTTTTTGCAGAATGGGTTATACCGAAGTTTCAATTTGGTGTGCTAACTTAATGTAAAGTTTAGATACGAAGCTTAGAGAAGTCTGGTTTTTATGCAGAAGAATCACTTACAATAAAAATAGAGAGCACTTTCAAAGCCACTGTCACTGTTCTTATAAAACAACCTTTTGAAGATCTGGACGAAATCTTCAGATGCTTTAAAATAAAAAAAATTTAATTCCCATGCGATGCCTTTCTGTGATGAGTTAGTGAAGAATCAACACTTTGCAGAGTTACCAGAATCAGTGGGGAAGCTTAGGGGCTCCTTTTGATCAGACCCTTGGTGTGTAGAAACTGATGTACCTGTTTTGTCAGTATTAACTCCTCACGTAATAAATAATACACATTTACCTTTATTCTTTGTGTAGAGGAACATCTCTGTGCACAGTGGTAGTGCTTGTAGTTCCTCTTAATGCAGTACTTCAGAATAGCTGGGTAGCTAAGGAGTACTTGTGTGTATGTAACTGTAGGAGATGAACAGATTTTGACCTTACTGGCTAATCCTACTTCATAGCAAGGGCTTAACTTCTTTTTTAATTATTATTATTACTACTACTATTATTATTTTGCTGTAAAGAGGGTGTTTAGATCATGACTGAAATGTAATTGGCTGGTTTAATGTCTGAATTCTCATTTTGAAGTCATCTTCACTTCTGATTTGCTCTTATGATGTTGAATGACAGTGTCCTGAAACCTCATTTATTCCATAAAAGCCAGAAAAAAAGTATTTTAAGATCTGCTTGAGCAATACTTTGGGTAAGAGGAGAAAAAGACATAAATGAAAACAACTTGCTTCTAATGTGTCCAGAACACGTGCTTGCTTTAATTTATACTTTCTATTACGGGGTTGCTCAGATCCTTTCGCTCTCAGTCCCAGCCCAAAATGTTGTTTGTTACAGCACCTTTCACAGCTCCTCTGCATAAGACAGCACTGTTGTAGGTAGCTACATATTGCATTTTTTTTCTTTTCATCCCTCAGTTAGCTACCTTAGACAACCAAATCGGTGACTTGGTACTTCGTTTAGCAGAGCAACAACAGTTCTACTTTAAAACCTTCTGAAGTGAATTAATTTCAAAGGGAACTTCTCATTTGTACACTTACCATGAAATGCCATAATAGTTCAGTATTCAACTTGGATGCTCTTGCATCAAATTCAGAACCAAGCATAGAAAGCTCTTTCTTCTTTGGATGGTAGCTTTCTGTCTAGGGTTTTTGCAGTTTCTGAAGTACTTCCATGCTGGAAACTGCCTTCTGCTTTGCCACAGGCTTTTCTTTTCTTTTTTTTTTTTTCTTCCTTTATGTGCTATGGGATTTTTCCTGCAATGTCTAGGAGCTTGGGGAGAGTAATCAGAACTGTTCTCCATGCTGTGTGCTCCAGTATGAGAAACCAAAATCAATGGAGGACCAACACCCTCTAAGCTCATGATTGTACAGCTTAATGTTTCCTAAGGTTGCTTTCTGACTCCTAATCCCTCTGCACCATCACAGGGCACCCATTTCATCTGCTCCTCATTCCATCTTTGAAGAAAATACCACAAGGTTTGCCTTTGATCACAAATCTTGGAGAGCATCTTCAGCATACTGTTACTACTGGGGATTCTTCAGGCTGTTCTTTCAGGACTACTTTTTCTCCTTTTCATGGGAACCTTACTGGATGTAGTTAAGATAGACTCAAAGTTGTACAGACAAATTTGCAGCATTTCCTAACAGCCTCTTTTCTTCATAAATTCCTCCTTCCATTTACATCTGCTGCAAAAAGTGGCTTCTCTGTAAATTCATGTAAAAAAATCATTTGGGGATTCTTTGGATCTTCCATGTGGAAAAATTTTTAGGGTATGTTCATGTTTGTGAACTTCTGCTACTTCTTTAGCAAAGACTATTAAATTTATCAGGCTTCCATATGCGGAACCCTTCGAAAGGCTTTGGACTTGTGCTGCAATAATTTAGCAGTTCCATAGCTTCATCCCTCACTTCTGCTCTTTAAGTCCTTGGGTTACTCATCAGAAGGAGTCCTGCATGTGTGACGAGAGTAGTACTTATGAAACAAATACAAACACTTGCCAAAAAAATGATATGCATTCATTTTAAGACCAGAAATGGTGTTTCTAGCTGAGAATTTTTGAATACCGGACTTGTATTTATAAGGTCCCAAGTCTGTCAATCGAGAAGTGCAGTTCTCCTGATAAAACTAGTACAACCCTCTAATCCTGCCAGTCAGCATGGCATTGTCTGCCATCTTATCTGAGATGTTAGAGGTTTGGGTGCTTGTCTCTGCTTATTGCTTATTTTTTGTTCTCTTGAGTTTTCTTTTATTTTCTGCGTGCTTGCTTGACATTCTTTCCACCTCTGGATGGAAAAAAGTGCTTCTGTGTGTGTGTATATCCCTATAAGAAAAAGAACAACTATAAGAAAAACGAGAACTTCACTACAAGAAGGACATTGAGGTGCTGGAGTGTGTCCAAAGAAGGGCAATGAAGTTGGTGAAGGGTCTAGAGAACAAGTCTCATAAGGAGCAGCTGAGGGAGCTGGGCTTGTTTAGCCTGGAGAAGAGGAGGCTGAGGGGAGACCTTCTCACTCTCTGCAACTACCTGAAAGGAGGTTGTAGCGAGGTGGGGGTCGGCCTCTTCTCCCTAGTAACAAGCAATAGGACGAGAGGAAACTGCCTCAAGCTGCGCCAGGGGAAGTTTAGGTTGGACATTAGAAAAAACTTCTTCACCAAAAGGGTTGTCAAACATTGGAACAAGCTGCCCAGGGAGGTGGTTGAGTCTCCATCCCTGGAGGTATTTAAAAGAAGGGTAGATGTGGTGCTTGAGGATATGGTTTAGTGGTGGACTTGGTGGTGATAGGTTAGCGGTTGGACTCGATGATCTTAAGGGTCTTTTCCAACCTTAACGATTCTATGATTCAGTGGTTTGGCTTTAAAACGCATAAGTATTGCAAGTGCTGCACATAAGATTTCTGTTCCGATTACCATTTTTTAATATGGAAACTAGAGTTTTTTGTTTCAAAACCCCTTTGAGCAAAGAGCAAATTCGAAGAGTTTGTTCCCAGCATAGACTCAACTGTACTCAGAATTTTTCAGCAAAATTCCTATTGTCTGATGAGTGACTGAGGTCTGGCCCTGTCTTCTCTCAGCAGGTAGTCTAATTATTGCTAGAGTAATGGGTTTTCACAAGGTTATTCTTTGTGCCAATGCACTCTTAAATTCTAGAAAATTCATGATGTAAGATAGTTTGTGCCACTCATTTCAGTAGCAGTGTGAAATAGTCTCTTCATGTAGCAGGATGCTTGCTTATGTATTACTAGAGAAATGTCTGCCATGCATATAATATGCATTACATTGCTCAATAATACTGGAGTAAAAAGTTTACATATCTATGTAAGGCGGGGGTTTATTTAGAAAGTTAATTTTTTGCATGCTTGTCAAAGTTGACCTGCCTAGTTGAGCTTGCTGTAATTTCCGTTTGAGATTTTGATAAATTCTTCTTCTCATTGCAGTTGCACAGTACCCTTTTGAAGACCATAACCCACCACAGCTAGAGCTTATCAAACCTTTTTGTGAAGATCTTGACCAATGGCTAAGTGAAGATGACAATCATGTTGCAGCAATCCACTGTAAAGCTGGAAAGGGACGAACTGGTGTAATGATATGTGCATATTTGTTGCATCGAGGCAAGTTTTTAAAGGCTCAAGAAGCCCTAGATTTCTATGGGGAAGTAAGGACCAGAGACAAGAAGGTGAGCTATTTTCTGTTCTCCTACTGTATCTATGCTTTTCCTACTTCAGGTCAATTTGAATAGTCAAGCCCTTTAAGAAATACTTTGTATCAGTTGTGATATCTGGTTTGATTTAACTTTAACGTTATTAGATCAGTGCACTTGTTCTAAATGAAAAAGCTTTCCTAAGCAGCAGTAGCAATCAGTCACAACACTAAAACAGTCTGGTTTTTCTGTTCAAGAAGATCTGGACAGTTTATTTTAAATAGCCTTTTAAATAGCATTCTGCTGTGTGTTGCATCAAATGGGTGGTTGACAAGCGAACTTTCTTGTTCAGCATTTTCAGCCCAAATAAGAGGATTATTCTAGCTTGTTTTGCCTGAATGGATGAGCTGTTCATCTCCTCAGGTTCTCTTAGTTTCTGTGGTGGTGTTGGGAGATGTGTAGGAATTACAGTATGTGTTCCAGTTGAATATCCCTGCTGGAGAAGTGTATCAGTCTGTTGTTGGCAGCGTCTTTCAATAAAAGGGTAGCTAAGCCCAGACATTGGCAGCCTCAGAGCCCGCTTTGTGAGGTGCTGCCATTTAGCTTCTTGTTACTTATCCTGAGGAGAAATGGGAGGATCTTATTTCAGAGAAATGATGTTCGTGCCTACGAGAGCTTTCTGTTAAGACCTTTCAGTGGTGCAGACAGACTTAGCAGTATGTTGGACCTTTCTGGCATGGTTATGCATCATTAATGGGAATTTAACCTCCTTATTTGAAATCTTCTCCAAATATAATAAGGTGTGCCTTACAAGGTCACTTCAGCAAGCTTCCCTGCTCATCTTCCATCATTTTGTTGTGTGTTGGTAGAGCAGCCCAGGGGGATCATCCTGGCAGGCCAGTTTCAGCCTACTTAAGTACAGAGCTCTCTGTGTTTGTGTAGTATTTGTATAAAGTATGAATTTCAGTGTGTAGACCTCTAATAAGGAGAGCTTCGTGTTTGAAGGCTCTTGAGCAGAAGTGTCACACAGTGAATTTTAGAATTTGGCTGTTAATTCATTGGAAGGAGTAAATAACTTCTTAGTTTGCTCTCTTTTACAAGATGGAGCTTATTATTCCATGTACTGCTGAGAAGATAGTTGTGGTGTAATACTAGAGTGGAGACGGTGTCAAGGGTTCCCATCAAAACTTTGTAGCTTTTGGTGTAAGGGTGCATGATAGTGAACAGTAATGTGACAGTGATGAATAAACAATGTAGATTACTCCTGCTAATAAAGATTAAAGAGCTGGATAAAATATCATCAAAACTACAAAACTTAACAAATACACAGTGAAGCATGTTGTACCTCAGTTTCTCTTTTGTGGAAAAAAGGTAGTATTTCTGTGCATTAGCGTGTTGAGGGTAAGGTCAGTTAGGTGTTCGTTGTTACCCCAGTGGTACCTCTGGTGTGTTTGCGGTATCAGAGGACTTAATAAACAAGAATAGTAGACCCTTGTTTAGCTTCATTGTAAATATTGTCTGTAACCAGCAACTTTGTTCTGATTTAAAAGTCTCTACTGGAGGAGTTAATTATTTTGGCTGAAATTGGACGGGCAGTGGACATTGTCTACCTGGACTTCTCCAAGGCCTTTGATACGGTCCCCCACAGTCTCTTCCTGGAGAAGTTAATGCGTTATAGCCTAGACAAGTATCTGTGCAGTGGGTGGGGAACTGGCTGACAGGCCGCACCCAAAGGGTGGTGGTAAATAGCCCCTTTTCCAAGTGGCAACCTGTCACGAGTGAGGTCCCCCAGGGATCGATATTGGGCCCAATGTTATTCAATGTCTTTAAGTGATCTGGATAACGGGATCAAGCGTAGCCTGATGAAGTTTGCTGATGACACCAAGTTGAGTGGGGAAGCAGACACTCCAGAAGGAAGGGCTGCTCTGCAGGGAGATCTGGATAGGCTGGAAGGGTGGGCCAGCAAGAACCTTATGAAGTTCAACAAGGACAAGTGTGAGGTCATGCACCTGGGGAAACATAATCTGGGAGTGCAGCACAGACTGGGACCCACCTGGCTGCAGAGCAGCTCTCTGGAAAGGGACCTGGGGGTCCTGGTGGACAGAAAGCTCAACATGAGTGAACAGTGGCTGCTGCGGCCAAGAAGGCCAGCAGGATGCTGGGTTGCATCAAAAAGGGCATCGCCAGCAGAGAGAAAGAAGTCATCATCCCGCTCTACTCAGCGCTGGTCAGGCCACACCTGGAGCGCTGCGCACAGTTCTGGTCCCTGCTGTACAAAAAGGATGTGGGCAGGCTGGAAGGGGTCCCGAGAAGGGCCACCAAGATGATCAGAGGACTGGGAAGCTGCCGTACGAGGATAGGCTGGGAGAGCTGGGTTTGTTCAGCCTTGAGAAAAGGAGGCTCAGAAGGGATCTCATCCCCATGTACCAGTACTTAAGGGGCAGCTACAAAGAAGATGGAGACTCCCTTTTTACACGGAGTCCCATGGAGAGGACAAGGGGGAATGGACACAAGTTGCCCTTGGGGAGATTCCGATTGGACACGAGAGGGAAATTTTTCACAGTGAGGACAGTCACCACTGGAATAATCTCCCCAGGGAAGGGGTTGACTCGGCCACGTTGGACGCCTTCAAGAGTCATCTGGACAGGGTGCTGGGCCGTCTTGTCTAGCCTGTGCTCTTCCTGGAAAGGTTGGACTAGATGATCCCTGAGGTCCCTTCCAGCCTGGGATTCTGTGATATTTTTTTTTGTCTTCAGCTCCCCTTGAGTGTGGTTATCTTTATGCAGACAGTGGGCAGCATGTGATTCACATAATCCTTAAAGTAGTATTTATAAGCAGGTATACCAGTGCAGGTAGGTTTGGGAGCTTTTTGTTCCCTTGTGGCCCGTATTTTGGTGTTACATGTCAAGTGCTGCTCTCTGATTTGACACTTCACCACAGCTTTATATAACTGACTTCCTGAACTAAAAGTGAATGAGGCATCAACAGAGCTGTTTGTACCTAAGGACAAGAAAATGCATGTTGCTTTTTTTTGGTTGCTGGACAAACATATGCATGATGGGCAACTGGCTTTATGTACCAAATTTTTGTTTAAAGCAAGCACACGGTGCACAGTTTGTTTTTAGCTGCTCAGAATAGTATAGCTGAAATCGCTGTTGCCACTAATGTGCATGGCAGAGTGGTTTTTTTTTTTTCCCCTGAGAGGGTTTAGTCCATGCTGGCAGGAAGTGTGAGTCTAATTGCAAGAGGAAGTATGACTAATTGGTCAAGAGAACAACCTCGAGTACTTCTGTAGCAAGCTTTTCCCAAGTGCCTGCTGGGAGAAGCAGCTGAACAGAGGCCTTTGCAACATCAAATGAGAGTTGTTGTAGATGAGGCTAACAGTCCCTAGATAGTCTGTTAATGTACTGTCATCCTGGGGAAGGTAGTGGGGAATAAGACGTTGCAGAACTGAGTCTAAAAGTCTGTTTTTGACCAAAAGCTGTTTTGTTTTTTTTTGTTTTCTATAAGCTGCCTCTCTTGACTTCTGTAACTCATCATAGTGGGAGGATGCTTTTTCAGAAGAAGGGAATGGTGAAGATTAGAAATCTAGTATTGGCTAAATGGTTATGTCTGTCAGTCACCACCACTGTAGTAGAACAGGACTGATTTATATTTTCCCTTTGAACCAAAGGAGACAAACTGTTTCCTGAAGTTGGATCAAGAAGATCCAGCTGGGGGAAGAGTAAACCCTCCAAAAAGTCTTGTGAAAAAAGCTGCTGCTTTCATTGTTTGAAATGGTTAGCTTATCACCTGCTTTTTGTTCTTAAGATGGACACTGAAATACTAATGTGATGGAGACCAACAACTTACCTTCCTACAGCTGGAGAAGGTCTTTATATACTCCCACTTCTGCCTTGAAGGTTTTATGGTGAGGATTGGTCTCAGAAGGAAGTGTAGTTACTCAACAGATAGGTATCTGCTGGGAACAAGTATTCAAGTACTTGAGCTAGAGATGATCCATTTAGGAGTGTTTTTTGACTGTCATACTGTTGTATTTTTAGGAACAGCTCCTAATAGTGGTATAACTGAACAGGAAATGGAAACCAATTATTTTGTGCGAGGAAGTCTCAGGATGACTGAGCAGGGTAGATATCCAATGTCTGCTGTGTCAGAGCTGATCGGTTGTGATGCCTCTTTGTTTGACCTACTCAGATGACAACCTCTGCTAAACCTGATGCCATAAGCCTAGTCTGAGGCTGTAGCTTTACTTTCACGGTAGGGCATGTTATTAGAGTGAATGTGGGAATATTATTTCTAAAAATGTTTGTTCTTCATAATTTTTTCTTTATAATACTGCCCATGCTAGTTTGAGAGGAGAACCAGGAGCAGCACGTGACAATTTTTGTGATGTCTATGCAGCTCAGCAGTGCCCTGTGAAACTTTGGCATAGGGACTAGAGAAGCTTATCTAATGTCCATTTAAAAAATGATTGTGGTGATTGGTGGGAAGTGTAAGCTTCTTGATGAGAAAATACTTAAAACTGCTTCCCTGTTCTTTATTCTTTTTGAGTAAATGTAAATGGGGATTGATCGCACCACTTGCAATATTAACTTGTTGTAAGAATGTTCTGCTTTGAAGTCAGACCTTTAGAAAATGGAGAACTTTCTGTTCCACTTCAGTGCAGCTGGATCTTAGGATCTCAGGGTAAAGGCTATGTCTCTGGGGAGTGAAAATCTGTGGCTGGAGGAATAAAACTGCCCTCTTTGAGAATTGGTTTTGCTTTGAGATTGACTATCACTTTGCATAGCTGTGAAAGTGACTGTGTACCCTTCATTCTGGTCACAGCCCTGGTTGTCCTGATAAGGCGTGCTGGGGTTTCTCCATGGGCACATCCTTTACAGCATGAAGAAGCTACAAGCAGAGAAGGATGTGTTTTCCTTACCTGCATGGCTTCCTTCTTGTTGGCAGCATTGGCAAATTACTGATTGTTTGCTCTGATGCTGGAATTTTCTCAGTCATGAAGCTCAGATCCCAGGAAAGCAAACTTTAAAGCTCCCTTAAGAATTGGGTCTGATAACTACTGAGATGATATCTGAACCAAAAACATTCACAGAATCACAGAATGTCAGGTTGGAAGGGACCTCGGGGATCATCTAGTCCAACAATTGTCAGCGTAGAAGTACAATGACCTCCTTAAGTAGCAAGGTGCTGTTGGATAGTCTTTTATGTAACTTAGAAGCAGCAGAAGTGGTAAGAAGACATAATTATCAACTTTTTTTTTAAATGCAGGAAGAGATAAATGCTTACTAAATTAAACACATTCTGGCCACTCTTAGCTTACGGCTGTTGTAAGGTGAAGTAGGTATTAGAACTAACGGTTTTAGGAATACTGTGTTCTGGGTTTTGTGGCCAAAATGCTCATAGACTTCTATGTGAGAACATTTTGTTATCTCCAATTTTTGTAACTGCAAGTTTATTGGAATTTCACATTACAGTTACAGTATGGAAGTTTACCTACTGATGCTGTTGCAAGTATATAGTATGGGTTGTTATAAACCGTGTAATGCATTTTCTAGGGAATTAAATTATTTTTCATCTTTATTACTTTTACCTGAAAATATTAGCTATAACAGCTTTAAAACTATTCCCTTACTTGACATTTAAGTTGATTTAAAATCAGTAACTAAAATGTTCGTTGGTTATATGTTTTCAAAGCAAGTGTTTACTTCAGACTTGTAATTAAACTGAGAAGTCCTTCATTTAACAGTTCAGGCTATTGGGCCTATATTAATTAGACTTTCCACTTTTTATTTTTGCAGGGCATTTTGTAATAGAAGGTAGCATCAGTCTTGAGTACAGTGATATTAGCAAACAAAATTAGAATCTTTTGACTTAAACTGCTTTTGAAATGTAATTCCTGTGTTGGTGCTTAAAAATTAATATGCTCAAGGCACCTCCTGCTTAATGTCTGACACCCCTCACCTCAAAAAAACGCAGCAGCATGAAACCATCTTTTACATTCCCTCAGTGTCTCTGAGGTGTTTGGTTTGAAGATACGGAAAATTATCCATTCTTTGCCTCACTGTTTGGGGGGATGTTTGGAGATATGCACTAAAGTAACTGGAAAACCGGTGTCCTGCTTACTCGGTGCTGGGGACTGGTCAGTAATTAATCGCCTGGTGTTAGATAATGTGTCCATTTCTCTTAAATGGTCTGCAGGACAAGTACAAGACATGTGAACACATGCCTAGGGAGAAGGGGAACGTGTACAGAGGCTGTTTTTGGGTATGGTTTGAGGATGGATTATGTCTTTGCTAGTCCCAGGATGGTCCACAAAGAAGAAATCACTGAGGGTCGTCACCAGTTACTGTACCCAAAACCTCTATGGCTGGGTTTCTGTGCAGTGTAGAAAGCATTGCCGTGCTCCCCTGTGCTCCCTTGCTTTCTAGGTACAGCCAGCTTAGGTGCTTTACTCTCTGTGCCGGTCTCCAGTGTAGCTGCTGCAGAGGTATGCTCAGCATAAATCACAGTGGCTTATTCCAGGGGATTTTAGCTACCTTTTCATTTGTGTTTTATTTGCCCTTAGTTATATTCTGAGGGAATGGGCAGGAGCTGTGTTGGTGCTGATAATAAATCGTCTTGATGGGCTTTTGACTTTTTTTTTCTCCCCTTTGTTAGGGAGTGACAATTCCCAGTCAGAGACGCTACGTGTATTACTATAGCTACCTGTTAAAGAATCACCTGGATTACAGACCAGTGGCACTGCTGTTTCACAAGATGATGTTTGAAACAATTCCCATGTTCAGCGGTGGAACTTGCAGTAAGTACCTGGCACGCCGTTAACCTCCATTAGCTCTTGTAAGGAAACGCATTGACCTTTGAACTTGTTTTGGTTATGTGACTCGAAGAGCTGCACATCTTGATCAATGAGAAGATCATACTTAAGCACTTCAAGTACTAAAATCTGCTGGGTTAGTGTGGTCCATCTGCTAGCAATCTCCCAGGTGTAGTAAGTTGAGATCTGTGAAGGATTCATATGGTTGTTTCACTACAGTTATAAATTGGAAAGTATTTAAGCGTTTGAAGATAAATGGTGCCATATATAAATTTGGATATCTGCTCCTTATTTTTACAAAAAGCTGGTTTGTTTTTTTAATGTAGCAACTCTTGGGAAACATGAATTGCTGAAAAACATTTGCTTAATGGTGTGCTGGCTTCCAATGCAGCAACATCATTCTTCCCATGATGTTAAAAAAAAAAAAAAGGTTCAACGGGGTAAATATCTAATTAACTCTGGAATAAACTTTTCTTTATATGGAGGCTTATAAAGTATTAATACACCTGTAAATGATAAATCTGGTTTGCTGATACAGTGTGTTAGTAAGGAACAGCAGATTCCTTGAAAATTTGAAACATAGATATGAATTCACTTACGTCCTTCTGTGGGCTGAGTTACAAGGCAGTAACTGCCTAGTGTTGTGTGTTCATTTTTTGTTAGTGGAAAAAGTCTTTCTAATGGTTTTGCTATGGGTATTACGGCAATGTGTAATTAATTCAAGAGCCTTCTGTGGCTTTGATTAAAATTGCATTATTAATATTGTTCTAAGGCAATACCTGAACATGTAATGCACATAAACAATCAAGCAACCTGTCAGGCTAGCTGTATTTACAGGAGGAGGAGGAAGGGAGGAGCCTCTGCCAAAAAACTCTGCCCCTAGGATAGAGGTGTGGAGGTTACAGATTTCTGCAATTACCACTTATTTAATGTTTTGGATAAATTGTGCTATACTTGTGAAATCAAGCTACAGTTATGGATTGCTCACATGAGCATTACCTTTTTTGTCCAGGCTGTTAGCATGCTATTTTCACAGTAGGATGTTGGGATAAACAAAACATTTGCTAAGCACCTGAGAAGATCGAGTAACTATCAACTTCTTTATCTTTGTGTACTGCAATATTTTACATTTCTGTGGAGTTCTCAGTGATTTTTCAGAATGTGAAAGTAATGGTATGTGTTATTTCTTTAGTTGTGCAACCTACTGTGGTGATAGTAATTCTACCAACACAAGATAACTTTCAATCTGACTTGCTTGTTGTCTTCCTTCTGCTGTAAAGTCACTGACCAAGCAGAGTTGTGTGCCTTGGGCAGAAGGAGGGATGACAGGGTTTCATGGCTCTAAGGATATGAGGGAGATAATTAGCAGTTCTATAGCTAGGCCATTCAGCAAGATAACATGGGCATGCTTGGTAGGGACTTCCACAGCTCTGCAGGCGTGGTTTCAGTGTGGCTACACACTCTGTGACAGGGTGGGGTTTAGTGCGGGTTGTCTAGAGAGTAGTCTGCATCTGATACAGAGAAGTCAGAAGTGAATGCAGAAAGACTTCGAGTAAGTTCCATTTAATATTTCTGGCTTTCATGATGGAGTTTGGCAAATTCCAAAGAAAATCTTCTTAGGCTGTAGCAAAAAACCCCTCATAATTTCAGCTGTTATGCCTGCAGATATAATTTGGAAAGCTATGCCATGGCTGGCACTTTTTTTGGTGATGGTGATTTACAGGATAGACTGTAAATAAAAACAGATAAAACAGTCTGTGTCTGTATAGTCTGTTGGTGCTGGTTGGTTTATGTATCAATGTTAAATTTTGTCTTTGTTTTTGTTTGTAAAGCAGTTCTGTTTGTGTAAGAGTTCGCTGTCATGCTGATGTGACTGTCCACTCTGCAATTCAAAGAAGAGACAAGATAGAATAAAACCCCTCAGTTATGTTCATATAATACAGAGATGAGAGACAATATGCAAGGAAAAAGTCAAGATGTTGCTTCATTTAGTACTTTCTTATTATATTAAAAAGAAACAGCAACTTTCTAGGAACCCTATGGTTGCTTGAGTATTGCTACAGAGGACAATGCAGTCTGTTAGGTTGTTTCCAGTAACATCTAGCAAAGTGTGATGGCCTGTGGTGCTTAACTCTTAAGATGTTCACTTCCAAAATCTCATAGCTCATGACTGTGATTCTGATACTAATATTGTGCTATTTGACACTTCAAGGCATTTCTTACAAAGTCACACTCTCTTTTGCCATGCAGATCCTCAGTTTGTGGTGTACCAGCTAAAGGTAAAGATATTCACCTCCCCTTCAGGACCCTCAAGACGTGAAGACAAGTATATGTACTTTGAATTCCCTCAACCTTTGCCGGTATGCGGTGATATCAAAGTGGAATTTTTCCACAAACAGAACAAGATGTTGAAAAAGGTTGGTTTGGTTTTCTCACTTTTCTGGAAAACATTGTTGAGTTGATCCTGATGCAGGGCTGGGATGTTGGTTATTCTTCAGTGATGTGTAATTACAGTATTTAAATCTTTGTCTAGTTTTCTCAAGGAGAGAATCTACCACAAAATGAAAGCTGGATATTTTGAGAGTTGGTGAGATTACATACAAAGGTTGGATAAAAATTATACTGGATATTTATTGCAGTCATTTGGGTAGTAGTGAGTAATCTAACTGAGGAAGAAACATTCTCGTTCTAAAAATAGACTTGCACGCTGAGCAAGTTAACTCCAGCTGTTTTCTTCACTAAAATTTCCGAAGGTTTGAGCAGGCACAGAAAGATCCTGTCTGTGCTGTTGGCTGATTTCTACCCATCTGTCAAATTTGGTTGAATTTCTGAGATAATTAAGCTGCTACGCGCTTTGTAAAAGTATCTCTGCAATCTATTCAGCCGTCTCTCGGTTCCCAGCTGCAATGCCTTGACATTAGACATTTAGAGAATTCACTCAGAACTGAGAATTTTATCAGTGTCTCAGTTGTGGAAAAAATTTATCTAGAACTTATTTTGACACCAAAGTCAGAGAGTTCTTAAAGATTAATCCCTCATCACTGGGTTTCATTAATTCTGGTGCTTGTGGAGCTAGTTTGCATCTGCCAAAGTGAAAGGTGAGGGTGAGACAATGTTGATTAAAGCCTACCTTTGTATTTACTACTTAAAATTCTTTATGAATAGTTGTTCACTATTTAATGGATGTCGTAAAACTTAAGAGCATTCACTGAGAAAATCCTGTGTACAGGCAAAGCATAAAAATAAGAAAATCCT
The DNA here is from genome assembly GCF_949628215.1 of Phalacrocorax aristotelis. Classification (NCBI taxonomy): domain Eukaryota; kingdom Metazoa; phylum Chordata; class Aves; order Suliformes; family Phalacrocoracidae; genus Phalacrocorax; species Phalacrocorax aristotelis. Next base: position 2,518,602 of record NC_134289.1, read on the forward strand.
AGGGTGGATTGGGAGACAAACCTAAGACTTATCTCACCACTTATAACTGCACGTAGGTTGTACCTACTAGATGTGCATGTAAATACAGATGTATGCTGTTTTGTGGGCCTGTTCATTTACAGGGTGTTAACTAGTTTAATGGTGTCATTTCTCTCTGGAAATGTTTTGTTTGCTATGTGCTGATGTCTGCAAAAGTTTTTAAACAGTTTCTTAATGGGAATATTTTATTCTGCCTGCTTAATGAGATATTGTAGTTGCTCAATGCACCTATATGCAATGCAGAGAACTGTAAAATAAAGCATTTGAAAAGTGGAAATTATACTTTAAGTCGCCATTAAAGTTCCTGACATTTAAAACTGCAATGCACGGGAGCCAGTTTTGAGGACTGACTTTTAAAGTTGCACCCAGATAAGTATTGTGGGCTAGACATGAGGGAATCAGGGAGGAGATAAAACAAAACCCAAACATCTGAGACAGTCCTGTTTTATCCAGTCTCTGTCCTGTCTTAACTGTGAATTTGTTGTTTCTTTACCATCCTCCATAACACATGGATTGTGAACAGACTTTGTAGGAAGCATTGAGCTCCACTGCCCATCCTTGAGTAAGCCCCAGAAATATCAGTGCACATCGCCAATGCTGAATCTTGGCTCTGTAGCACAAGGAATGAACTGCTGTATTTGTTTTATCTCTATAGAGAGCACTGAGACCCAGCGACAGCATAAACTAGAGCTCCTCGTAATCACAATTTCTGTAGTATAAATTTGGTCTTCAAGAGCGTGTAAAATGGTCTGCAGAAACGCAGCAAGTGTGTTACTACGCTGTAGTTTCATTTCAGAGTCATTATCAGCCATGGTTTCATTTCTTAAGAACATCTTTAGTTTCTGAGTAGCTGGTTGATTTTTTTCTGTCTATTCTTATCAAGTACCCTAAATATTCAGGTTCTGTGGGCTAGAGATAATGCAGAGGTGCTCCTTTCTCAGTGTGTTTGGACTGCTAGGGCCAAGAAATGCTGAGATGGTGAAAGCTGCTCTTTCCATATCTGCAACCTTTTCTGAGAGATGGAAACTGTCCCTTCGCCAGACGGAAGTCTTTTGTAAAGAAACCGCCTTGATAATCTGCCTCAAAAATCTGTTGAATCTAGTGTCTAATTGCCCTCAACCTTGTGTAAGAATGGAGGCCAAAAGAAAGTAGGTGTATGGTGTTACACAATTCTGGTAAGACCACCTCTGTTAGCTCTGCTGTAAATGGAGACACGATTTGAGGGCATCCAGGACTGGGTCCGTGGTTCCTCTCAGATGTTAGTCTGTTTTATGAAACCACTGGTCACGCCTTCATATCGAGAATTAGTGAAATATTCCATCTCTGAAGTGTGCTTTGGCACTAGAGGAGATTCTTCCACATGGTCCTTCTGACAACTTGTTACGTACCATGACTAAGATGAGAATAGGGCAAAGGTTAATATTTGTGGCAGAACACCTACCTTGGCGCAAAGTTGAACACATTTCTCTGTACAAGTGTTTCACATCTGTGCCTGTTCCTTTTCTAGATAAACTGACTCTACGAAGTTTTTACTCAAAACTTCTATGCAGTGATCACTTAATGAGGAACAGCATAATTAGGAACAACAGGATCTTATCTTTCAGAGATACTGGTTTATTTCCATGTGTTTACGAAAGCTGGAATTACAGGTCTGTTGCTTGTCACTGGTTCTTGCTCTTCTAAGGTTTTCTGTTCGCAGATTTATAGGTAGCTGCTAAGCAAGTTTTCTTGCACACACTTAAAGGCATCAAATACCTACCTGGCTGAATTTTAACTTTCCGTAAGAAACCTAATTAAAAAAAAACCCTAATGACATTAATTAAAAGTGTAATTCCTGATCCATTCTGGGCCTCAGGCTGGAGAATGGCTGTCTCATTGCTGGGGATAAAGGAAACTCCTGTGTCCTTCTGCTGGGTCTGGTTTGGTGTTTGATACCACTGATCTCAGCTGAAGTGTTCCAGATTCGCTCACCTGTACTTGCTTTCAAATTTCTTAGTCCTCTGAAGAACAGTAGCATTATCTGCAGAGCTTTCTAGTATAGAGACTCCTCCTCAACTTTGATCAATTTCTTCTTGGATAGAATTATTGTGCATGAAATAAAAGAAACTTGAATGACTAAGTGACTTCAAACACATTGCAGTGTCAATGTGAAATTTAATGCAGTCAAGTGTCCTGGTTTTTTAATGGCGAAACTTAAGCAAATTCAGTGGCTAGCAAGAGCTAACCTCAGCCAAAGGATTATTGGTGCTGGTAAGAGGGTGACTGCTTTGAAGAAGTTACCCTGTTTCAGCTCTTCCATACTATGCCACCTGGCATCAGTTAGTAAGTCCACAACTTTTGGTCTTTTCTTGTCTAATAAAGTTGTTTGTTATTGGACCATCAGTATGATGTAGCTATGTCCTTTTAAGAATGAAATGCATGCTCATATGAGAACAAAATGGCTTGAGGCTCAAGTACAGTTATGTATGAATTTCTGATGGATAGAAGTTAGTAATTTGAGCGGTGTCAAGCATGTTTGTTTTATTTCTGATTTGTAGCTATTCTTCCATCTCAAACTGCTGCTGTAGTCTCTCTAGTTTTGCTTCCATGTATTTGTGTGAAGCCTTTTTCTCCAGTTATTGATGTTGACATGATAAAGTATTTCAGAATATCCTTATATCACTTAGTTCAATGAGAGTCTGTTTAAAAATAATACAGAAGACCTCATAATCTTCCTGCCTGCAGAGCCTGGGGGTAAAGGAGACCTTTTTCAGAAGTCCTTCCAGTATAGATAAGAGGGAAACATTAGTGTGGGTTTGTTGTGTGGTGTTTTTTTTTTTTTTTAGAGTCACTGCACTGCTGTCTTATACCCAGACTCCAGCGTAGGCAGGGCTGACAGCAGTGCTTGAGCTGTTGGGTATGCCATTTCATCTCTTGAGCTGGATAGATGAGAAGTTCTGCTACACAGTTCAAGATACTTTGCATGATTGTTGTTTAGCAAACACTGAAAAATGAACTCTGAAAATGTCAGAAGACTAACTGTTGATCTGAAAATGGTACAAGAAGTTCCATCAGCCATGACTACTAGAAGGCTGTAAGGCCAGCATGGAACAGGCTGAAACATGATCTCCATCTTCCAGTTACTGGGTAGCATCTCCAAAACCCTTAGCTGGTGCTGCAAAGTAATTATAAGTGCTTGTAGATGTCTGCAAAATTAAACTCTCCGGAGGATACAGGAATGTCTAGCTGATGGTTTAAATGATCTTGGATTTGGATCTGTTTGCAGTTAAAGGCAGATACCAACCTTAGGGTGAGGTACATTTTCCTGTCAGTCTGAGAACTGAAAAAATGCACACAGTAGGGGTAGGTATTGTATGTCAAAATAGTGTGATTAAATCGCTTCTGTCTCAAGTGTCTGATACTGCACTGTAGATTCTGTGATACAGATTTGGTTGTGAGAAGAATTAGAAGAAATACACCTGCAATATATGTTTAAGGCAGGTGCCTGTGATGTAACTGGAAGTGAAACAAAACACATTCAAAAAAAGCCTCCAGTTAATACTTATTTTTAGAAGCCTATCCATTAAATTGTGTTCCTGTGAGCACTTCATGTGGTATTCTGATTTGCTATATAAAGCCCAAGTTGAGTTCATGCCTTAATTTTTATAATTCCTATCTTTGGCCCGTATTACATGAACTTCCTTTGTCGTCTCCCGTGAAATATCTTGGAGCCTGATGCCTTAGATGAAGTTGGCTGAATCCTCGCTTTGAATAACAAATTTTGGTTTTCAGTGAAAGTAGTGACACACAGTTATCAGCCTTAAGAGCTAATTCCAAAACACATGACCAAGTCTTCCTTCAGTTTGAGTGGCTGTGCCATGTTCCAGTACCCATGAACTTAGTTTATTAAGCTACTTAAGTTAGTGTAGTGGGAAAGGAAGGAAAAATAACTTGATGTTTTAACAAGCTTGGAGGGAGATAAAAGGATAAATGACCAGCTCAGCCAAGTGATATTGTTTAGTTAGAGTCCCTCAAGACCTCTGCATATTTAGTCCAAGGAAAACAGATTAAAAGATGTCTAGTGAGAAGTTTGTCTGTCTTGTCTTCTCCAGACTCTATCAGTAAAGCTGAGACCCTGCAGTTGCTTGTTCAGGCAGGCCCTTAAGGGCCAAGTAAATCCTTCCTGGTTCTGCTCTACATGATGAATTTTAAGGTGAGGCATGACAAGACCATGCCTTCTGCTTCTGCTGGCATTGGTTTACATCCAGTGGCCTTGTTTGCTTTGGCACTGCTTTCCTGCGAAGTGCTTCAGCACTATTGGTGTAAGTGATTTTCCATCCGTCTGCTGCAGTGTGTTCATCAGCATTGTCCTCTCCTCTGCTGACCTCCCTGGAGGTGTCACGGATGGCACTGAGGACCACACCAAAGTGCATTGCTGCTTCTACGTTGAGGTCCTGAAGAAGGATGAAATATATTAGTACCATCACCCCAGCTACAAGACGTGGGATCTTCCTTAACTGTGGTGATGGTATGAAAAAGCACTTCTCTAAATCCTCACTGGAAGGATGGCCTCTTCACCAGTGGTGAGACTGCAGGTGGTATATCCACCTCCTTAAAGAGCTGTTGAGTGTTGGAAACATCAGCTCAGGTTTGCCTTTTCCTGCTGTTTATTGCAGATGGCATGTGGACTCCAAATCGCTCCATTCTATAGCTGGAAAGCTCATGCCATTGGCTGTTTGTTTTGACCTGAACTGGTCTTTTGGTTTGAGCAGGAGTAGCCATCTCATGTCCTTAGAGGACTACATATAGTTTGAGGGACTCACCATCTGGGCATAGGAGGAGCCTGGACCACCTGAAGACATCTTCATGGGGGTTTTGCCTGCTGCCACTTTTCTTCATGAGATAGCAGCAGCAGCCAGGCTGATGATTTGTTGGAGCATTACAGAGAATACACCCTCTTGCCCAGGATGTTCTTCCTCTACTTCCAGATCCTGGGGTGGGCATTTGTAAGGCTGTTTCTGAGGCAGTGTTAGTGAAGAAGAGGGTGCTAGGTGTATGAGAAGTTTTGGGCCTGGCAAGAACCTACCGACTGCTGCCTTGCATGGATGAGCTCCAACAAGGCTTCTTCATTGATGTGATGACTTGAAGGGACTTAGTGGCAGTGGCAAACATCTGTTAGTCTCCCAAGACAACTGTAATTACAGCACATTAATTTGGTAGATTTACTTGATTCCCAGAGGTGCAGGAGAGGCATGCATTGAAGTGGATAACTTCTTAACTACCAGAAGTGTTTCTGATTGAATTATTTAACTTCTGTCTTTGCAATCGCACTTCCTTACAGGTTGGGGGTCTCTTAGGTGCTTGCAGAAATGCACACAAGCTGGAAGTGGTTTTGTATGCTTTACCTAAAATATTGAAAATGGGTCTGCTGACCTTTGGTAGAGAAGGCAGGTAGAAGTTGTTTCATCAGACACTTCTGAATTCCCAGTATTTGTGTGCTTACATGTTTTCATTCATTTGTGAGGAAGAATAATGTAAGTTACGCAGTAGTACAGCTCTTCCCTGCCCCCTTGTTGGCCCAGAAAAATGTGATATTTTGCCGCTGCCAAATTGCTCTCAGCAGGGACGCATGATCGTATGATACACGCTTAGACCAGCTTCTGCTCCACCTCTGATTCCCCACCCTGCTTACCAGCAGAGGTGAATAGCTAGGAAGATGGGCCAGGACCTGGACTTTCCCATAAGAAAATGGAATTAGATCTGTCTGGTAAATGAAAATACGGACATTAGCTAAGGAGGAGTAGGTTTGCGTTCTGGTCCTGTATAATATCAAGGAGTGTTAGATTCTGGTATGTGCTAGCTTTATCACCCCTGCAGGTTTAACAGAAATGCAGGAACAATGACTATTGTGGGAAGACTGGCCGTTTGCATTTTGGATCTTTTGCCTGAAAAATCAGAGTAAAATAGGAGGTTTCGTGTGTAAAGAGGAAGGAAACGTAGCTCAGTTTCAGATGGAGAAGTGCTTAATGTGCTAGTCAGGATGAACCTTGTAATGGTAGTTGATCCTTGGAAACGTCAACTCTTGAGTGACAAAAGTATGGTAAGTGATGGAGAACTAAAACAAGAGCATTCAGTGCATCCTATGGAGCTATTTAGCTGAGAGTTTAAGGGTGAAGTTCCTGGGCACATCAACTTCAGAGATTGACAAGCCAAGAGCAAAATACTGCTGCTTGTTCAGTAGCACATGTGAGATAGGCGCAATGACTCACAGTGCTGCCCCTGTACTCAGCACTGGTGTGGCCACACCTTGAATATTGTGTTCATTTTGGGTCCCTCACTACGAGAGGGACTTTGAAGTTGCTGGAGTGTGTTCAGAGAAGGGCAGTGAAGCTGGTGAAGGGTCTGGAGAGCAGGTCTTCTGAGGAGAGGTTGAGGGAGCTGGGGTTGTTTAGCCTGGAGAAGAGGAGGCTGAGGGGAGACATTATCGCTCTCTGCAACTACCTGAAAGGAGGTTGTAGCAAGGTGGGGATTGGTCTCTTCTCCCAGGTCACTAGCGATAGAACGAGATGAAACGGCTTCAAGCTGCATCAGGGGAGGTTTAGATTGGGTATTAGGAAAAATGTCTTTACTGAAAGAGTGGCCAGGCATTGGAATGGGCTGCCCGGAGAGGTGGGGGAATCACCGTCCCTGGAGGTATTTAAAAGACGTGTAGACGTGGCACCTCAGGGTATGGTTTAGGAGACATGGTATTGTTGAGTTGACGGTTGGACTTCATGGTCCTAGAGGTCTTTTCCAACCTTAATGATTCTATGATTCTTCTATGACCCTGCTAGTCATGATAAGCGTGTAATATACTGGCTGATATCAGCTAGTTCTCCAGTGACTTTTTAAAATCACTGATACAGTTGTATTTTGCTTCTTTGTACAGGTATACCTGTTGCAGTGTTAGAGCGGGTAATCTAACTTGTACCTTTCCAGCTGTTGATGGTCACCTGTCAAGTTCTGCTTGAGTTGAATATACTTAAACTGTCAGTGCCTCATTTTCTCATTAAAATCTTCCTGTTGAGTAGAAGGACAGCACATACTTTCAGAGTCAGACTTTCCTTTAGTACTGGTCAGCAAACATATGACTGGTAGAAACCATCTCCATAAAGCAGTAATGAATCCACTACGATAGAAGTCCTGTAATTGTACAGTGTTTTTGCTCAATTACCACTATTTCTTTATAAAAATAGTCTTGTGTTACGCAGGAAGCTATGGGGTAGAATGTTCTCTGATAAATATTATTCACGTAAGCTGGTTTGCACAGGTTGTCTGGGTTTGGCTACTGCTTGGCAAGGTAGGAGCAAAATAAAAATATCTTTATGCCTTGTGATTACAAATTTAACACTTTATTGTAATCTGCTTTTTTTTGTAGGTATGGTAGACTGTTTTAAAACCTACTTTTGATAAGGAGTGACTTCTGAAAGCTTAATTGGTTAAAACTGAGTTTGATTAATGCAGTTTTGCATATTGTTTAGGAGAATTGGTGAAAATGTCTTTGCATGCAATGTAACCAATGATATACTGTTGTCCAAACAAGTTTTGTCTGATATTACTGACTTGTTTTTGACCAGCTGATGATATTAGTCTAACATGCCACTAGTGAATACTAAAGCAAGTTTATTCTTTGTGTTCTTCCTCCCCCAGGACAAAATGTTTCACTTTTGGGTAAATACATTCTTCATAGGACTGGATGAAAATTCAGACAAAGTAGAAAATGGAAGTCTAGTTGCAGATCAGGAACTTGATGGTATTTTCAGTACAGAGCGCTCAGATAATGATAAGGAATATTTAATCCTTACATTAACAAAAAACGATCTAGACAAAGCAAATAAAGACAAAGCCAACAGATATTTCTCTCCAAACTTCAAGGTCAGTATATATTATGTGTAAACAAAGCTGAAGAGCTGCATGACATTATCTGATTTGTCTGTCTTGCCTTATGGAGGAACCAATTGAAAGTGCTGTCTGTGTAGAAATTGAATTAATGTATTAGTATTGCCACCAGTTAGCAAAGCTAGCTTTGTAAGTTTGTCTGCTTTTTGGGAAGTCAGTAGATGTTGAGAGGCTTCAGGTTGTTCCAGGTATTTATCAAAGCCATAAGAGATGAGTAGTAGAAGACCAAGAGACCCAGGTAACATCTTTTCCTGTACCAGCTGCATTGCCAAGAGCTCTGACCTTTGCACAGTAATTCCTGAGTTGATTTGTAGAGGTGCCTGCTTCATGGGAGTACCTTAGCCTGTGAATTTAGCTTTGAGCTATATATGATCCCTTGCCAGCACTGTTTTGAAAAAAGAAAAAGGCATCGTTTTAAGCGTTTTAGCGTTTTCTAACTTGCTTATAAAATACCAGTTAGACCCCAGCAGTGCTCGCTTGAAGGAAATGGTTGTAGTCGCTTGATGGAATGTTGCTTTGGATCAGACTTCGCACATGCACGCACACGCATGCATCACCCATTATAGAATGTTTTGTTCCTTCCTGTGCACTTTTATTACAATCTCTTTTGTGCTCACAGAGGTCTAGAAGGTAGGACAGTTGAATAGCTTAGTGTGGCATGGCCTGCCGCGGTGGTATGTCCTGCAGCTGTAACTCAAGAGTGCCAGGAGTTGGTGCGGATGTGCAGAACTCCTTCAGCTGGGCCTGAAAAGCCTTGACAGTTCTTTATTTTGTCAGGGGTGGTAGTGAGAGGCTGGCTAACCTCTGAAGAGCTCTTGCTTTATTTCCCTCTTTCCAGACTAGAGGGAGGAGCACTCGTGATTGTGTAGTGAAAAGAGCCATGCTGTTAAAAATTGCATTGTTACCTGTGCTCGGTTAAAGTCCAGATTCCCTTTTTAAATGTTGTTTTTTCCTTTCCCAGGTGAAGCTATTTTTCACAAAAACAGTAGAAGAGCCATCAAATCCAGAGGCTAGCAGTTCAACTTCTGTAACACCAGATGTTAGTGACAATGAACCTGATCATTATAGATACTCTGACACCACTGACTCTGATCCAGAGAATGAACCTTTTGATGAAGATCAGCATACGCAGATTACAAAAGTCTGAATATTTTTTTTATCGGAGATAAAAAACCACAAAAAACCCCCAACCACGAAGAGTGACAAACTTGAATAAACTGAAAAAAGGACCTTTTTAAATGGCAAAAGGACATAGTGTCAGATTACCAATTATAGGAACAATTCTTTCTTGACCAGTCTTGTTTGCCCTATAAATCTACAGGGTTTGACACTTGTCCAGTTGGAGGAAAAAAAAAAGGTTACGTAGCTCTGATATGTATATACCTTTTTGTGTCAAAAGGACATTAAAACTTCAATTAGGAACTATAAACATGGCACTTTCCCATTTTATTCCAGTTTTATAAAAGTGGAGACAGACCTAATGTGTATACGTAGGAATTTTTCCTTTTGTGTTCTGTCACCAAACGAAGTTTCAAAAATATACAGGTTCACATCCTGCCCCTTTTTTGCACTTGTGTGGCAACAGAAAAGTCTGCAGTTGGCTAAGAGATGTTTCTAGAATGTCCTACATTCTAATGCATGTATTTTGGATGGGGGATGGAAAGTAATGCTCAGAAAGGAATATAGTCAGCTGGAGCTTGGCCTGTGTACCATATCCGGCTATTTACATGCACCTTTCTTTAGCATGCTACCGTAATTCATCCTGGACAATTGAAGAGTCGCCGCTGTCACTGCTTGTTGTTTGTGCATTTTATTTTTTTAAGTGTAATGGTGCTAGAAAAGGCAGCTAGAGGGAGTGATTCTGTATAGGGGTGCAGGAAGGAACCTTCATAACGTCCTAAAGACTCGTAAATGAAGGGAGAAAAATTATTGGGGTCACAGAAAGGAAACACAGCAACAATGACTTAACCATACAAATGTGGAGGCTATCAACTAAAATAGGGGCTTGAAACAAATTGTTACAAAATTGGACAATGATTTATTAGTTGGTTTTTTCCTGAATTGTAATGGCTGCTCCATCTCCTGTGTAATCAAGGCCAGTGCTAAAAGTCAGATGCTATTAGTGCATACATCAGTCAACACCTTACATCTATATTATTAGTTTTTCAATCATACTCCTGCTGTGAATACTTCATGTGCTGCCTTGCAAGCTTTTTTCTCATTAATATAAAAATATTTTGTAATGGTGCACAGGAAATTTCAATTGGAGATTCTCCAGGTTAGTGTTTGTTTTGAGGATTTATGATGCATTTATTCAATCAAACCTCTGTAAACTGTTCTACCGCTTTGACTTTACACATTCTATTACAATGAGTTTTGCAGTTTTGCACACTTTTTAAAAAAAATGTCATTAACTGTTAGGGAATTTTACTTGAATACTCAGTACCTATGAGGTTTTAAAAACAGACATTACACATGATATAGAGGAAACCAGTGTTGCAGTAAATTCTGGGCACTGTGTGCATATGAAGATATGTACTTTTTAAAAGCAGAGCTTGTCCCAAATACATTATTTTATATTTTTAAAAAAAACAAACAACAAAAAAACTCAAAACCAAACCACCCAACAAATTATATTTCTAAATGGGCAGTGTTATATTATTTGTTAGTAGGAATATAGCCAGGAGTAGGGCTTGAGATTCACTTTCGGTGTATAATTGACATGCCCAGACTGCAGACGACTTAAGAGTAGAACTACTATTGCATACAGATGTGAAGTAGCTGACAAAATTGTTCTCTCTAAAGTATGCCATGAATAGCTGTCCCCAAATTGACGCTTTTTTTAGGATGTAATACACCTCCCCCCTTAATTAACTTACTGGTGCTGACATTGAAGTTCATTAGCTGTGTTCTCACCTAGATAACAACTGTGTACGGAATCTGTAAGGGCCCTGTACAACAGCATTAACAGTAAGAATTTGACTGAGACAAGGCAGGACTTCCAGTAATTACTATTGGTAAACGAAGGTATAAAGTGCTTTTTTTTGGTATCTGTTGATCAATTTTGCTCATCAGATTCACGATTCTAACTTCTAACAAAGCTGATAAATATTTTCTGACTTCTAGGTTTAATTAGACTTTAATAGCTTAATGGATCAAGATTGCTGGTTCCAGTGCTTATTATTCCCACTGTTATTGACAAGCAGGAGGTGGTTACCTTGGGATGTGATGTTTAACTCTTACCCTTCAAATCATGTTTCATCTTGTCTGTTTCTTAACAGTTGAAAGTTGTGTTGGCTAATAAACAAAAATGTTTATGCTTTAAAAGTATTTGGATATTGGCACTGCTGTGTCCCACTTTGGATAATAAAAATTGGAATGGTGCGGTTCCGGTATGTAACGCTGAGGGCCGGATTGGAAATCATGACGCGATGGGCTTTTGCACTGTTATTTTCCTTTGGAATGTGAAGGTTGGAATGAGGGTTTTGATTTTTTTTAATGTTTTGATGTCTTTGAGAAGCCTTGCTTACATTTTATGGTGTAGTCATTGGAAATGGAAAAATGGCATTATATATATATTATATATATAAATATATATTATACATACTCTCCTATACTTTATTTCAGTTACCACCCCCATAGAAGTTGACAAGAATTACTATGACTGAAAGGTTTGAGTCCTTATTAAAACTTTATTTATGACAGTATTCATCATTAGCTTGAACTGCATTCTGTAGGTAATCTTTTCTTGAGTTTCTGGACTGTATGCTTAAACCTTTTTGGACGTGCAACAGCTTACATGTCTGAAACTACTTGAAGGCATCACTTTGGTAAGAGCTTACTGTTAGGCCCTGAAGCATCCCCCAGTCATTGGTAGCCCCACTCAAAATATTTGCCACAGCTATTAAAGGGCAGTTGTATAAATAGCATCCGAATTCGATCCTGTGGCGCACACTGTAAACTGAAGTGGAGTTTACATGCAGCATCAAATGTTTCAGCTTTCAAAAAAAAAAAAAGAAAAAAGATGCTAGTGTGCAAGTTCCATGTTTAGACATAGCAAACGTGTGCAATATGTTAACGATGCCTGTGGTTGCCACGAAGTGCCTCGTTTACCTTTTAAATACTGTTAGAAAGTGTCATGCATGCAGATGGATGGGGTGGAACTGTGCACTAAAAGGGGCTCCAACTGCAGTGTTTGGCAGAGCTGCCTTTCTCTGCCAGTTCAAATTTTCAGTCTGTTTTCATATAGCATATATATATAGATACTAAAAGAAAAAAAAAATCAGTCTGTTAAGCAGCCTTACTCTGATTCAGCCTCTTCAAATACTATTGTGCTGTGCAACAGTGGCTCTGTGTGTAATGCTATGCACTGAGAATACACAAAAACCAAGTATGACATGTACAGGATAATGCCTCATACAAATCAGATGTCCGTTTGTTATTGTGTTTAACAACCCTTTATCTCTTAGTGTTAAAACTCCACTTAAAACTGATTAAAGTCTCATTCTTGTCACTGTGTGGGTGTTTTATTGAAGTATTTTGAGTATGGAAATGGTCAGTTAAAATATTTTGCTTGTAAGCCATGAAATTTTGAGCATGATCACTAGAGCAAAGGATGCTCCTTGTGCGTCAAGGAATTTTAGGGAACTGTAGCTTAAAACCCGTTTACATTCAGAAGCTTTAAACAAGTGTAGGCATTGGAAGCACAGATTGCGTGCAGGGAGATCAAACCCGTTCCTGCAGTGCTGTCAGGATGAGACGCAGGGCTGCTCTCATGGGGAGCTAAACCATTCTTAGTCTCCAAGTAAGAGAAGTCTTTCCGAAATGCACTTTACCTTATTTTTTAATACCAACCAGTGTATCTCCAGCAAAATGAGATAAGAGTCAAACCTGAGAACTCTTTTCCTAAAGTAGCTTTAAACTGGCAATGAGATGCATTTTTCCCCAGTGGAAAAAGCATGCTCAACATGTATATGCAGTATATAGTTTGAGGCTTCTGTTTGTGGTGTTCATCTATTTTCACACTGGACTTAAAACAGTGACAGTTTAAAGTATTAAAATGTATGTGGCATTCCCTTTTTGTGTTAGGGTTACCTTTAGAGCATATAGGAAAGACACTGATAGCTCAGTGGATACCCTCTCCGTGTCCAGTGATGGTGAGGAACCAGGGTGCTGTTGTGCACCCCGTGAGTCCCGGGGATGCTGAATCGGGTTACTTTAGGTAACTCTTGTTATTCCTTCTTCCCTCCTGCTGGTGTTAGCATCAGCCCCTTACCACATCTGGCTCCAAGAAATTTGCGTATCAAGTAGAGGTTTGGTGCTGTGGCCTGTTCTGCTCTTCAGTGGCAAGAGATGTGGCAAATAATTTTGGTGCTTTATGGGGGTGGAGTGTTTGCCAGCTGTGCCTGGCCATTTCAGGTGAATGACACAGTTAAGGGCTTTACACCATTTCGATAGAACAGCAGGCGGTACTACCCAGTCTGTTAATGCAAGTTCCCTTTTTTGGGTAAGCTTGTTTTTCATCCAGAAAATGAAAGTGGAGTGGGAAGGTGTAGAAAAGAAGGATGAGAAGCTTTAAGGAAAGTAGTCTGGACAGTGTTCAATATGTTGAGTAGCTTCTATAAATATATAGGCCTATATATGCGAAGGGATTCTAGTCTGAAGGTGGGTGAAAAGTGCTGTTGTAGCAGGGATAGAGTATTGTGTTTGGCTTATGCTCTTGTCCGGTTGACCAAAAGTCCCATGCTCTAGTCCTTAGCAGCTAAAACCTGCTTCTGTAAAAAATGTTCATTTTTTCCATTTACAGCTGCGTGTCTGAGTGCTCTGGTGACTGACGTGATCATGCTTCCCAGGATGGTGCTGGCTGCCTGTACAGGTGGCACACTCGTGTGCTCCTCCCCTGCGCCGTGGTTTCTGTGTTCCTCTGACCACCTCTCCTGCTGGAAACCAGCGCAGGTGATGTGGTGAGCTTTTGCTACATCAGGTGTTGGCAGCAAACAGCAACTCGGTTTATGCAGGTCTCTTTTTAGGCAGCCATGGAGTCATTGTTAATAATTAATTGCATCTTTTTTTTAAAATTGCAGCCAGAGTTATAAATTACACACTTTAAAGAAGGAATTGTGTTGGTAGCAGACTCTTTTAAAACACTTTTTTTTTTTTGTTTTGGTTGGTTGGCATTTTGTTTATGAAATGAGTAATGACATCTGCTAGTGACGATGTTTCTATATTAGTCTAACCACATTCCTTAAGGTGACGTGCTGCTGCGATCCCTGGCTCAGTGCCATGGGGAGGTGATGGTGCCTGTGCTCTGGGCGCAGTGGGAGCCAGGAGGCGCAGCCAGGTGCAGCCAGAGCCCCCACCAGGCCAGGGGTGGACCAAAAGAAAAGCCCAACAAACCAGCCCTACGGGTTGAGACTACTGGTATGAAGGGAGGGCAGGTCAAGTAACGAGCTGGCTTGGCTTTTGGAAGATGTCTTCTCAAAAACATAAAATGAATTGCTTGCTACTTCTGCTTCTTTGGTTTCTTCTGAACCTTATTCTTTTGTATCTTCTCCAACCCCTCTTTCTCTACATCTGTCCTTGGTAGTTCTGGTCCTTTTTTCATACAATTGAAAGTATCTTATGCTAGGCAGATGAGAAAATACATTCATTTTGAACGCACATGTCTACTAGAATAAAAATCTATACTTGGTTTTTTTGCCTTTTTGGTATCTCTTGCTCCCTGTGCTTGAGACTTTTTATGGTTGGGCTTTTTAATGGTGTTTCATTATTTTTCTGTGTGTTTCTTCTCGTTTTCTGCTTTTCTTCTGTGCCTTCAAACTTTTAGCTACTGGTATCTTTGCAATATAGGACAGATAATTCTTTTCTGCCCTTTTTTTTTTTTTTTGGGGGGGGGTATACAAAGCTGTAGTCTGAAGGCATAGCAAGGAGAAACGCTTTCAGGTTGCTTTTCTTAATAGCTCTGAAAAACGTTAGGGTTGTGCAAGTTCAGCAGATGCGTTTGCCTCAGTGAGCTGCTGATGTGCTGTACAAACCTGCATGCGTTTGTTCAGCCTAATGGGAACGATGAGCACATGTACTTGACTTGTGATAAGCAACCTGTGCAAAAAAAAAAAGTAGTTAGTTATCTGCTGGGCTATGTTTTCCAGCTGCAAATGTTTCTCTATGGGTTGTACAGACTTCAGCAAAGTAGGAGAGGGTTTTAGTGGTTGTCATTTTTTGAGGACTGCTGTGCTTGATAACTTGTGTCCCATAGCTAACTCCAGATGGTGAAAATAGGCAGCGCTTTGCCTTCACGAGGCACCCTTTTCCTGCTTCAGACCCTGTCCACTAAGAGTTTAAAGCTGATAAAAGATGGTATTTTAGAGGCTGAGGTTTGTACTTTACCCTTCTATAATTTGTATAATTCAGGCTGCGTAAGGCTCTACTTTTGGCCTTCAGCAAACTAGTGGTAGTATCGGGATTATGTGGGATTTGGAAGATGAAGGGGCTGAAAGCAGGTCGGAAATGCTGGATTAAGAAATTTGAGCAGACTGGACTGATATCAGGGGTGCCCCATCCTCCATAATGCTTTTGTGGTAGAGGGAAAATGGGAGAAGAAAATGGGAAGGATTCTGTAATGGAAATATGTGCATGAATAAACATTTTAAATTGAAATTAATGAGTTCCAAGGATAAGAAGGCAAAGTCTTTGACGTAAAGCAGGATTTGGTAATGGGAGAGAGAAACCTCGTGGGTGGAGGCATGGAACTTGTGAGAAAAGGGGTGATGGCACATGTTTAGACAGATTTGCTGAGGTTTTGCAAAGATGGTATAAAACAGTTGATGAGAGGTGTCTGAGAGGCATCTGGAGGGCTGAGTTTAGGCAGGAGATTAATTTGAGAGGCTCGCTTGGGGTTCCTTTGCTGTAAAGGTGTTTGAAACTATGGAAACAGGATGGCTGATAGCTATGGACTGTAGGTAGGACTGCAACCAGCTTAGGAAAATGTTGGCATTTGCGTGGGAGGATGGTGAAGAGCTCGCGTAAAGATCACTCAGTAGTGAAAGTAGACTGACAACATCCACTTGCAAGTGAAAATGAGAGCTATTTCCCTTCTCTGGATATTAGCACTTGGGAAGGACATGGCTTTTCTCAGGAACTCCTCGAAATCCAGATATATACAGTAAAGTAGCTCTGGTCTGTGGTTTTTGACTATGTGGAGGTTCAGTATTGCTTGGATCTGACTTACAGATGGGCTACTGGGACAAACCAGCTGGCAGCTGAGACATGCTGGAGGGGGCTGAGGGCTGGATGGTGTCCTGAATAAACTGCAACCCCATTGGAAGAGAAAAGGGCCGGAAGCAGATGGGAACCACTGAACTGAGAAATGCAGAGTAATAACACAAAGCAGAAGAGGAAGGAGGTGCTTCTGAGATTGGGGTTATTTTAATGCCAGTGGGTGTCCATCCTCTTGGCTCTCAACTTGGCTCTTTTGTGTAGAAAGAAAGAAAAAGCTTTGTACAAGAACCCAACCTCACAGCTCAAGTATTTGTGCCCTGCTTTATGAACCTGGAAAGCAGCTTCTTGCAATGTGTCTCCAGGATGATGTCCTCACCTCTTCCTGTTGAGCATAAAGGGATGACAGCTGGTGCCGTACAGGTTGCTTTCCCTGAGTGGAAAGTATTTTGCTGCTTGATTATTTTTTGATGTGCTGCTAGCTTTCTCTCACCATTTGGCTTCTGATGTCTTTTTCAAAGCACTCCTTTT
Source organism: Phalacrocorax aristotelis (assembly GCF_949628215.1). NCBI lineage: Eukaryota > Metazoa > Chordata > Aves > Suliformes > Phalacrocoracidae > Phalacrocorax > Phalacrocorax aristotelis. Next base: position 2,535,303 of record NC_134289.1, read on the forward strand.
GAACGATGTGCTCCTTGTGAGTTTCATCCTCTCACCAGTGGCATCCGACATTTCTTCGTGCCCTGGAGGCTCCTCCATCCCCAGAATGAGGGCCATTTCCCAAGCCTTCAACAAGAGCTTAAGCTCTGAATCTTTTTGCTTGAGTGCACTGAAAAAGATACCTGTGACTGGTACTGCCAAGTCAACCCTGAGCATCCCTTGTGCCTATTTAACTTGTGCAAACATGTTCCTTGGGAGGTATCTGCTCTTCTTGCTTAGCATTTGGCACATGCCCAGAGTGGTGCAGGTCCTGGGTGTCTGAGGTGGCTCTGTGGTCCCCTCATGAAGGCTTGCTCCTGAGCATGGCACACCCTGTACTGGTTTTGTCACAGGGATTTTGCCTCCAGCATTGCTGCTTCTCCTTCACTTCTGCTCCCTGTGCTGGAGGCACCAAGCTTTGGGACTGAGAGATAAGGTGTTGTGAACCGTTCTCTTCCTGCTTTCTTCCTAAGTTTGTTGAATGGTCTCTCACTTCGAGTCCATCTGACATGTCTCTGCCCATCAGAGGCTGTTTGTGGTTGCCAGCTTCTTGCCTCATCCTCCCTTGAAGCAACGGAAGGGATGGCAGCCAAGGGTGAAGTCCACATATCCTTTTCTGATTGCATCTGTGCTGCAGCAGTCCAGGGGATATCCTTGCTTCCCCTGAAGGTTGAAGCAAAGAAGATGCTGCAAGGAGCAAGGTTTGCTGCCTTCATCTCTGCAGCTCCATCTGGCAAATTTATATTCCAGGAGAGTAAGATCTGGATATCTTATTGTAGGGGAATAAGATCATAGAATCACAGAATGGTGGGGGCTGGAAGGGACCTCTGGAGCTCATCCCGTCCCACCCCCTGCTTGAGCAGGCACCCCCAGAGCAGGGGGCACAGGACCGCGTCCAGGCGGGGGGTGAATGTCTCCAGGGAAGGGACCCCACAGCCTCTCTGGGCAGCCTGTGCCCCTGCTCTGGCACCCGCACAGGGAAGGGGTTTGTCCTCATGTTCAGGTGGAACTTCCCGTGTTCCAGCTTGTGCCCGTGGCCCCTTGGCCTGTCATTGGGCACCACTGAAAAGAGCCCGGCCCCATCCCCCTGACACCCACCCTTTAGATATTTATAGGAATTGATGAAATCCTCCTCCAGGCTGAACAAACCCAGGTCTCTCAGCCTTTCCTCATAAGGGTGATGCTCCAGTCCCCTGATCATCTTGGTAGCTCTCCGCTGGACTTGCTCAAGCAGTTCCCTGTCCTTCTTAATCTGGAGGGCCCAAAACTGGACACAGCACTCCAGATGTGGTCTCACTAGGGCAAAGTAGAGTAGGATGACCCCCCTCGACCTGCTGGCCGCAATCCTTTTAAGGCGTCCCAGGATACCATAGAATCATAGAATCGTTAAGGTTGGAAAAGATCCTTAAGATCGTCGCGTCCAACCGCTAACCTATCACCACCAAGTCCACCACTAAACCATATCCTCAAGCACCACATCTACCCTTCTTTTAAATACCTCCAGGGATGGAGACTCAACCACCTCCCTGGGCAGCCTGTTCCAATGCCTGACAGCTCTTTTGGTGAAGAAGTTTTTTCTAATGTCCAACCTAAACTTGCCCTGGTGCGGCTTGAGGCCGTTTCCTCTTGTCCTATTGCTTGTTACTAGGGAGAAGAGACCAACACCCACCTTCCTACAAGCCCCTTTCAGGCAGCTGCAGAGAGCGAGAAGGGCTCCCCTCAGCCCCCTCTTCTCCAGGCTAAACCCCCCCAGCTCCCTCAGCCGCCCCCCAGCACACTTGTGCTCCAGACCCTGCCCCAGCCCCGCTGCCCTTCTCTGGACACGCTCCAGCCCCTCAAGGCCCTTCTTGTCCCGAGGGGCCCAAACCTGAGCCCAGCATTCGAGGTGGGGCCTCCCCAGGGCTGAGCACAGGGGCCCCATCCCTGCCCGGCTCCTGCTGGCCACACCAGTGCTGACACAAGCCCGGGGGCTGGTGGCCTCCTTGGCCACCTGGGCACTGCTGGCTCATGCCCAGCCGGCTGTCAGCCAGCACCCCCAGGGCCTTCTCCACCAGGCACTTCCCAGCCCCTCTGCCCCAGGCCTGGAGCGTTGCCTGGGGTTGGTGTGACCCAAGGGCAGGACCTGGCACTTGGCCTTGTTGAATCTCATACAGTTGGCTCTGGCGCAACGATCCAGCCTGTCCAGGTCCCCCTGCAGAGCCTTCCTGCCCTTGAGCAGATCGACAATTCCCACCCAGCTTGGTGTCACCTGCAAACTTACTGAGGGCGCACTCGATCCCCTCATCCAGATCATCAATGAAGATATTGAACAGGACCGGCCCCAACACTGAGCCCTGGGGAACGCCACTCGTGACCGACTGCCTCTAGATTTCATAGAATCATAGAACCTACTCCATTGACCACAACTCTCCGGGCTTGGCCAGCCAGTTTTTAACCCAGCACAGAGTGCACTTGTCCAGCCGTGAGCAGCCAGCTTCTCTAGGAGAATGCTGTGGGAGACAGTGTCAAAGGCCTTACTAAAGTCCAAGTAGACAACGTCCACAGCCTTCCCCTCATCCACTAAGCAGGTCACCTTATCATAGAAGGAGGTCAAGTTAGTGAGGCAGGACCTCCCTTTCATAAACCCATGCTGGCTGAGCCTGATCCCCTGGTTGTCCTGTTGGCCTTCTTGGCCACAAGGGCACAGTGCTGGCTCATGGTCAGCTTGTTGTCTACCAGCACTCCCAGGGCCTTCTCAGCAGAGCCGCTTTCCAGTAGTTCAGCCCCCAGCCTGTGCTGGTGCGGGGGGTTGTTCCTCCCCAGGGGCAGGACCTGGCACTGGCTCTTGTTGAATTCCCTGAGGTTCCCCTGAGCCCAGCTCCCCAGCCTGGCCAGCTCTCGCTGGATGGCAGCACAGCTTCTGGTGCATCAGTCACTCCTCCCAGCTTGGTATCATCAGCAAACTTGCTGAGGGGACGCTCTGTCCCATCCAGGTCACTGATGAATATGTTGAACAGGACAGGACCCAGCACAGACCCCTGGGGAACACCACTAGTGACAGGCCTCCAGCCAGACTCTGCTCCATTGATCACAACCCTCTGAGCTCTGCTGTTCAGCCAGTTCTCAATCCGCCTCACTCTCCACTCATCCAACCCACACTTCCTTAGCTTGCCTATGAGGGTGCTCTGGGAGACAGTGTCGAATGCCTTACTGAAGTCAAGATAGACAACATCCACTGCTCTCCCTCCATTGACCCAGCCAGTCATGCCATCGTAGAAGGCTGTCGGGTTGGTCAAGCACAAGCTTCCCTTGGTGAATCCACGCTGACTGTTTCTGATAACCTTCTTTTCCTCTCCATGCCTGGAGGTGACCTCCAGGATGAACTGCTCCATCCCCTTTCCAGGGACAGAGGTGAGGCTGACTGCCCTATAGTTCCCTAGGTCCTCCTTCTTGCCCTTTTTGAAGATTGGAGTGAATCTTCAAAGATCTGCCAAACTTTTATGTGCACATAGGATAAAACCCTACCTGTTTGATAAAAATCTTGGCTTTGGCAGAGCATCTCTTTGCAAATACCTGGAAGTTGATTTGGTGCTGTTGGTGGAAGTACAAATTACTTTATGCCAGCCTGTTGTTAATGTTGCCCCATGGTGCCCAGTTGCTACATTAACTAAGCAGGAAGAAGTGGATCCCCACTGCTTTGTTGTGAAGGACTGGAACTGGGGATGCCAGCCACTGTCAACAAGATCAACTTCTCTGCAGTTAGTTTTCCTGGCTCCTCTGCTGTTCCCATGGATGACGGCAAGGTTGCAGTATAGTAAGAAGTCAGGAGCTGTGCATTTGTGTATTTGTTGAAGGTCTTAGCCTGTGATCATGAGCTCAACTGGGGCTGCTTGCACAGGCTGTGTACTTCGCAGGGATTTTTCCTCCTCGTCCCTCTTCTTCCTTGCTTTGTAGTTAAAAACCTTCAGAGTAGGAAATTTTTATTACTTTGGTAAGAGCAAGAGCACGACTTCAGGCTCCTCTGGGGAGGTAGGACTCGTTTATTAAGGATTTGACACATTTTGCAACACCTGGAGATGGATGGGCAGATGCAGTCTTGGGCATATGCACTCCTGGAGGTGGTTATTTCATTTGGTGCTCACAGTAGGGTCTTGCCAAGGAGGTGGATGTGCCCTGAAGCTGCTCTCTTTGTGTAAAGAGGGGCTGTATAAAGCAGCATGGCTGGGAAATGAAATTAGTTTGGGATCTATTAAGCATAGGGCAGTCTTCTGAGAGCAATGTGGGACCCTATACTCCACCTTCATCTAGATGCTGTGGCATGAGCTGGCCAAGGTTTTCAAAAAATGGAATTACCTGTTAGCGTTAAGATGTTCGAGGTGTGGTTTTGACGTATTAGTGGCTGCAACCCAGTGTTCTTGCTTCAATACTTTTCTAACTTTTGAAGAGTGCATTTTCCTAACAAAGTTCGTGACCTTTCTTTGGATGAAACACTGTGCCCAGTTCATCTGGTGCATGTCTATAGCTGAACTTTTTATAAATCAGCCCACTTCCTGCAGCAGTTGTCAGAGCTGGTTTGGTCTTGCACGATTTCAGACTGAGAACGGTGGTCAACGGGTCGGCTATTTCTCTAGTGTTTTCGGTTTGATGCTCCATTCTGACTTGATACCTGCAGCTTTGGGTGATTTCTCTCCATAATGCTGCTAGTAAGATGACTCATGGCAGAAGCGGGTCTGCTGCTCCTTGTTGCTTCCTTTTTGACAAAGCTATTGGTGTTTGGCTCATTTGTGCATCTGTTTGTTGGGCTGGAGTGATTTATTTCAAATTGTGCATATTCATGTACAGCAAAGCTTGTGAAGTGCTGTCCAATTCCTCTCTTGCCTTTTTCCACATGGAGCACACTCTTAATGAAGAATTAAGAGACCTTAGTGACCAGATGCAACTTGATGGAAATAGTTGCACAACTGTGTGATTAATGCCTTCTGACTTCTCCAAAAAGTTGAAGTCTTCCAGACGAAGCAAGCTTGGTTGAACTGCAGGGAGAACAGAAACGCAAGAGGGGAGGGAAAAGCAAGATGAGATGTTTGGACAAGGAGGTGGAAGGGAGATAAAAGACACTGAATATCCATATAACTGAATATCTGAAGGAAAACCTGAAGTACAAGAACTGAATAGCCCATTGCTGCCTACTTGCTTGGATAGTTGTTTTGTTGGTGGGTTTTGGGGTGGATTTTTTTTTTGTTCTTTTGGGGTTTTTTTAGCTCAACATCTTGCTGTAAAGCCTTAAAATATAAGAATAACTGTTTTGAATGTATATCTGTGTAACCATACAGCCGTTTGGGTTTGTGGCTTATGAAATGGGTGTCCTGCATCTAATGGCTGGAGGTGACTGTTTAGGGATGAGTAAGAACAGGGTATGCACATACGAGACCAGCCCATAACCAAAAACAGTTGGTGGCCAGGGACTTCCTGAGCCAGAAGTGGTTTGTCTATTTAGCTACCTTCAATGCATTCATCTTCAAAGCACAGGTCCAGTTTCCCCTCAAATTGATTATAAACTCTTTGTATCCACTGCATCTTTGTACAAGGGGTTTCACAGGTCCTATGACCTTTTGGGTGATGTGAGGAAGCATCTCCTTAACTTCGCTTGATCACTCCTAGTCCTTGTGCTGGAAGAGACAGTGGAAGGTCAGTCCTTCGTCCTTTCTGTGCCACTTGTAGATTTCTGGAAGACTCTTCTTCAGGCTGAAGACTTCTCGTCTGAACTTCACACAGTACTTCCAGAAGAAAGATGTCTCCAAAGTTGTATGCCATGGCAAAACCATCCCTTTAGGAGCGATTTGCATGGTGACTGTATTTCACCTTGTCACTTAATGTACAGCTGTGACTACTGGACGTGTGCAGAGTTTGCATTTCCCAAGAGATCACGCAGTTTTGCCTCATACCCTTTGTGACTTGGGGGGAATGTTGTTACTAGCGGAGCAGTGACAGTTTGGTGGGGAGATGGGCAAGGATGGTTTTCCCTGGGTGGTTTATGTGGCAGAAGTACTGCGTGTGCAGTTGCCGTAGGTCCATGGGGCGTTGCATGTGCCCCAGATGCCTATCAATACAGGCAATGCGGTATTATTGCGAAAATGCTTTTTCTGTCCCGTCTGCATGTTGAATTTAAAATTGTAAAATCAAAGACAGCAGTTTCTATCTCAAGCACGCGTTCCTTTTTTTTTTTAATTGAAGCCCATTAAGCAGTTTAATCGGGAGAATTCAACATGCTCTTGAATAAGCATGTTGAATTAATGAGCTGGTTTAGCAGTGCTTATGCCTAATAACTTCTTTTTATCTCACGTGAGCATTGATCCTCACCTGTTTTTTCCCTCTTTGCTTTTGTGAGATGACCCAAGCTTTTATTCCCAGTAAGCCTTTGCTTGCTCAGGACCATTGTGCTCTGCTTCTCTCCTACCAGAATGTGGTTTTTAACCCTTTGGGAAAGGGTTAATCCCCCTGCAGGGGTGTCTCCCAAATGCACGCTTAAATATGGGTGGTGGTTGTGGTCTGCTCTCAGCTGTCAGGGCTCAGTCGATGCCCCAGCAGGGATTTTACAGCCCCTCAGCTGCTCCACGTCCATAGAGGTGCCTGGTGCTCTTGCAGACATGCTGTGCACAAGCATCACCTGGCTACAGCCTCTGGGCAGTTTGGTCTCCCTAGGGCTGCAGCTTGGCTTTTTGTTCCATTTGCTGCCAAAAGTTGACTATTTATCTTATCTGTGGTCTTTCACCGCGAGCTGTTGTGGTCCCTGCTCTGATTTCTGCTGTGCAGTGCTTTGGACCCACCGTGCTCAGCACAGGTTGCAAGACTGCTGCAGAGCAGCTGCTGTTTCAGACACTGTGTTTGCCTTTAGCCTTTCTCCCTCCTTCACTGCAGAAATAAATAAAAGTAGAGCAGCTTTGTCCAATGTATGCACTAGCCCCGCTGCTTTTGCTTTCCTTATTTTGATACTTACCTCTTTAGGGCTGGAAAAACCAACCATAATCCTGTGATCTGACCTCAGGCTCCTTCAGTTGGAGCCATATCCTCAGGTTAAGCTCTAATATCTTTTTAAAGTTGTGTCTTTATTTTTTTTTTTCTTTCCAATGCAAAATGTGCTGATACTGGACCATTTCAGCCTGGAGGTGCCAGACATCTGGCTTTTCATCTAAGGACTTTTGTTGCGGTAGCCTCTACCAAAGCTTGAAGCCATATCTGTGGACTTCAACAAGTGTAAACTAGGTGCTGATCCATAGTGAATTGTAAATCCGTAATAAGTGCCAACAGCCTGGCTCTCTTCTCCGTGGACATGGCCTTCCAGCACAGGGTTTGTCCTTCTTGCTGTGGCAGCAGAGGCCAAATAATGAAACCACTTCCAACTTCTGCTACAAGGTGCCAGCCTCCTGTCGCAGGATGCATGCTCCCAAGAGGTGGTTTCCTCTCAACTTTCTCATCCTCCTTGCAGCTTTTCCTTCTTTTCTGATTTAGCTGAATTCCTGGTAATGCATGATTTTTGTTATTTTATTGAGTTAGATCCTAAGTAAGGGGCCTGAAATGAATTTTTATTAATCTGACAGGCAAGCGTCTTTGCCAGTGCATCCCTGACACCCACTGAAAGTGCAGGGAATGGCAAAGTCTAAAACTCATCAGCTTTGCACTGGACTTGTGTGTATTTGGGCTTTGTCCATTGTTGTGCAAGGATCTTTTGTCTTTTTTAATTAAATGTGGAATAACCTAACCCTTGTATGCCCCACGGATGGAAATACCTTTCTCACAGCTCTGGCAGGTGTGCGGTATGGCTCAAAACAGCAGGAGATGGTTACCACCTTATCTAGGTGGTATCTTCTTCCTCCAGGCTGTCAGAGTTGCTTGTACAGCTGAGATGCTGATGGTTTTCCACTCCTGTGATTAGAAATTCTCAGCCTTGTTGTATATTGGGACAATTAAAGAAAACATGAGATGTTTTCAGGTTTTTGGCATCCTTTTGTGGATGTAATGGATGGAACATCCTGTGTGCAGTGACATGGGGATGCTGGTGCCTTGGGTTCAACTCTTGGTCTTGTGTTGTGTGATCAAGACTGAAACCTGATGTTTTGACTCTGTAGCCTGGTGTAGTGCTCTGACTGCTGCAGAGCTCTTCCTCTACTCCTGCCCTCCTCTCCCCACAACACGCTCTCATGACCCCCACTGCTTGCACAGTGAATCACCTATTCAAATGGATGTTTTCCCATGAAAAAGTGTTGCCAAGTTGGTGATTCTTCTTTTTTTTTTTTTTAACAAAAAAAACCATCCTGGGCTGGAAAGATTTCTCACTTGTTCAATTTAATAACAATGAACTTCCAGTCTGTGCTGTAAAATCTGCCCACAAGTCTATTTAATAGACTAGGAATTCCCCCCGCCCCATAAATGGGTGAAGAGGGTATTTTCACCTCCAAAAGACCCTGAACAGAGGGCTACTAATACTGTTTTTATTCCAAATTCTGCTCACGTGAGGAGGGACCAGGATGTGCAGGCAGGCAGAGCAACATCTCCATGGCCAAATTGCTGGAAGCTGATACAGTAGGAGATTATCCAGGAATTAAATTGAACAGAGCGGCCAGAAGGCAGCTGATGCTGCTTGAAATCACAGGGGCTTATCCATGCATGTCTGCTTGACCAACATCAAGGTCTCATGTTAAAGGGTGCTGGTTTGCCGTACCTGCTTGCTCTCTGGGGATGTTGCAGTGATCAAAAGTGGGCACCAGGGACCTCTCAAATCCATCCTGCCTGGCCTGGTTTAGAGGGTTGTGTTCAATTATCCACCAAGCTGTCAAGAAAGCTTTTGCTTTCTCAGAGACATGCTATTTGTGCTATTGGACCTGAGTGTTTTAGCTTCAGATGCAAATCATTTAGTTGTCAGCGTGCTATGTGCTGCTGGCTCAGGTTTGCACTTCATTAATGAAGTCACCAGTAGAATTTCCGATCGTCCAAGTCTGCTTCAAGACAACTGGGGATTTAAGCATAGCTGAAGGCCGATAAAACTTGGGGTTTGCCCTTCCTTTTGCTCTCAGCAATGAGCCTGAAAGCTCCCAAAATACTCCAGATGTCTTTGAAAATGAGCTCTGTGTTTGCCTTGATCTAACCAAAACCCATGTTGCTAAACAGTTTCAATTAAACTGAGACCATCTGGTGAAATTCAAATTTGGTGATTTGTGACTAATGAATAGAATAGAATATTTTCAATTGGAAAGGACCTTCAATGATCAAATTAGCTACTGGGCTCCTTGAAAATTTTCCTGAATTTCTCCTCTGTACAAATGTTTCTTCAGTTGAACATGGTTTCACAATTATGTATAATTGTGTTCACTATTATACACATAATCACTATTATATATAACTTTTATGCATAGAGTCATGTGAAATACTGCATATTTTCTAATAGGAAATCTAAAACATAGACCTTACTAAAAATAGCAGTGTTGATTATTGTGCATAGTGATGGCAGGATAAGGCTTGTGCTCTAAACAGCATCAGATTTTATTCAGGAGACACTTCCTCTTAAAAAAAAAAACAAAACAAAACAAAACAAAAAAAAAAACGCAAAACCAAAAAAACGCCTAAATTAAAAAAGTCCCTCCAGAGAGCAGTGACACTTTCTCATGGAGCAAGATGTGGAAACAGGCTCGTCACTTCTGATTTTATTCTGCATAGTGGGTGGAAGAGGGATACCAGACACTTTCCTGCATCAGAGGACATCAGAGCAGCTCTGGGATGTCACAGACTGTGCTGGTGTCTGTTAGATGTCGTCTGACCAGTGCTATTTGTCTGAATTCCCAGGAATGCTGCTTGTTCTTCAGAGCGGAAAAATGTTCTATTTTTGGCTGTGACAACTTTTTTTTTTCTGGGAAAAAAAGTTTCAAACAAAGCATGGCAAGGGTTTGTGTGCGTAGGTCTTAATAGTGTGTAACAGGGATGGAGCAAGGCTTCGCAAATAAGTTTCAGGCCGATACATGAGGAAGCTATTAATGCTTTACTTGGGATTTAAGGCTAAGAAAATGCATTGTTGAGTGAATGATCATGGAGACCCTGGCATTTTGGAGTGGAGGCAGACTTGGATATGTGGGAAAATGTTTATTTACCCATTTGTTTTGATCTTTTTCTGGTCAGAGACATAGAAGTGTATGTCTCAAGACTGAAAAAAATGAGATACGTGGCAGGTCAAAATTCAGTGTCATTCAGAAGCTTGAGGAAGCCCTGGCTGAGCAAAGGGCCAGCAGTGGGGCTAATATTAAAAACAAAACAAACACAAAAATCCCAAACCCACCAACATTTTAGGGTGGCATCTGAAGGCTGGAGGTGGCTCTGGCCACCACTGCAGTTCCTGGTGGTGGTGTTGGCTGATGGTGGGGCTCCTCGTGCCCTCCCACGCAGCCTTGGGGGTTTCACTGGGAGAGGTGACCCACTCTGAGGCAGCAGAGGGATGTTGCATGCTTACAAAATGGTCAACAGTTTGTTCTTATTGTGGATTATTGATCAAAAAGTTGTGCACAGCTCCATGTGTGATGTTCTCTGAGTGAAGAAGTGTTTCCTCATGTCCAGCTTGAACCTGTGGATCGTGATCTGGGGCTGCAGCCCCTCATATAGCTCTTGCTTCAAGGAAGGGTTTGGTCCTACCCATCCCCTCCATCCCTGCTCATGCCACAGTTGGGAGCTACTCGCAGATGCCTCCAGTGTCCCCATGGTCAGACCCAACAAGCCTGTTCACATTGTAAACCCCAAATTGCATGTATGCAATTGGGCACAAATTGCATGTGTGTAACAGCTTTAACCTCTGCAGGTAAAATGGAGTGAGACACCAAAGGTAATGTTAGTAGAAAGGACCAGACTGGCTCGTCCACTTCTAGGTGATGGCTTAGAGAGGATTTGATTGACTTACTTTTTGCTAGTTCCTTCTCCTGTGACAGGTGACGCCATGTGTTAGAAGTGTTTTATGGATGCAGCCTTTTTTACCTCCTTTTTAAACGAAAACAGCAATCAGAGAATCTGAAATGTGTTTCGAGTTGGCAATGAATGAGCCCCAAACTGCTTTCCTTTAGAAACTGCCCTACAAAAACTCTGGTTTGAGATTTCTCCGAAATACTTTGAAGTAGTACTAAAGCAGGAAGTTAATTAGAGCTGCTTTGATATCTTACAGTGTGTTTTAACAGCTGCTTTGGAGGCAGCTCGAACAGTAAGAGCTAGCGTGGTTTAGTGCATGCGCCTGAGAGTCTGTGTTGCCCTTACCAAAATGCCTCTGTGTGTCATGGCTGCAGCTAGTTGTTTTCTTTCCTAAGAGCTCAAACTCGCTTGCACAGGGACTTGGGAAAATGAAATGGTCAAACCTCACTGGATGGCTGCTTTTCGTAAATTTTTAAGTAATAATTAAAAAAGAAAAATCCCTTGATGCTGTGGTGTTGCAGCCACTGTCTAAAATTTCCCTGTTTCTCACTTGTTTTCAGTTGCCTTTCTCCCAAGTTCTCCAGCAGGCTAATATTTTTCCACAGCTTGTTTGCTTTTAAATTACTTCCCTGGATATTTTAAAATTAAATCATTGCAGTGAAGAAGTTCAAGCTCTCTCTTCTTGGTGAAGAACCTTCATATAGCCAAAAAGCAAAGGTTTTGACCCTGTTGGTTCACCCTCTTGGAGGAAAACCCTCATGCTTGCTGGCAGCCATGAACAGAAATCTTTTACTGTGATGATTAATGGTTGGATTTGGGTTATGTGCTCTGTCATGGAAAAAAAAAAAAGACTCTTCTGAAGTTTTTCCTGGCTGCAGCTGTAATTTTTATCCTTTCTTGTCTTTTGATTGATCTTTAATCTTATGACTTGATTTTTGTTATGATTGTTATATTTTTGACTGAATGCATGATGCTTTGGAATTGCACGCTACACATTAAGTCCTACTCCTAGTTTTATTCCTTGAAGCCCATCTCCATGCCACACAAGAAGGAATAAGTGGAGAAACCACATACATTATTTGATGTGTGCGTGCAAATCCTCGTATCCCTCTCTGTTGTGCTTCTTCCCCTCCCATGATTTTAAGGTGAAACAAGAACACAGTGTTAAGGCTGGAGAAGCAGCCTTAGGCAAAAAGTCCCAGGTCAGCCCTTCTGCCCTACAAGGCGGCTTCTCACTATGACTGCGTCCTTCTGCGCAGCATGACTGTCTTTGTCGTAAACATAATGGAAAGGGATGCACCTTTTCCTAGAACAGTGATTGCTCAGCAGTAGTGTTTTACCCTGGTGTGGGATTTCAGGCTCATGGAGCAGCTCCAGCCCAAGCGAAGCTCCAGCACAGCTTTTACTCACGGTTCCCTTGGTCGTATTCTGCCCATGTTGGGTTGATCTTAAGCAAGGTCAACATCTGGGTATAGAGTTTAAAAAATCCAAAATATTATTTTGGTGACTGTGGAGAACAAAATAAATAAAACTAAGGAAAAGGAGAGGGGGTTTCCAGCTTGCATAACCCCCAACATACCTCTTTTACCCTAATGCATGCATATATAAAATGGGGGGAAACACATACATTGGTCATAAAATATGACTGAAAGCAATTACTAGCTTACTTGTGGGAGCAGGGGAGATATCCAGGCTTTTTCATTACTCTTTGCTCCTCCCCTTTTGGCTGTGTGTAAGCTTTTAGGAAAACGTCCAGCCAGGGCTGAGATGTAAACATAGGGGCAGGTCAGCAGAGGCTGCGAGTCTGTGGGGCTCTGCTGAAGTTGGTCCAATTTACAGCAGTGGGGGGATCTGGCTTTGCAGATTTAGTGATGCACAGGACTGAAGCGTGCGCTCATCCTGGGGAGGGTGAGCAGCCTGGCCATGTTTCTTCTGGAGGTGCATCTCAAGGCAAAGCTGGAGACTAGGTCCCACCAAAGCCGCGTTTCACCTCCTGAGCATCTCTGCTTTCTGTGCTTGGATCAGCATTGCTTCTGCTAACCCTTGGCCCTGGGCCTGCCTGCCTTCTGCAATGACTTGAGCAACATCTGCTTTGCCCATTAGTGACTCTCCTCTCCTGGCCTCCAGCCCATGCCTTTGCTGCCATTGATTAACAGCAATTTCCTTCCCCAACCTGAAAAGTGCACACTGAATGGGATTATGGTCTCAAAGCATCATGGTGTGTGTGGGTGTGCATGCACGGGCATGTAAATAGCATGGACTTGTTGCCCTGTTAGGCATCTTGGGAACTTTTCTGCTCACTCTGAAGTTGGGGTTGCCTTTCATCTGTTTTCCCTTTGAATATAACTTACTTAATGCCCCTCCATCTCTGACTCCTAGATCCAGTTCCCTCCTTACTTTTCACCTATTTTGGTTCAGCAACCATAGCGCTAGAAGCCGCTTAGCAGAGATTTCACTTCCCTGGAGCTATCTCATTGCTGTGCAAAGGCCCCTGGAAGACCTCCTTAGCTGGTTGCTGGATGCAGACCACAGTTATTCCAGAAGCCATCAATACTTGCACCTAATTTAAAGGGTACTGAAGCAGGGTGTGGGGCTGATGTTAATTACGTTTTGGAAATGAAGTGCTTGTGAGCCATCTATTTGGTTAGATGCAGTAACCAAACGGATGATTAGGCAAGGTTTTTGGGAGGAATGTGATATATTTCTATGGTCTCTGATAGAGAGCTGTTTTTGGAACAGATGCTTCTTTTCAGGGTGAAAATCAATGCTTTTCTTGCAAGAGTCAGTGGAGCCTGCTACGGATGGCTCTGTCTGGATGGGCTCCAGCCCACACGCTACAGGTTATGGGGTGAGAATAGCAAGAAGATTAAATACCTTGTAGATGATCACCTGGTAAAAAGTCACCACTGCTGCTTCTGAAGTCTTTGAAGTTGCTATTTATTACTATTAATTATTAATTCTCTTTGTTGTGCTATTTGTGTTTTGCAGGAATCTTCACTGGTTTCTCCTGCCATGGAAAAATAATGTCTGTTACAGTTCGTGAAACACTTACTTGTCTTTCTGGAAAGAAATGGAAATTGTTAAAATGTAGCTGTGGGGGTTTTTTTTTGTTGGTTTGTTTTGGGGATTTTTGTTTGTTTTGTGGTGGTTTTTTTGTTGGTTTTGGTTGGTTTTTTTTACATAAATGATCTCTTGTACCTTTAAAAATATTTTTTCACCCAGCGTCCCAGATCTGTGACCCTTTAAATCTCTAGAAAACCAGTTGTAATCAAATGTTTTTTAAATGAGCAAGGAGCCCTGGCACAGTCCCCATGAAGGCTGGAGGGGTGCGGGTCCATGGACATTGCCCACAGTCAGCTCTTGCCTGAGGTTTGCCTCTCTTCTGCTCAGGGCTGTCAACTCCCATCTCTTCCTAAAGCAGGGATGCTGCTGGTTGTTCCTGCTTTTCTTGTAATCTACAGCTGAGCCCTGTGCGAGACTGATGGGGTGGGAGGGATGCAGCAGCTACATCAGCACCTTATAGTTCCCTGTCCTCGAGTGCCAACACTACTAAGATGTCAGCACATTATCCATTGCTATAAGGTGAGCGTGTAGGTGAGGATATGCTGTCTCATGGGGAAGACATCAAAGAAGGGAGCCATTCATGTGGGAAGTGATGTACCTGGGAGAGCCTGGGTTTGTGGGATATCAGCTGCTCTTTTATTAAACTGACATGTCCAGTTGGTTTCATGCAAGATTGTTGTGGTTTAGCTGGCAGCTCAGCCCCACGCAGCCACTCGCTCATTCCCCCACCAGTGGGACGGGGGAGAGAATCAGAAGGGTAACGCTCGTGGGTTGGGATAAGAACAGTTTAGTAATTAAAATAAAACAACAACAACAAAAATGCAATGGAAAGGAAAACAATGAGAGGTGCAAAACCCGGGGTGGGGGTGGAAAGGGGGAATGAACCACCAAAACACAGCAGCTCACCGCCCACCGACCTGACGCCGCCCCTCCCCGAGCCGCAACGGTCCCCCACGCACCAACTGCCGCTGTTAATATACTGGTCGTAGCATCACATGGTATGGAATGAACATGCCATTGGCCAGTCGGGGTCAGCTGTCTTGGCTGTGGCCCCCCCCCCCCCGCCCCTGGCCTCTTGCCATGTGGCAGAGCATGGGATGCTGGAAAGGTCCCTGACCACCACAGGCACTACAGTGAAAAGAATTAACCCTTTCTCAGCCAAAACCAGCACAAAGGTGTGGCTGCATTAGTCTGTCTCTAAAAGAGGTGACTAAGAGGAAGCCATGCCTCCATGTAGCACAGCATCATAATGTGGAGGCAAACTAAAGCACCTGAGAACATGAAGGAATAATCTGGTGAAGTGTCTAGTGCAGGAGAGAGGATGGGGCTTAGGATCAGAGAATAATTTAGGTCAGAAGAGCTGTCTGGTAGTCTCTTGTCCACCCTTGTTCACCCAATACCATGGTAGCTGTGAAGTTACTGCATACCAATGCTGCTAGCTTCTGCTTGCAAATGGCATTACTGGAATCAGGTGGGATGGCATTCCTAGGATGTCGGACTGCTGATTTTGAAGACCTGCTTAGAAAGGCACTCAGCTTCCAGGATCTTTCCTCTTGCAAATGGTGTCTGTCACCAAGCTGCTGAAAATGAGGAGAGGGAGGGGAAAAATCCTCTTGAATGTCTGCAGGTCCATGTCCTTCTAGGAAAAAAAAAAAAAAAGAATAATAGCACTTGGCTCACACTAGAGAACAAACACAAAACTTCCCTGGCTGCCTGAATTGCCATCTGCAATAGAGGGAAAGGGAAGAGCATGTTTACCATGGCAGGCTGGAGGATCATGCAGGCTGTCAGGATTATAAAATATTCTTGGAATTGCTACATGTTATAGATGGTAATTCCACCTCGGAAAGTCTCCTGGTGTAAATTAAACCTATTAAACATCGGCTTGACACAAAATGAAGCTGGGCATCAGTGTAGGAATTAGCTGTTCTTTGGTCCCAGTTTATGGGGACTCACTCAAGGATGTTTTAACAGATGCTCCAAAGCCTGTAACCTGGTAAGGAAGGCTGTGCTGGCAAAAAAGCCAGGTTGGCGTAGAGGGGAAGTCTAGACGGCTTGACTTCCATTCAAAGTAGAGACAAAACCAAGCTTTGAAACAGTCTGCAAGAGATGGAAATAGCAAACAGAGAGCCATGGAAGTCAATGAAATGTTAGCTGTTGTTCAAAACTGGCAAGGAAGTAAATGAGAAGAAATTTGGGGCCAATGGGCTTAAAAGGAGAAGACAAATGCTGCCATCTCTGCTTCCTGCTACCAGTGTCACCATCAGGAGACCTGAGCCTTCAGGTATGTAGAGTTGGTTCACAGTGATGAGGTTAAATGGTTGGGGTTAGACTTTAGAAGATAAATTACATTGGGATACATTGATGAGGAAACTGTTAGAGGTTGTTAAAGTCAGAAAAATCCCCCTTGGGACCTAGAGGGGGAAAGGCATGGTGGGCAAACACTAATGCCCTCCATGTCACTGTATGAATGAAAACCAGCCACGGTAATGCCTTTGACTTTTGGGTAAGTAGCTCCTGACAGCTTTCAAGAAACTGGAGGAGCTCTGAGAGCTCCAAAACCCACTATTGAGATGGTGGCAGCTCCAAGAGAGGCTGCAAGAAGACAACTCAAGCCATTGCAAAGATGTGGTTGACCTAAGCCCTGGCAGCAATGAGGGAGGATAATGTAATTAATACTGCTTGGTGGGCAATCATGGGAAAACACCTACTCCAGCCTTTTCTGCTCAAAACCGGCAAGTTTTAAACATTGAATCTCATGCAGACGAGATACGTTTGGCTCCTGTAAGGCATTATATCTGTCCTGCAAGACAGACTGAATGGGAGACATCTAAATGTATGCATAGAATGCATTAACAGGATTAAAACTGGCTGCTGAGTCTAGACATCCCTCCAGCTGAAAATAATTGGCGGGCATGATTCCCATAGTAAGGGTCTGGCCTGGGTTCATTCTTGGCCATGTGCTATTCTTTTTTAAGAAAAAAAAAAAGTTTTGATGGTGTTTGTGTTACACTTCTGTGCTGCTTTGTAGGGAAAGAGCCTTGCCAGAGTTGTTTTCATGTTTTTATGAACTTTAGTGCTGATTAGCTTTTTTCAGCGCTGGCTCCAGTCCTGCGGCAGAAGTGCCATTTGGTCATGGTGCTGGGGTTCGCCAGGCTGTGTCAAGCCCTGCGTTGCACAACACTCACGGGTCCTCAGCTGCTGCTCAGGCTCCCCGTCCCAATGCACGATTTGTTCCCATGGCCTCACACTGGTGGTGGTTGTTATTGCTTCTTTTTTACCTCACTCTGGCAAAGGGTTATTTTGGAAGGACCAATAATTTAAAAAAGGCTTTATGGAAGTGGTAATGTAAATAAGAGGTTGTATGTGAATAAAATTCAGATAGGACTCGGAAACCCAAGTAACACAAAATTTGGGTAAATCCTACCGAAGCTGCCTAGTTTGTCTGCTGCCACTGCTGAGGCTGGGAGCAGAGTTGAATAACAGCCTTGGGAGCAAGCCAACTAGATCCTATTCTTAAAGTAGAAGAAACAAAAGAGAAAAAAGAAAGCAGGCATGCCAGGATCCAACATCTGCTAGTGGCTTCCGTGTCGCAGGTTGAGGTTGCAGCATGGTGGGGACTAAAGCAGGGGCTGCAGCTCTCTGCTGTCTGCAGGTACCACTTTAGCTGCTAAAAACCCCTTAGGCAACCTCTCACATGGCAAACCCTGGTGTCCAGCCACCTCCTGCAACCTATGGAGGGAGGGATGTTGTAGACGACAGGAGTGTGCTGGTTCATTGCTTCTGGGAATGTAAATCAGCACTGATGATGGGGAATTAAACAAAAAAGCCTGTATGGTGAGACAGGTGGCCTCAGCTGAACTTCCAAAAGGTGGTTGTTTAGGCTAAAGTCCCACTCGCACATCAACTTTAAATGGACACTGAACAAGCATTTTTTTGGGTAGACCAAGACCTTGATGACTGTTCTGAAACAAAAAGCAGGATCTGCCACAACATCAGCCTGGATAAAGTTTAATGATGGAAAACCTTGGGTAGAGAGGCACCCTTGGAGGTCCCTAGTGCCACCATTGCAGCTACAGCAGGTTGCTGGGGGCCATGCCCAGGTGAATCGGGGAATCCCTGAGGACGGAGATCCCCCACTGCTTGGGAACCCATCCTAGGGATGCCCCACTCACAGAGGGAAGATCAGTCTTTTCTGCTTAATGCACTCAGTAGTAAACAAAGAAGTGTAACTGTCAATGCTTAAATTTGTGGTTTATATTCCATAAAGTGTCTGAAAGTCTTGTTTAAATCTGGTCTCCCTTTGAAAAATCAAATCCTGTTCATGTAGCAACAGAGTATGACCTTGTGAACTGTGATTCCTTAAGAGCAACCAAACCACTAATGATGTGCATGTGGTTATTTTTGGATGTGGAGTTCCTATTACTTGGTTTGTTTTCAGTTTTTCTGGAGCGAGTTGGGCTATGGGCATCTGTGGGTTTTTTCCTTGATTTGATAACAGGGACCAAATTGAGACACTCAAAACTTTAGTCTGGTTTGCTACTTGATTCAACAGACCTGCAAAAATTTCTACAGAGTCAATTTGGGGCAAGGTAAGGATTTTCCTTTCAAATGGATATTTATGATAGGGAATGAAGAGCAGCAAGCATACAGAAAAAACCCAAAATATGCTGAAAACTTTTACTAAGACATGGGCTGGCTGCAGAATTACTTCCTTGCTTGCTAAAATCTAGAGCGACTCAGCCCTCTTGTTTGGTTTTGCCACCAAGGACACAGACTGGATTTGTCCTCCAGGAGGCTAGCAGGTCTAAACCCAACTGAGATGCTTCCAAAAAGAGCTTGTCTTTAGAGGAAAAGCTGTTGCCACTTTGTAAAGACACACTGCGATGATCTGGATAGCCCAGAGGAGAGACAGCAAAGATGGAATACGCTCATGTGACAAATTTGAGACATGGGATCCATATGGGAGGTACTGAATGGAATAAAGGGATGGAAGCTGGTGGGAGGAGAGCGATGCTGAAGGGTACCTGGTGAGCTGGTCCAGAGACAGCAGTGAAGGTCAGCCTTGTCAGGGCTGCCTTGTCCAAAGCTCATGCAGCAGGCCTGGGGAAGGCATAATTCTTTCTGCTTGGCACTGGGGATCTACATCTGGCTACTGGGAATGGTTTGGTGCCCCCAGTACAAGAGAGGCATCTGTAAACTGGAGTAAGTCTAGTGAAGGGCCCTGTGGAGACTTGGGTGGGGAAAGTAGCACAGGGTTTTCTTTCAAGGGAAGAGAACATATTCGGGTGGTTTGGGGTTTTGTTTTTTTTTTTCTTTTTAAGGTAACAGGCACTGTGTTTCAAAATGGGGATAAGGAAGTCCTTCCTGCAACACATATTTCTCTTCTATAAAATCCAGGGAACCTGTACATAGGTTTTTTCTATTATTGGTATGTCTTCCAGAGGTGATTGCAAGCATTTGTGCACAGCTGCAAAATCGAGATGCTGTGCGTGGGCTGACTCAAAGCAGGGAGGTTTGAATGACTGATTTTATTTAGAAAGTTTCAAATCCACTTACTTTCCAACTGTGCTGCTTGTGCTCATTTATTAACTTCCTTCTCCACCTAATTTACAGTCTGTCAGATGTTCACACCCAGGAAATGTGTGCTTGCATAACTGAAACTTTTGCAACTTGAATGTTCATGGTAACTTCAGTTTCTGTTTTTTTTTGTTTTGGTTTTTGTTTTTTTAATTGTGCTTTGCAACCTCCGCCATGCGTGCAGGTCTATAGTAATAGTGTGCTGTTAATTCCTAGGCTGAGTAAAACAGACCCACTTTCTTCCTCCGACAGGTGATAAAAGCTCTGAGAAACAGCTCTGTGTAGTGTGGGAATTGGCTAGTTTTGGGGGGAGGTGGTGGGCAAACAAAGAACTTTGAGTGAAAATGTGAAGCAACGACAAGAAGTCAGGCTGTACCAATAAAAGTCAGGTCTGCTGTGGTTTTGCTTCTTGACGTAATTTGTTTCATTTGGGCGATCAGCATTGTCTAAATACCACAGATATATACCTGTGGTAGCCAAGTGTTCATTTCAAGATCACTTATTGTATGCCATATTATAAAAAAAAAAAAGAGTAGCTCTGTATTTTTAATAATACTCAGGGAATAATCTTGCCATGTACCCATCGTTTCAGTATGAGGGTTTCATTTTTTGGAGGGTGCAAATAAAGAAGGAATGTGCATTGCATCCTGCAAAAGTATTGCTGGGTTTGATTTTTTAATTTGCAGCTAGCAGTTTCCAGGGCATGACTGCTCTTGCTCCTGTGTGCAGGAGCAGGGATCTAATCCCCTGGGGATCTACTGCCTCTGCAGGGATCTAGTCCCCCTGCTCCCAGCATTGCTCTGTGCTCTCCCAGCTCCTCATGCTGCAACTTCTCAAGCCTGGGCTCTGCAACAAGGCCAAGTCATGCATTTGCACAAGTCCTCTTCCCTGTGCAACTAGCTGAGCTATTGGGCCTTGGGAGATGATGATTGCACCGATGGTGCTGAACTGCTTTATTTTTGATTTGTTGGAGTATTATGTACCTCAGCACTAAAGGAAAACCCTCAGCATTGCCTGTGCAGACATCAGGATGTAAAGAGTCTGGTCTGAGCATTTTGACTTGAGACAAACATTACTTGTGATTGCATATAAGTGAGGAGACCCTAATGTTGAGCTAGTAAATGTGGGGTTTTAGTGCAAGACCCGTATGCTGGAGGGCAAGGGGGCTCTGCTTCCACCTCTTGGTGAAGAGGGAGAACAGACACAGAGCCACAGCACCTGGTTGAGCAGGTGCTCACCTAAAGACCTTGAGCTGTCTGTGGAGAAGGGGAAAAGGTGGGCACAGACCTCAGAGTCCTGGCACAGGTCATCCAGAGACCAAGGGAGATCTTTGTCCCCCTTTGCTGCTTGGCTAGTAAATGCTATGGCTGCCCTGGTCCTTTGGCAGGAGCAGACTCCTGCTCATGGGGAGGTTGCCCAAGTCCATCTTGGGGCTCCCAGGCTGGAATTTGCTGTTGCCTGTCCAAGGGGGACTAGCAAATTATAGGGGAAGGTATTATTTGCCTGTAGATTTAGGGAAAGAAGAAATGCCCTGTTGTCTAGGCCAATATGAACACACTGTGGGAGCTACAGAGAGCCACCAGGCAGGACAACCTCCACTTCAGATTTAGCATGGAGAGCATCAGTTGTGCTTCTTATGGAGACCCGTTGCATTGTCTTGGGCAGCGTACAGAGAGAAAGGCTATTTGAATGAAGCTGTCACCATCTGCTACAAGGCTAACAGTGTGGTTTCCTACTGAATCCTCCCTAATCCAGGGAACAGAACAGATGCTTCAGTGTGGACCTAACTCATTTTGAGACAGATACAGTTCTTGCAAACTGTAAGAATAAAATTATTTCCAGGTTAAGCGTACATATCTGAGGTGTTATTTAGAGCATGCAATTCATTGCTTTTCAGTTGATTGCAATCTCAAAGGAATAGATGCATGAAAAGGTATGAGGTGAGACAGGTTAAGATTGTGATCTAGCAAGGTGTTGAAACTTCTGCAGTGATGAGAGAGTTACATGGACTTTACTGGCTTCTGCATTTAATAGTTGTACAGATACAGCTTTCCTCAGAGAGACACACTGACTTGCAAGAGTCCTTTTCAATAAGCAAAGCTGCTATAACAAAATCCTTCCATGCTACAAGCAGGCTTGTATCTACCGTATGGTCACACATGCTGTCATTGCATCCTCTTTAGAAAACCGCATGATGTTCTGGAATGACCCCTGAACACTGAATTGTAATGAATTGTAGTCCTAAACTTGTAATAATACATCATAGCCAGTTCAATATCAGTACTTTGCTTAGAGAACAGTGCAAGTGTTGCTTGCATTTATGTAGTATGCTGAAGACCTTATCTGAAACCACAAAACAGAACAACTCTGAAAACAAAATTTGTGCAGTAGCCAAAAATGTGGAAATAAGAGCTTGTCAGACCTTCACTCAGGATGTTCAGAGTGCAACGCTGCTGCATTTGCTGCACAATGGGTAAATGCCACAATGAGAAACAATGCAAAGGTTCAGCGGTGGAATCAGAAACACAATTTATAACCTGGGTTGGGAAAGAACAAATTATTGGTGGTGGGTAAAGCTTCTCCATCACCAGCAAAATATGTGCCCTGAAAGAGCAAGATGACCAGTGAGAAAACAATTTGGTGTAAGTGGTTTCCCAAGCAGGAGATTCAGAGCCTGATGGGATTGATGGTGCTTTGCAGATGATAGCAGAGCCTAAGGGATTGCAGAAGTGGGGTCACAAGCTTGGAATTGAAACTGGAAGTAGGATCACCAGTGAAAAGGGTTTGGTGACTTCTGTTCTGTGGCTGGTGACAGTGGTCAGAGCCCTCACAACATGCAAATCCCTCAAAGGGAATGTCTCAACCACAAGAGCATGTTATCTTGCCAAGCTCAACAACTTAGGTGTAACCACAAGCCTCAAGAACGGGAATGCCAGTCCAGGAAGAAGAGGAGAGAGTTGTATCCCAGATCAGGTAGTAAGCCTAAATCTAGGTTTAAGTCCATAAGCTGTATTATAGCAGGAATTTAAGTCTGTGTGTCCTCCTAGAAGGCTTCTAAGTACCAGGCTACTACAGGCTTCTACAAAAAGCTTCAGTTTTAATAAATCTAAATTCTTCCAGGAACATTTTGTTTTGAAACTGTCTCAAAAGAACCTGAAATCATAGGCTTGCTAAGAAAAGGTGTGTATTATTTCCAGCACGGTGGGACTTCTTACAAGAAATCAGTTAGTTGTTTTGGTGTGAGAGTTTGTTAGGCTGTGGCCATGCTCTAACCACACAGGCCCCTTATTCCTGCAGGTAGGCTGGTCTCCTGGCTAGTGTAGATATTTATGAACTGCTCATGTCCTCTTCACCATGAGGGTTTCATAAATAACCCATGTATTCTCCCAGTTCTCGTACTTTCAACTATTTTTTGCAGGGAAGAAAATGCTCCCTCCAAAGAAATCCCAACTCCTGCTGATGCTATCTAGCATTTTCATATTGTCATCATTTGTCAAGCTCATTTTGTGGTCCTGCGCGAACGTGCTTCAGGGCATCTGGGTTTTGGTACACCACAGACATCACCTGCTTCTGAACTGCTGCTAACTTGAGGAAGGTGTTTAAAATGCCAAGGACCTAAATAGCTAGAAAGCAACACATGCTACTTAGAAATCAGGAAGAGCTGCCCATTTTCCTTTTGGGTGAAGAACAGGGATTTTCAGAATTTCCCCTGGATGTGGTTAGGTGGTGTTAGAAGGTGGGCTTTTGTCCCAGATAAAATCAGCTTTGAGCTAATCAGCTCTACAAACCCTCCATATTTATTTGGTAAATTTATTAATTGTAATTTTTTTTTCCCCTCTCCTTTTCATAGAATCATAGAATCATTAAAGTTGGAAAATACCCTTAAGATCATCAAGTCCAATTGTCAACCCAAGACCACCAGGCCTCCTAATCCATGTTTTTCTTAATATCCAACCTAAACGTCCCCTGACGCAACTTGAGGCCATTTCCTCTTGTCCTATCACAAGGTAAAATATTAAGGGAAGAAGAGACCGACCCCCACCTCACTACAACCCTCTTTCAGGCAGTTGCAGAGTGCGATAAGGTCTCCCCTCAGCCCCCTCTTCTCCAGGCTAAACCCCCCCAGCCCCCTCAGCCGCCCCCCAGCACACTTGTGCTCCAGACCCTGCCCCAGCCCCGCTGCCCTTCTCTGGACACGCTCCAGCCCCTCAAGGCCCTTCTTGTCCCGAGGGGCCCAAACCTGAGCCCAGCATTCGAGGTGGGGCCTCCCCAGTGCCGAGCACAGGGGCCCCATCCCTGCCCGGCTCCTGCTGGCCACACCAGTGCTGGCACAAGCCCGGGGGCTGGTGGCCTCCTTGGCCACCTGGGCACTGCTGGCTCATGCCCAGCCGGCTGTCAGCCAGCACCCCCAGGGCCTTCTCCACCGGGCACTTCCCAGCCCCTCTGCCCCAGGCCTGGGGCGTTGCCTGGGGTTGGTGTGACCCAAGGGCAGGACCTGGCACTTGGCCTTGTTGAATCTCATACAGTTGGTATTGGGCCATCGATCCAGCCTGTCCAGGTCCCCCTGTAGAGACCTTCCTGCCCTTGAGCAGATCGACATTCCCACCCAACCTGGTGTCACCTGCAAACTTACTGAGGGCGCACTCCATCCCCTCATCCAGTTCATTGATAAAGACATTAAACCAGGCTGACCTCTCATTTCTGTTTAATATAAGGTGGTTTTTTTTCCAACTTCCTTTGGTGACCATAACAGAAAGAACAGCCTTTACAGCAGCTGCCAAGGGAGCGAGACATGCAGCTGAGGGAACACTGTGTTCTTCCTGCAACATAAAGCTTGTCTGGTGGTGCTTGCTTCAGGTAGCTACATGCGCGGCATAGGTGTCACGAATGACTCACAGATGAGTGCAATACCTAAGACTTCTTACAAGGGGTTGAGCTGAGGTGAAGAGAGAGAGGAGGAGAAATCTAACATGACTCTGTGGACTGGTTCTTTGATGGTGATGTAGAAGTCATTTGCCTGTGAAGTTCTCCCTCTGGCAAAGCCTAGCCTTACAGTAAAACATTCTCAGGAGTTCTAAATTGTGAAAACCAAGATGACCAACACATCCAGCAAACTGGACATTTCCTGATGAGCATTTGTATGCAGCCAAAGACTTTATTTAATGTGCCAAACTGCTGTGAAAACTCCTCCAAAATTACAGTTAAGCTTGTGCATCCAGGACATCCTACAGCTGCTTATACAGGAACATTT
Organism: Phalacrocorax aristotelis; assembly: GCF_949628215.1. Classification (NCBI taxonomy): domain Eukaryota; kingdom Metazoa; phylum Chordata; class Aves; order Suliformes; family Phalacrocoracidae; genus Phalacrocorax; species Phalacrocorax aristotelis. The sequence goes on from NC_134289.1 coordinate 2,560,129, forward strand.
TTAGGTCCCTGGGAGCCCTACCTTCAAGCTTGCCCTGGCCTCAGTTGCCCGTATCTCTTTTGGAGCACCAGAAGAGCTTCAGAAGAGCTGGCTGTAGTTCCTGTGCTTGCTAGCATTATTTCTGTCTTGTTTCAGAAGTGCCGCTTGCCCATTCTTCTGCCCTGATGCAATTGCAAAGGGTAGATGGATTTAAGAAATGCCAAACCAATGCATATTTGGTATCAGAAACAATTTTCAGCCCTTACTTCTTGTTACCAGCCCAGGCAGATAAGCATGGTTGTGATCACATGGGTGCTAAAACAGATGAGACAAAGACTTAAGACAGCATTGCTGGAATTACTTTAACCTGATGTCAGCAATACTAAGCTGTTGATGGGCAATCCATATGTCCATATGAAAAATGTGAGCAAAGAAAATAACTCAAAACCTCAAGATTCCCCTGTGTTCTGGGACAAAACCATTGGAGATGCCAGAGGGTCAAGTAGCCCTGTGTTTCCCGAGGTCTAAAATTCACATCTGCCTTTAGTGGCTTGGACCTAACCTTTACATAAGCAACTGCTTTGGCATGTTACACTAAGGCTCTATCTGGATGGTGTTGCAATGTCCTTTGGGTTGTGCGAGAAAAAAGTGCTTGAAATGTGCATGTTTGAGCAAGTTCAAAGCAGCTTGCCTTTTCTGGAGCCTGACTTCTTTCCTTGGTCGAAGCCAGAAATTTGTGGGCTCTAATAATGTAGCAGCTAAACGAATTGGCATATAGAAACGAGAAGGGTGCATCCCTGTTCCAGTTGCATAAAAATGTCAGAGCGTGTGGCGAGTAGATGAAGGTAGAAGGAAGACCTAGTTTATTTTCTTTCCTTCAAAATGTATTGTGTTTCTTGTTGCTGAGAATTATTATATAATTGCAAGTATATGGTGAAAATTTCTGGCTATCTGTAGAGAGTGGAGGTCTGAACCTGTGGCATTCAGGGCGGGAAAATCTTGTGACAAAATTTCTTGATATTTTAACACAAGGAGCAAAGGGACTAGACGGTGGTTATGGTTATTGGTGTCGCTGATTTCTTAGGTGAATTTGTCCCAACCTTTCCTCTGTCAGACACTATGGTCACTTCTGCTCTTGTGGTCATGTGCCACAGAGCTGGTGTGCAATGGATGTTCATCACTGCCAGGCACATGATGACCTGGTTGGCCCACAGTGATCTCAAAGACTAAAACTAGTCCAGCATGGACAGATCTTTGTTTTCCAGGTTTTTGACACACTCAGGGTCATGTTTTTGAGCCATACCCTGTGGCCATGTGGCCCAGATATTCCCTTCTGACAACAAGAACTGAGACTGGTGTAACTACTGGTTTTCAGGAGCTGAGGCTTTAAAACAAATCATCAGAAGTTACAAAACTTGTTGCAAAACTGAGAGTTAATGTTTTACTTGTTGCTGTTGTTCCAAATGTAGAACCGGAGAGCACTTCAACATCATTGTCACATCAGTGCTCTTCCTCATGAGGAAAAAATGCCTTTGGTCTGCTGGGAATGACAAACAATGCTGGCAAAAAACAAGTCAATAAGGCTAAAATAAAAATGCTTGTATTTACAATTGCTTTTACCATGGTCACTGGAAGGCTCCCATTGCAGATGCAGGGTCCTGTAGGGTTAGGTGCTATGCAGAAATAGAACAGAGCATAATCCCAGTCCCCAAACGGTTTGAATTATGTGGGACTTCTCCACTGGACAGATTGACACTAACACACTTGGAGACCATGTCAAAGACGTGCTGTTTTTAATTAAAAAAAAAAAAATTATAGACTTCTTTTACAATTGCAAATTAAATTTCTTCTGACTTGTCAACAGCTCTTGGATGGCTACTGCAGAAAGATCTGTTTGGTGAGACAAAAAGGCTACAAAAATAATAGAAATGAATGTCTGCAGCTGAAGAGCTTGACTGAGACTTGAAAAGTTTGCTTTGGGTGGGAGCCAGCTCCTGCTGAGGTCTGCAGGAGTTTTGCTCTTGGCCTTGGTGAGGCCAAGCTTTCACCCTTGGAGATCATGTCCTGAGGAAGAATTTAGTCTAAAATAATTTTCAAAACTTGTATGTTTGACTCACATCCAAGCTTTTTTTGAGACTGAGTGTCTTTGTCTTTCTGATTGACTCAGATTGCTCCCCTTAGCATCTTCCAGGTGTGATCTCTCATCTAGGGGCCCAGCACAAGGGAGGATCAGATGTGAACAGGCCTGCTGCCTGGTTCCTAAACTAACAGCTGCTTTAATCATGTGAGCATAAGGACTTTCTGGGTGTCTGCTTAAGCCATATATTTTTGGTTGAAGATGTGCCTTGGAGCCCTAGCACATGAGAGCCACACCATGGTTATGGCCAGGATCTGGAGCATGGCATCCCTGGGCGATCCTTCCCTCCCTTCTGCATATATCCTGCCAAGCAACTTTTTGAAAGAAAAGTGAAATGATAAAAAGCATTTTGATTCATGCTGCATGTGCATGCTGTTCTTGATTATTTGCTCCTCCTTTTTCAGGTATGGTATCATGACGGTATCATGAAAAGCAACTTGTTCAGTTCACAACAATGAAACCCCTGGAGATCAAGGCTGGGTTTTTCCCTTGTTATTAAGACCTGGCCTAGTATCATGCTTAAGCAGTACATAATTACCAAGATGTAAGGTTTTCCCCTGAAGTCAATTGGCTCCATAGCAGACCCTGACAAATTAATTTTTTTTACTGAAAGAGTGTGAAATAATTTTAACAGGTTCCTTTTTGAATACCTTGGAAACTGTTTAAGAAATAGATTTATAATGTATAGGCTCTGTTCTGTTGCACTTGAAGCTGTCCAGCATGGAGTGCATGATTTAGACTTGAAAAAAAAGATTACTCTGTGAATCAGTGCCTGCAATACAGGGGCTATCAACCATCAAGAGACTTCTTTAAATCTCTGCTGAGCTGTGCTCTTTAAGTGTATATCTGTGTGTGGAAGAATAAGAAGAATAAAAGGAAATCTGAGAAATTTGGGGGGTTTTATTTTCAGAAAAATGATTTATTTTTGCTAGGAGAACTTTTGTTTTTTCTGCTCTAAAATAAAGGAATGATATGGTCCTGCTGTGCCTCTGGCTGTTGGCTTAAAATAAAGGAAGGGCTAAAAAGATGGACCATCTGGAAGTCTGTGCAAAAGGAGCGTGCCAGTGCAGCTTGACATGGAAGAGCATCCTTTGGATGTAGTTTTTGAACACTGGTCAATCCACTAAGGGCTTTTATTTTTTTTTTCTGTGGTTTTTTTTTTTAATGTTGAGTTGATGGCAACTCGTCAGAGGCTTTTGCTTCATATTCTAGTCTTGGTTGCTTCCTTCCTATTTCATTACAGGCTGAAAGGGAATGTTGGGACATGGTATTTCTCCCTAGAAGCAACTTATCTTGTCCTGCTATGGCTAGCACAAAAACCATCTCTGCAGAGAATGGAGGGTGAAGAAAATGCATTTTCTCTTGGATTTGGTGTTTTATTTTGGTGGTGTTTCTCTGGCTGGTTTCCTCTGTAATGAGGACAGAGTTTTGCATAGCAGGTTTCACTGTTGTGATGAGTGCCAGTTGCGCTTCCTCTCCCATGCAGGGGGTGATGGACAGTATCGCCCTTACCGTCCCTTCCCTCAGCTTTGCAGGGGTGCAATGGGCACTGCTGTAGCAGCTGTTTTTCCTGAGCTTTTGGGCTGAAACTGCTGTCAGGAGTGGGGATTCCTCCGGGTCAGTGGACTCCAAACTTTTTTGACCATGTACCCTGATCTGCAAAGGTTTTTGAGCAGGCACTTCCAATGTATGTGTCTATAGTAATTTACAAACTATATACATGTGTTACTGAAATTCTTTATTTCCTGCAACGCAATGGATCATCTTGCACACCCCACTTTGGAGCTCACTGCTTCAGGTGATGAAAGCACAAGGGGAGCCAGGAGGCTGGTGGCACAAGGTTAGACAGATCCTTTACCAGGGCACAGTAAGGTCTTCCTACTCTTGCCAGGTTTTTTTGAGAGGCCTGGTTCCTGTGACACCAAAGCATGGAGTGGGAAGGTCTCCATTTTGTTGGATTTTTCAGGACTTATCCCTTAGCAGGCTTTGTTTCAATGCTGCTTTTGAGATGAGCAGCAATTTGCCCCCATTCATGGGAAAACGGATGCATCTCCAGCACATGCAAAATTCCTCTTTGGTTGTGTGCTCAGGTGTTCAAGTCCCAGCCCTGCACATGATGATGCATATTTGACTTAACCTGCACATTTGACTTAGCCCATGCAAGGTGCTTTGTTGCACACAATTAAAGGACCACTCAGGCATAAGGATTTAGAGTGTCATGGTCACAAGCATCTGCAGGGAAACAAGGCAGTTCTTTTGTTTTAAGAAATGTTGGGCAAATCTGATTTTTTTTATTTTTTGGTGGAAATTTTCATGACACAAGCAAGATCAACTCCACCTCCTAAAAGAAACTCTCAGTGCTCTGTGCAACCTCCATGAGGACATTACTCTTGGTTTTGTGAAGGGTGGTGGAGAGGGACATTTGAAAGCTGGTGCAGTTTTTCAAAAAGGACAAGCGTAGGAACTTTTCCTCTTCTCAATGTGGCCCATGTAGAAAGCATCAAAGCACTAAAGGACATCACAATGTCGTGGACATTTGTGCTGTTAACTGCTGTTGCTTTCATCAGCCATATGTACAGCTGCGTTCTTTTTATAGTGCTGCATATGGCACTATCATAATTGAATTTTTTGTAATAATTGATCTGACCTGTATCATTCTGTTCACTTTAGCAGAGCTAATTCAAACAGATTGAGATTAGGCCTGAAAATATGGTCCAGTTAGGAGGGAAACTATAAGGAGCCTGACTTCACAGTAATGGTGATGCACAGTCTGTTTTGCCCAGTCCAGGTTATATTATTTATACATAGCACATGGTCAAGGCTGATACCAGTTTTGTTTCTGTTTCTGTCTTCCATAAGATGTGATACAGGGGTAGCAGGTGGCTGCCTCTGTCCGTGTTAGCATCGCTGTTCCCTCTAGCAAGGCCAGAAGGTCTAGGACTGTGGCTGGTGACTCTGCTCATGTTGTATGGAAAACAGGCACATGGACCATGGGATGCTAAAGGCTCTTTTATAATTTGCTTAGCTTCATACAGCAGACTAGAGAAATATAAATGAAGAAAAAAGCTGGAATTAGTGAGCCGAGTCTGGCCTTGTATTTAGAGAGGAAAAAAAACCCTGTGGTGGTCTCTGAACCTCCCCTTGGTGAAGCCAGAGCTTGGCTCTTCAGTTCAGACTCTCAAATGAAGAAACAGTGGTGGCAGGCTGCGGACGACCAAGAACATTAGAAACTGTCCTTCAAGATCAGGAAGCTGCAAAAATGAGCTGCAGCTACTTTCAGTACTTCCAGCGCTCTCAGCTTCAGTTGAGAATCTAGAGCAGATTTTATTTTTGGCAAGGGGGAAAAAAAATTTCCTTTGATATTGTGCAAAAAAATGAAAGTAAATGTTGAGCCCTGTGCCTTGAGCAAGGATCTCTTCTGCTGTATAGCAGCAGTGGTTTAGAGCTGAAATCCACTTGCTTTGATCGCTGATGGGCAAAAACAAAAGACATAAAAGGGATTTATTGTGAAATAATGGAATTGATCCCTAGTAATCCTTTCTCTGGGATTAAACTTGGAATATTATTTTTGTGATCTCTGGAATTAGACTATGCTGGCATAACAAACCAAAGTGTGTGAGTTTCGCTGCAGGATGAGGTTGAGCTTTGAATAGAGCTGAGTGAATTACTTACACAGAACAAAGCAGCTGATAAATTTACAGCTCTATTTTTGATTATGCAAGATCTACAGGCAAGCATAAAAACAGCAAAAAACCCCCCAAAACTCAAAAAAACCCAACCAAAAACCAAAAACCCAACCCAAAGCAGAAAAGACCCCAGACCCTCTCTTTTTTGTGCTTGGATTCCCATTAAAACTTCTGCTGCTAGCATGGGGATCCCTACCAAAAAAAAACTTGTAAGGACTTCTTGAAGCTGGGCAAGGTGTGCCATGTAATCCCCTAGAAAGCAGCCAGTGACTACAGCCCATTTTCCAAAGGTAAAACAGTCTCATGTTTCCTTTGGGGGATAAAAAAAAATGCGTTAATCCTTTCTATTTTTGGCTCAGAGAGAGAGAGCTTCTTTTTCTAGCAGCAATGTATATTGAAGGGTTATAAGCGGTGCATGAGGAGCTTGGAATAAATCATGCTTGGCTGATGTTCAGAAGCTTTTCTGGAGTACACTGTGTCTGATTATGGCTGCTGACAGCCTTGTACACAGTGTACATCAGACACCACTCCAGTATAGCACCGTTGCATGCCACCTGGTAGAACCATGGGTGTAAACTACTGAGATGCAAAGACTGGCATAAGAGTTTCTCCTCTTGAAACACTTAAGAAATGGCAGGAGGGACGATTCAGATGTACAGCCTCCTGCTCTGGGGTGAGTGTGTTAGTGCATGTGTCTTGTCTGCTGCCGTTTATGCAGAGCTGGTAGCTTTGCTCGTATGTACCACTGATGGGGCGTGCCCACTGGGACCCCCAAGCCCTCATTACAAGACTTTGTGATGCTCCAGACCTGTCTGTGCACCACTCCACTTTCATCCGTTCAGTTTGCAATGCCTGATGCTGCTTCCTTGCCTTTCAGCCACACTGGGGAACATTACCCAGATTTCTCATTTTTCTACTGTAAAATTTTGCATTTGTATATGCTATGGCCCTTACCTCATTCCCTGTGCCTTTTCCTGCTACCTCCCACGCATGCCCTTGGACAGACCATACCCTCAGCAACTTTGCGGTCAATGGAGAACAAAGGGGAGTGGCTGACATGCTGAAGAGCAGAGCATCGGTCGAGAGGGACCTCAAGAAACTTGGGGATTCAGCCAACAGAAACTTCCGGAAGCTCAGCAGTGAGACATGCAAAGTCCCGCATTGGGGGCAGGAAAACCCATTGCACAGCTCCAGGCTGGAAACCAACTAGCTGAGCAGCTCTCCTGGAAGGGACCTGGGGGTTAAAATGGCCGCTGTGTTGCGTATGACCCAAGCTGTGCTTCTTACCGCAAAGGCAGCAAATCACATCCTAAGCTACCTTAGGTGTAGCAGGCACAAGAGATCAAAGGACGTTGTTATCCCCTCTATTCAATACCAGGGAGGACACATCTGGATACTGTGTCCAGTCTTGGGCACCACCCACAGGGGTGGTGCTTGGTGTAAATCTGCAGAGATCTCTGCTGGAAGATGCCAAAGGTGCTGACGGTTCCCATGGGCTCAAAAAGAGAGAGGATGCAACCATAGAAGAGAGATCTGCTGGGAATACATTCATGGAAGAAAATTCTGCATGGAAAACCACTAATTATATTGATACCACCACTGATTTGGTTAAGGACCTGAGCTCCAAACTGCTGGAGCCTGCTAGAGCTTTCTGCAGATATATAGCTACATGCTTGCACTGTTCTTCAGTAATAAGTACTAGCCAGTGATGGCTGCTGAAGGCATGATAAGGATACAGGTTTGAGCTGCAGCGATTGTTTCTGCATCTTCCTGGGAAGCCCTTCTTCAGTGAGAAGCGTGGCAGATGGATAGAAATGTGCCCAGATTTGGAGAAAACACAGAGGAGCTGTTGGAGGTGGAGCTTGGGCTAGTGTGCAGGACAAACGGTAGAGGATTTTTGCCCCATGCCCAGATCTCACACTGGCAGGGCTTGGAGAAACGCTGCTTTGAAGAACTTCCTCCAAGATCTCTCCCCTTGGATCTCCTTGGAAGTCAAACTCTAACTTGGTGGATGTGAACGTGATTTGTTCCTCCTGGTCTCCTGGCTCAGTAGAGAACAGTGTGGCCCTTGTGTCTGCAGGTGTCCTTGAGTTGTCTTTGTTGCCTTGTCTTGTGGTCCTGTGCTGGTTGAACCTACAGTCTTTTGTGCTTTTCCCTTAAGATGCTAGAATGCAAAATGCACATCATCCTTCTTGGAGCATCACCCTCTCTCTGGGGAATCCCTTTCTCTTTGGATGCCACAGCCAGGTTCCTTCTTGGCCCCTCCATACCTCAAGTTTCTTTCCTGCAATGGCACCTGCTATCACTGGCAAAAACATAAATGCGCCCGGGACAACACTTCTCTTTTGCAAAGCAAACCCAATTCTCCTTCACAAAATTTGCATTCTAACCTGAGCAAGATCCTGCCACCAATGCCCCTTTAATTGGCATGCTCAGAGGAAAGGTTTTGGAGACATCCCAGTTTGGCTGGAATCAGCAAGGGAAATACATGTTGACTTTACTGGGAAGGCTCTGTTACTGCAGTCTTGCTGCACAGAACAGCTGTCCAAGTTTGCTTCAGTGATGTGGGTGCAGATTCTGCAAGCTGATCTTGGGACCAGAAGTGAGAGGACTGGAGAGCAGGAGGGGCTTGTCTGCAGGTCTCAGGTGGAGGACACAGAGAAAACACATTGCATGCTTTCCTGCACATCAACCTTTTTTTTTTTTTTAGCTTTTGGTAGCATGGTGGTTCTCAAAGATAAATGCAGCTTATTTATTTAGAGAATTCTTGTTTAAAAAAAGAAAAGGAATGGGAGGAAAAAGAAAACCACAGTTACTGCCTTTCAGATGTCTGTGTTATCAAATATTTGGAAGTTTGGGGCCTGAAAGTAAGGGATGGAGCTACAAGTTTGCATTAGCAGACACAGTTTGACAAACAGATGCACGTGCTAAGAGCTGAGTAACTCTGTGCCAGTGCCAAACTCCCCTTGTGTGCTAGCCTGCATTGTATCCACAGAGATTTTATTTTTTCCAACCTTCATTTACTTTCTAGATTTGAAGTCTTTGATCCAAAATCCCCCACCAGCAGCATGCTGACACTTGGGAAGTTTGCTGGCGCTGATGCAGTAATAATACACCTGCACTAGGGATTTTGTCAGTATAAGTTATACCTGTAACAAAAGATAAGCAGCTCATGGTTTGGGATGTCTGGAGTAAAAACCCACACAATATCTATTTTTTCCCAAGGGAGTTGTTCTCTACAGGAAAGCAAAGCCCACCTTTGCCTTGTACTCAGGCAGTACTAGTAGAGAAAAAGCACGCTCATCTGTTGGGGAGGATCATATGGGCTTCAGATTTTGGTGGTGAACTTCTTCCAGTTTCCCAGCCTGACACCCCACTTTTCGAGTATGTGTTTTTTCCACAGAGGTTGTATCTGGCATTAAGACTGGTTCTAGTCTAGATGCACAGTGACTCACACTTGACTACCTAGTGATACAACAGATGTGACAGTCCATCATGACCTTTGCATGAAGCAAAAGGGCACCGTAATTAGAGCATCTGGGTCCCCACCTGCTAGGAGACAACAGTGGCATTTGGAAATCATATCATATTTTGCTTTTGTTGTCTGAATACCTGTGCATATAATTTTTGAGTAGCTGGGAAGAAGTTAGTCTAGGTACCGTTATGTCAAGAGACAAAACCTATGTACTCATGCTAGGCCCCATGTTGGTCCTGTAGCACATCAGTGTGCACAGTCCTTCCATGTACATAGGACCTAGCAAGGAGGCTCTCTTTTACAGCAGGTGCTGAACATCCAACCAGTGAAAGCATGCACAGGTGGAGGTTTTCAAGATCACTTTTAATGTCAGGTTTCTCATCATAAGCACACTTGAGAATGAACATATGGAAGACTTGAGAAAAACAGGGCAGAATCTTGATATGAATGATGTGGGTGTAAAAGACCACAGAAACTGTGGGAAAGCTGAATCTCGGAAAATACCCTTTGCTGTTGAGAAAAGCTTAGCAAAGAGATGTCCAGGTCAACAGTACTGTTTTCCTGAAACGTAAGGGCATTACCTCTGTTCTGTTTCAAAGCATTGTGCTGCAAAACAAAAATCAAAATTCAGTTTAGCTTTTTAGGTTGTCAGTGTATGCAGCAAAGTTTGTGCAAGGTGAATGAGGACACCCCACAGCCACCACCTCCCTGAGGACCTGCTTCCCTCTCTGGGTGCCTTGTCTCTGTTCCTGCCCATGCCATGGTCAGGGGCTATGCTCAGACGTCCCCAGACTCTCTGTGGCCATACCTAATAATCCCAGCTCCCTCTCGTCAGCTTATGGGTTGGATGCACAAAGCCCTAAGCAGTTTGCTAGAAGATTATCCTCAGCAATCTTTCTTCCACCTCTGTTTCTGCTCCACAGAATCAAAACAGGACTCACCTAATGCAAAGATGCACATTTCATTATGCCACCACCTACTAGCTCCAGGCCTACCAACAAAAACATATCCATGAAATGCACATGTGGTTGATTCCTTAATTTTTCTTGGAAGCAGAGGAGAATTTCCCCTTCCTGCAATGGCTCCCATGCTCTCCAGGTGCATGGAAAAATATTTAATAAGAAAGATTTTTCCCTATGGGCAGGGTAGGCTTCTGGTTATAGTAATGCACATCCCTCTGCACTATTTCAGCAATGCCCCGTGCACCAGCTGTGATGAGCTCTCAGTCTGGCATCTCATTTTTGCATGCCTGAGCTTTGGTGTTTGCCAGCCATGCTACATGTGGTTAGCTGCACAGAAACTCGGGGTTGTCTCTCAAATTTACTGTTTATCACAAGCAAGATTTCAAGCACTTCCAGATAATTGTGGTTTCTGCCTGTCTAGGTGGTGCTTCAGCCAATCGTGTTGTGGAGAAAGACACTGTGTCTTGAAACCGGCTGAGTCTTGCTCATCTTCTGATTTGTGGTTCTCGGAAACCCCTTTTGATTGCTCCCTTCGCTCTGCCTAACAGACACAATGTTAGCTGCCGTGCTTCATGAGTTGCAGTTGATGATTGCAGCTGGACTTGTCTGCTTTTCTTTCTTTCTGGTTTAAGTGTATCCTGCTTAAGCATAGCCTTACAGGTGCTTCACTTACCTCAGACCAGTCCCTGGCCCTTCTCCTTTCTTTGGGGCTCCCTGAATGGAGAATTGGTGTTCACCTGTTTTCCTGCTCAAGTTCTAAGCTGGTTTGAAGGAGTCATGTACATGTGCTTGGCTGGACTCCAGATACTGCCTTTTTCCTGCCCAAGAGGTTAAAAATAAAACCAAAACACCCAAACACACAACCAGTTGAGTATGAGCTCTCCTAGGGCCTCATCAGATTTGGGACTCACAGCCTGACATCCAAGGATGTCCAGTGTGTGTTTTGTAGTTTACACTGAGGTCTCTTTTTTCCCTTCTTTTGGAGAACAGAGAAGATGCTGACCCGTGCTTCAGCCAAGTGGCCATTGACTTCTCTTTCTTTGGAAGCATGGTGTGCTATGTTATCAGTTCAGGCAGACTATTCTTTTCATTTGACTACAGGTTTAGTCCCAGAGAGTTCCTTGCTCAGTATTTACTCTGTGTAAGTAAGCCTGAGAAGGTATTAGAGGAACACACTGTGGGTTTGAAGCCTGCTGATGTATCTTGCTTTTTCACTTCCCAGCAGATGTCCAAGTCACTTGGATGACTGTGAGACATTTCTGTGTTCTCTCATGTTCCTGGAGCCTTCACACTCCTGTCTTAAGATTTCTGGGTAGGAGATGCTGAGGTACAGGAGAAAGGATTGGAGGTGGTCTTGAGTCAAAGTGAGCATGGGTACTAAGTACTCTGGGCTGGGAGGAAGAATTGCCAGTGCCATCATGAGTACTGGATCTTAAATCATGGTGGAAGCATTTCACATGGTACTCTGAAAAAGGCAAAAGCTAAAAACCTCAGCTAGTGCAAAATTCACATCCCAAACAGAGAAACCTCTCCTTGCTTTCCCAGCAGAAATGAAGCAGCTGGGGTTTAGTTCTCTGAATATCAGTCACAGACTTCTTCCTCATTAGCTGCATTTACTGCTCGTTTATCCTGCTGAACATTCAATTTGTAGAAAAGTTTGGTGGAGGGGTAGTGGGAAGAAGGCTCTTGACAGAGACACATGAAGAATTTTTCAGTTGGGGAAAAATGAGAACATCTCCTTGCCTTCCTTCAGTCATCTTTCCGCAGTAAGGATTACTCCTCCTCCTCTTCTCCTTGTGTGCTTCGATTTCAGTGCAAGAAAACTTATCCTTTCTACTTTCCTAAAGCTGCTGCCTTCAGAGCATGGCTGTACATTTGACTTTATATCACCATGAGCAATTGCCCCTGAACTCGGGAAGACCAGATAGACTCTCCTGTCCCTCATCCAGTGGATACTTATCATAAGGGGGGGTAACCACAATAAATCAGGCAATCCCCTTGGAGTTCAGCTGCATGTGCAAACACGGGGATGAGGGTTTGCATCTTCCCCACTGTAGGTGTGATACCAGTTTTGAAGTTAGCCCTAGCTTGCAGGAAAGGGCTGGATGCCAGAGTTTTGCTAAGAGAGCACAAGCTGTCTGCTAGGGCTAAACACTGAGACCCTTTTTTTGTGTGTAGGGTAGGCTCACTGCTTCCTGACAGCAATGGAGATGTGCCGATGGGAATAGCTATACTTTCAGAGATGTATGTGTTTGGGCTATTTGTGGCCACGCCCTTGCTGAAAGCAACCTGCCTCTTGTGGTTTTAGCTCTTGCAAAATAATGAGAGCTGAAATCTAGAGAAAGGCTTCTTTTGTTTCCAAAGAAGCCTTTATCTTTGACCTTTATTTCTACCTTCACTTGTTTGGCTTTTGGAGCTCCTCCCACACGAGACAACTGTTGCTTGGACCAAATGCAGAGACTATTGCTTGCTGAAAGAAGGAGGGGGATCAGAAAAATCTCAATGTTGTTCAAGGAAAAATAACACTTCAGCATCATTATTAGAACTCTATTGTTTTCAGTATCAACAAGCTCTGTTTCCCTTTCACTAGGTCCAGGACAAATAAAATACTATGAGCTGTATGCAGTTGCTTTGCATTCTTTCCATTCTTTTTTTTTTTCTCCATTGTGAGTCAGAGTGCTGAGGTTCTTGGAGAGGCTGGAAAGAGAAGAGTGCCTAATTTCCATGGGCACACAGAGTACCAGCATCTGGACAGAGTTATAACAAGCAAAAAATATACACAGTGTTTATTGTTATGAAGAATCTCAGTTTCTTGACCATATGAGGCATTCACAGATTCTGTAAGAGAGAAAAAATGCTCAGCTTTTTGTTAAAAGTGAGTGTTCGATAGAAGAATAAAACCAGAGCAACAGCTGGAAACATGCCATCAATGTTAACATCAGCTCTGCTAGCTGGAGTGAAGCTCACTGCATCTGGCATGTGGACACGTGTCCAGGTCCGTAAAAGTCACCTCATGTTTCACCTGCTCTAGAAATCACAGGAAAACCTGTCTCATTTTAATGACAGGAGAGGAGCAAAAGCACAGGGATGAAAGGGTGAATCTTGTTGGTGGCTCTTTATTAACTGTCCCTTACAGCTCCAGGTGGAAGATGACCCCGGTGGTCCATGCCTAGGTAATTTGTCTTGCAGGGAGCAGTGAGACTATGCTTGCAAAACTGTATTTAAGCTACAACCAGAGATGCCATTGCAATCAGCTAAAAGGGAGGGCACTTTTGTTTTCCAGAGGAAAGGCCCAGTTGCACCCAGGGAAAGTGGTTTATGGCACACAGGATTGTCTTAAACCTATGACCTAGGGTTTGCCAGCCTTCACCATCTCTCAGCAAATCTACTAATGGATCAGGTCCAAGGTAGCTGTGTGACTTTGACTGGTGTGATTGCTATGGGTACAGATAAATTATGTTGTGAGATGATCAACCTCCTGTTTTATAGGTCCCCATTGTTGCAGAGCAAGGTGCAGCAGTGCAGCCGGCAAGAGCCATGACCAGTTCCCATCTTCTCTGTCACTTTTGCCCTTTTCTTGCTGCATGCACCAAGAGTGAGATGCCACTGCTGTTTTATCCATGTTGCCTTTCTTCTGCTGTTTGGTGTAAAGGTGGATGGTCTGGTTTTGTCTACAAAGGACTATCCTATTCCATTCATGTTGGAAGTGGCTCGTTTGCCCATTTCAATGGTCCATTTCAAAATACCCGTTAAATTTATTTTCATAATGCTTATCTCGGTGAAGTGTTGAATATTATCCTGTTTTCAGTAGAGATAGGTCTGGTTTCTACTCTGGAAACATCCAAAAGGAATTTTTTTAATTAAAAATAGCTTAATAGACACCGAGTGTGGGCACTGTCCCCACCAACACAATGGTGCCTGTCCTGATCTTTTGCATGTCTCAAAGCGCAGATACCACATCTAAAGGGAATATAAGGAAGTCAAAAGTCCTGTCAGGAAGACTACAGCCAAGGGGGTTCTTGTTTTAATGAGTCAGAGCCCTGTTTAGCATCAGCTGAAGAAAACCTAGGGGAAGAAAACAGGTACTGACATTGGATGTACGGACTGCAGAATAAACTGGTGAGAGGTCCAATCTGTAAGATCCATCTCTAAATATAAAAAAAAGCCCACTGCTGATGGTGTCACGCTGCAAAATGACAGCTTCTGCAGTGCCAGCAGGGCAGCCGGGAGGCAACCGTCAGCTAGGTGGGGACCTCCATCAGTCTCCGCAGGCTTCTGGAGAAACTGGACCTGAACCTGCTGAATTCAAAGTGTGTATTAGTAATTGGTATTGAAAATCCTCCACGATAAGTAGCAGGTGATGTAAAGTGTTCCTTCATTCTCACAAACGGTTACCCCCATGTATGTATTTTATGAAGCGTGGGACCCCAAAAAGCTTAAGTTTAGTTTCCATTACTCATTGTATTAATTTTACATAGTCACTTTTCTTGCCTAAATGGAGCAGTCTTCTGCTTAACGTTGTGTGATAGACCTAATTTCTTTCTGTGGCCTCCTCACCTTGGAGGCAAGGTCACAGCTTTCTGATCTAGCAAAACCCTGATTTTTCTTCTCCCCACCCCCGCTCACACAAAACAGTTTGTCAAACATACCTGCATCATGACCTCAATTTTGATAATCAGTCTGATTGAAGAAACAGTTTTCACAGAGAGAAAGAGGCAGCTATGGGGAGGTTCTGCTCTTTTCAGCCCTGTTAGTGCAGGAACAGAACAAACCACAACTGCAAAGCACTGCAGGCAATCCGAGGTGTGATGCAAACCCCTCAGCTGATGAAATGCAGGAATAAAATGGTGGCATAATGGCACAATAGAAGCAAAACTATTCATTTCTAAATGAGTGCTTTCCTGTGGGCTGCAGTGGAAGGAACATCTACATGCCAGGGAAATACTTGACATTAAAATAAGTGTTAAGGGATGTTTCTTTGCATGAAGGTAATGTCTGAACTCCAGTCATTGATATTCTAATGTTATGGGTCAAATTCTGTTCTCATTTTGTGTAAATAAAATCTTGTTGAAAGAATAAAAAACAAGCAGTTGCACGTAGGGCAGGAGCATCCACACACCCATCCACACAATCAGGCTGCGTGGTACTATACTGCTTAAGGGCAATGGCTTGGGACCAGCTGGGTGTTGGATCATAGAGACACGGAAAGGTTCTGGGTTTTTTGGTTTTGGTTTGGTTTTTTAGAGTGTCTGTTTTTCTGTTTTTTTTTTTTTTTTTTCTTTTATCAATATAACAGTATTTGAAACAGTAGAAGACAAGAGAATTAACAAGTGTTGGGAGATATAGGAACAATAAATTTCCCTTGATTCTTCCCACCTTCAGACATCTTGGAAACATCTTCTATGTAAATTGCACCTTACAAAGCCTTTGTTGTTTCATGAGGTGACAAAATTGTTAAAACATAAAAGCCTTTTGCATCCTGCTTACAGAATATGTCTTCCTGCTGGCTGCAAAAGACTTGGACCATCTCAAACCATAGAGCCTCAAAAGTCCAGAGGCAAGTAAGATGGCAGCCTTTTTATTTTCTTTTTTAAATATGAATCTAATTAAATTTTAAAATAATTTTTAAAAAAAGTATTCTTGTATGCATGTTCTAAATTTATTTTACATAGTATTGGTCCCAGCATGGAGCTTCTATACCTTGAGCTGCAATATGGTTTTTCTTGAATTATTATGATATGCAGCATAGAAGATGGAGTTGCTCTGCAGGATGGGCAGGTTATTGCATCTTCCAGTGCAGACCTGGTAAGAAAGCATGTGTGTTAGTAAGTTCTCATCTCAGACTCAGTCAACGTCTGCCTCAAAATCAGAGTTTCTGGACAGATAAAACAGCTTCTGCAACTTAAAAATAAATGAATGAATGAATGAATAAATAAATAAATAAATACATGTATGTAACTTTTCAGATTTATTTAGACCAGTATTTCAGAGCATGCTCTCGTCTCTCTAAATAATCCCGTAGAGTGGTATTCACTGTAGGAATCTGTGATTATCACTGAATTAGAGCTCACTTATAAATAACATAAGCTTCAGGGTAGTGACATTATTTGGGAAAAAGTAATTAAACTGTCCTGATGAGGAAGTCCAAGAAGAGTCAGATCCTGCTGCAGACTTGTGCCCATTTCCAGGAGCATACCTCCCTCCCTTCTGGGGCTGGCCTCCCAGCACATCCCTATGGCTAAATTCCCAGGCAAGCCGGTCGTCCCTGAGCACATGTTCCCATGGCAGTGAGGGAGTACAAAATTCAGGTCCATGAAGCACGCTGGACCAAGCTCTCTGACTTGCCCTATTAAACCTATGGCTAGTCCTCATCCAAGCCAGCAGACCTATAGAAAGGGTCCTCACTGTTGGCACCAGTAGAAGGACACATTCATCCACTTCTTGCCATGTGCCAAAATGTTAATGCAATCCATATGTCCATACATGAAAAAGAAATAATATCTTATGCAAACCAGCTGTCCCGCAACATGGAACAACCTTGGCATGTTCGTGTTGTTTTACATTTTTCAAGTGGGTTGTAAGGTTAATTAAGAAACCCCTGTAACAGCCCTTTGAAGTAAGGGCAGCCAGGCCAAATCCTTCCTCTTCCTCCAGCTGTCCAAGCCCACGCAGCAGGGCAGGTGGGACTGGAGGCAGAACGTTATGGCTCGGGAAAGAGGGTGTTGCAAAATGGATGGGAGCCCCACCAAAGGGAACAGGGTTTCCTGGGCTGGCACACCTGGCTGGCAGCTGTCTTGCCAGAGGAGGCAGGTGAGTCCATGATGAATCCGCTGGAGATGTCAGAACCTCCTGGGACCTCAAAAATTTTGAGCAGCCCTCAAGCGGGACAGGTTTTTCCTGTGTTGATTTTGCTTTGGTTTCCAGAAAGGGTCTCTGCAAAAATGCCTTTCCTTGAGCATGGAGCAGTGGATAATAAATGAAAAAGTACTAGGATTTCATTTTCCATTTGCTGAACTTCAGCATCCTCCCAGGCATGCTTCCAGAAAAGTACATTAATACAGTGGTTAAACCCAGATATTCTACCACAAATGTCTCACTGTCCAATATTGGATAGGAGGACACATCGGCTTCAGCACACTAGCTATAAAATACTGGTTTGATCTCCACAGATTGATGCTGCCTCAGTTATTTTAGTCTTAACAGGTTTATAGCCATCTAAGAGACAGAGACAAAACTGCCCCTGATGTAAAATAGAAGGAATCCTACCCAAATGATAATATTACCTTATTTGCACATTAGCTTATTAACTAGGGTAAAACCCTGGCTCGCTGCCTCTGTGAAAAGGCAAACCCAATTATTTCCCTGTCATTGCAGATTTTTGGAGCTCCAGGCTCATCCCTCAGGAATTAGACAATGTTCGAAAGACAGATGAAGGTGCCCCCATCCCCATTTCTACCCCCAAGTGTGGAAAGACCATGCCACACCCAGGGACTCCAGGACCTCCTGGTGTCAGTGAGGGTGTAGGTATTTTTAGAGAGATTTGGTATTTGGGGCTGGACTCTGCTCAGAGGGGCACAGTGAGAGCCCCAGAGTCACCAGCACAAGCTGCAGCATGGGAAACCCCCCATTATTGAAATCCAGGCTTTTCAACACATTCATTAGTAACCTGGAAAAGAGGAATTTTGCTGATGATGCTCTATTTTGCAGAATGGTAAAGCTGAGAGACAACAGCGAAGAACTGCAGATTCACTAACTGGCTGCAAAGTGATGCACAAAGGCAAAATAACGCAAATTCCATGTATGAGACGATGGGGTCTGGCTAATGATGAGCACTCCAGAATGAGATCCCAATGTTTTGATGGATGGCCCCATGAAAACACCAGTCCATTGCTCAGGAGCACAAAAAAAACCAACAACCCCAAAAGACCATAGAGAATTACCAGGAAAGGAAAAGAAAGCGTCAAAATGCTGCAGCACAAATCTACCATGCTCCAGTGTCTTGGATGCTGGGTGCAGTTTTAGTCTTCCCATCTCAGAAGGGGTACAGCAGAGCTGGGAAGTGTTTGGGGAGGAAGAAAGATCTGGAATGGCTTCTGCAGGTTGGACTAAATAAGCCAGATCTGTCTGGTTGTGCATGACCTCTCCCACTATAAAAGATTAGCATGTCTCAGGTGCCACTAACTTCAGCTGGAGGTAGCTTCAGGTTGGACAAGAGGAGGGTGTTGCTCTCAGGAGCCCCCTGCTGGGTCCCCTGGTGTATGGTTTTGCAGGTGTGAGGAGTTTTCGTGAGTTTATAGGGGTGATGAAAAGTTCATGAATGAGGAATTTCTTCAAGGGTACTGATCACTTCCAAAATGACCTATTTGATAAAATCCCCAAGCAGCAAAGTACCAGAAGCTGTGAGAGCACCCAGGTGAAATTTCCCCGCATGTTTTTCTTATTCTTATGCCCTTCCTCAGGTTTTTGGCCAGAGTTCAAGATAGGATCCTGGACTTAGTGGATTTTCTCCAATACAGCTATTTTCATGTTCTTCTGACACAGGAAATCAAAGAGACGGTCCCTTGTGAAGACGGATGTAATGAGCAAGGCATCGTGCATGAGTGATTTCTGCTTTGCATCTTCATTCAAGCTAAACATTTAATGATGAAGCCCAGAGTTCAGAGATTTAAGGATGGAAAAAGAAAAAAAACCCCAAACTTCTGTGAAAGTGTAAAAACGCATCCTGCTTCAGAAAACTTGTGTTATTAGATTTCTGAGTAAAAGAACTACAGGATATCTCACAATCCAATCATTCATGAACCGAATTGGTAAGCAATATTGACAAGATAAAAGCCACTTGCACCAAAATGCTGAATAAGCAAAGAAATGTGCAATTTGCAATGTGCTCACAGCTTATTTTGCCAGCAGAAAAAGGTCTCAATCTTCTGGATGATTCACTTGCTGCCATTTGGCTCCACTTCAGAGGTGAGGGTTTCAGAATTACTCACAGCCCCATGCTAACGAATCAGAAGTCATGTAATGCTATTGAAGTATGTTGCAGCTTTGTCCCCTTTGAACCCACAAGAGGTACTGAGCAGATGACTTAGAAATGAGACCTCACTACTCTTTTTTTCCCAACTTGATGCAAGTTTCATTCCAGTTTTGCACAAGTCCTTGTTTTAGACATACTGGTTTGCTTATGGCTGATACTAAAGAAGACTCAACAAAACAAGCTCAGTGTTCACAGTAAAGAGACAAGTGGGCTTTAATTATTGATAATACAGTGCTCTTAGTCATTACCCAAGCATCACAAAGACTTTTCCATGATACCAGAGCCTCTTTTTCTAAACCAACTCATACAAGGAAGGAAGAGGCTTTGGTGCGGTGTTTGGGGCATGGGCATGGTCTGGCAGAGATAGGACAAGGTAGAGTGAGAGGGCTCAAACTTCTAACAAATGCAATCCCCTTTTAACTCTGAAGATGTTTTTTTCCTCCCCTACCTTCCCCATGGTAGAGGGGCAGTAAATGAGAAGGACATGTATTTGTTGGTGGGAGCTGGGAAAAAGTGATAGCCCTGCCCTGGAGGAACTGGACTGCTGTAGCCCTGATGGTGTGAATGCTTGCAGCTAGAAACTTCTCACTGTCTCGCTGCAGAGCTCGAACCCAAGAGTACTGTTGCTGGTCAAACCCAAGAGTATTAGAAACACCTCTCTAAGAGATCTTATGCTCAGAGGATACACAGGTGTGTCCGTTCAGCTCTGCAAGGCTAGGAAACCTTGAACCACAAAGCTGAGATCCATCTCTCCACTGTGCCTCAGCAGCCAAAGCTCAGTATTGTAACCTCATTGATGAGGTACAGTCCCAGCGGAGTAAAATAGTGGAAAACCACTGAGTTTAAATTGCTCTAATTGCACAGAAATTTTCTTCTTCACTTTTTAGTTTGTTTTTTTTTCCCTATGTATCTATCTATGACTTTTTCAACCTTGAAATATCTAGAGCCATTCTAAGTAGTGCTAGTTTTGTGTGGTCTTCATATGTGCATAAGCACAGTGCCTTTGCCGAAACTAGAATCTGACATGAGAGAACAAAAGAAAAAAAACCCAAAACCTCGCTCAAGCCATATATCTAAAACACTTGTAAAGAGAAAGTTTGGAAGCCAGACAAAATTATTTGTTGTTGTGCCATACAGTTATTTTTAAAGCCCCCAAATATATTCCTTTTCCTTCCATGGGCCTGTCATTAAAAAACTACAATGCACCCTGCATAGACATTTTCCTAAAGGTGTATATCTTTGCCCACCAAATGCTCCAGCAGAAGCTGGAGGGGTCACAGGAGAGACTGTAGTGGGGATCCTGTTGCAGGGCTGGGACCTGTAGTAGAAAATACACAGTGGCATCTAGTTCAGTGTAGATGGATTTACAAAGTGGCTGTGACTGTGAAGCCACTCAAGGCTTCCCTGCCAAGCCGTATTCGGCTTCCAGGGATGCAGGCTGAGCCCCGACGTGTATTTCATGAATGCACCAGCCTGGTACTTCTCTCCTGGAGTGGGGAGGTTTGGTGACAGTGAAGCAGGCATATCCAGGTTTTCTCCAATTTACTTGTGCTTCACCAGCAGTGAACGTGAGGCTTAAGGGTAGGTTGAACAAGTCTGCTGTTGTCCCTGCACCTGGCAGCTCTGGGCTACCATGGGGTACAGCAGGAACATTACTGCTGCTCTTCATGCTGTCTTCATGGGTGGTGCCTCCTGGTCAGATCTGACTAGAGCTCTCCAAGGCAGTGCAAGGCTCACCTTTGCTACATGTTACTCCTCTCAGCATTGGAGCCATCTCTTGGTGGGAAGTGAGGAGGAAGAGAGGCTCTTGCAAGGAATCATGGGTTTCTCCAAGAGCCCTGGCTTTGTCCCATGTAGGACCACTGGTGACAGCCTCCCTAGTGCCTGTGTCGTTTGCTGGGGGAGGCTTGGCTTATTTTTTTCCACTTTCCAACTACATGGCCATCTTTGTTTGCTCCATGGAACCTCCTTGGCCAAACAAATATTTTTATTAATACTAGTCAGCAAAAATATAAACAGATACTGAGTTATATCCACAGGCTTAGTTCTGATTATTTGACCTTTAGTTTCTATTGACAACAGCAAAGTAAACAATTTCTGTAGTGACTCAATGCTGATTTCAGCCAGGAATAAACAAGAACATGAGATGCACACAGTGAGCTATAAGTTATTAAACCAGAGCCCTAAAGCCATCGAAACTGGCAGCTACACTAAAAGTATTGTTGCCAGTGGAGCAATGATTCTTCCTTGCAAAATGCTGCTCTTTGCTCATCTTGCAGGCGGCGGTGGATTTGATTAGCATGGATCTGCCCAGTAGTATAGACTTGAGCTAAAGTGAACTTGAGATTGGTGTCTTCCCTCCTGACTGTCGTTCAGGTCAGGTGTTTGAATGAGTCCTGAAGCCAGCAGCTCCTTTCAGGAGTGTAAACGGGCAGTGAAGTTTCTGGGAAGCCTGTGAAGGTACCTTGTAGGTATGTATATAGTTGGGTATCTCCATCTGAAATCTGGGCCAGCCCCCAGCAGCTTTTCATGCTTCTGAGGCTGTGGCCTATTAGCTCTTAGGGCAAGGTAACACTGGTAAATGCACCGAGGACGCATGCTAGCTAATGACCAGAAGGCCTCTCTAACACTGCAAAACAGAAGGTGCAAGGAGAGATTTCCAAGTAGCTTCATTCTGGAGGATCTCTGTTGGGTTTTGGTGCCTCTTATGCTATTTCAATTTCACAGAGGGGCTCAGCTGGGCTTTAGGAGCGGGTCCTTGGCCTCCCATCTGAACTGGCCATGTTTGCTGTGCATTTCTTTGCAGTGGTGGATTTCATTGCAACCCACCAAACCCTCCCACCAAGCCCAGCTCAGAGCATTTTGGTCACAGTAGCTGAATGATTATTTTAATGCAGATCCGTGCAAAAGGTCTAGTTGACTAGGCAACTTAGCTAAGTCTTAGAGAAGGATACCCTTCTTGCTGGATCAAAGTAGGTCTATGAATGCCTTCTTAGAAGGGGTAAATCAGAGTGTGGTCATACCTGTAAAGTTTTCTTCCAAACTAGAAAGCACGTAGCATGACTGAAGGTTAATGCTTGACCTAAACAAGTAAATTTTTAAAAATCGAAATGTTAAAAATAAACCAGAAAACCCCAAGGGCTGGATTCTTGGAGAGACTTACATGTCTGCTATACTTCAAAAACTTACCTAAACTGCACATGTACATAAGTTTGCAAGATGACAGCCCAAATTACTAGTGTCTGACCAAGAGTGGCAACTATATCGGCAAGAAAAAGCTAGCTTTCAGCTTGTATGAGAAATCTTATGGGGGAGAGAGCTGTCTCTGAAAGTTGCGCTGAAGAAACCCCAGCTCTAAGTTCAGATCTTTCAGCAGGTAAGTGCAAAGCACTTATTAAAACACCAAGAAAGCTACCATCCTCGAGCTGGGCAGTTGCTGTGGTCCACTTTTTGATCTCAGGTGGCAATTCCCAGTTTACAGTTTGAGGCTGTACAGTGGGACTTCTTTAATTTTCTATCATCCCAAGACAGCAATGTTTGCAATACTTCACAGTTTTCCTACAATAAACAGCCACTTCTAATGCTGGAATGAGAAAAAAGGTTTGTGGGAAATGAAGTTTGGAGGCTCAGAGCTCATCTGTCAACACCACCTATGGAGAGCCCAGTCCCTACAAACTCTCATCCTCTAGACTAACTGGTCCTAAAAGGAGGTATACTGGTAACAAATTGAAGCAGGACGAACAAGAAGCAATCTGGGTCCTTGCTCCGGTCTCAGAGTGGCCTCTCCAAAAGCACCTCATCCAAGTGGCATTATACAGATCTCCTGGTCGGGAGCTCATCAATGCACAATGGTGCAAGCTCCTCCTGATGGTCATCTCCTGTGGGATCCATCCCTCCCGTGGTTGAAATAAAGGGTGCTCTAACATATGATATACCACCTGCCTGGGCTGTGGCACTCAAGGGCTGTGCCCCAAATATGGGCAGAGATGCCCTGTGATCTCTGTGAATTGTCTGGAAAAAGCCCTCATTTTTGTTGAGTCAAAGCTATTGATTTCCACTCATGGCATTGGACGAGCATGCCCTTTCTGCTCTTTTTATTTTTGAGATGAAATAATCAATATTGTCTTTTAATGAGTCACTGTTAAGGCTGATTCGTTGCCCAGCTGCACATGCACCTCTGTCTGAGTTGATGCCCCCTTGAGTTTATTCCACATATTTTTTTTCAGCTGCCTTTTCATGCTGCAAGAGATTATTTCTGACATGCACACCAGCATTTTGGTCCAACACAAGCCCTGGTTTAATCTGGAAACATTTCCTGAAGTGTCATTGGTAGTGAGAAACGAAAACCCCAAACAACAAAGCGGAAGGAACATAAAGATATCCCAAAAATGACCCAACAAAATCACTTCCAGACACAGTTCACAGCATGGGTTGCAAGTCACAGGACAGGAGCTAGATGCCTTCCTTGGTCTTCTCCCTTTGGGTCAAGCAGGGTCTGTGTTAGTGCAGTTTGGTTTCCTGGTGTTATTTAGAACTGATCAGAAATTTTCCAGTGGAAAATTTGTTCTTGAAAAGAAGAATTAAATATTGCAATCTGATGAGCTTGAAACAATTTTCAGCGAGGCCATCTCAACAGATCTTGTGCTGGAGTGATAGCTGGCTTCCCACACAGTCTGGCGGGTGGATTTCCACCAGACACCCCCCAGATCCCCTCCATCCCCTGGGACTGCAGTGAGTAAGAGGCATTCTGCTCCCCAGATTTGGAGCAAGACTGGGGGAATCAGTGATCAGAGAGGCCAGGGAACAAGCTAGGACTTTGGCTGAGAAAGAAGGTCATGACTTTGCCAGGGTGGACAGTCAAGGTACCTACCACTGCAGGCAAAAGCCTTGAGGGATCCTGCGGTGCATATTTCATACTGTGCATCAGGGATTCAGAAAGAATATATTGCAGGATTTCTACTCTAAAAGAAAAAAAATTAAAGAATTAAACCAAGCAAAGAAAATCAGCAGTTTTGTCTTTTCTGCCTAATTTGGGCCAAGTGTGTGTTCAGAAAGTCAGAAGTTTTATGTAACTGGAGCTTGGCGTTCTATTCGGCCCTGCTATTAACTTCCCCATCTTGATCATGGGGAAAGACAAATACTTTTTTTTTTTCCAAATGTTTATTTTTATTATTATTATTATTCCAAATGTGTTTATTTTTAGAGAAAGCCTATGTGCAAACTCAGAGGGCTTATCTGACAACCATCTATTTCTCTCTTGGTGGAGGGGACCTGGGTGGGTCTTTAGTTCAAACCCCAGGCTCCAGCATTAGGGCTGTGCAGCTGCAGCTGGGAGCTCCTCTCAGACTCCTCCCCATGGCCATACTCAACAAGCCCAGCTATGTGTTTCGAGGTTCTGTTAGTGGGTATTTAATCATGCCTGAGCTAAGACCAGGCAGAATTCATCTCACCTTGATGTTTTTGTTGGAGATGTGTTTTCTTCTGGATGCTGCAATTAAATACAGCTACACTGGATGCAAAGCAGCAGTTGGTGCTTCTGATTGTTTTGCATTTTGATGCAGAGGTTTCTCAGTAGCAAATCTTGGGTGACCTACTTTTGTCCTGCTTCTGTTACCATCACACCAACCTGTCTTGTCAAGCTCCTGAGACTGATCCTTGGTCCCTTGTGCTTAACCAGTAACTAAAACCTGCTCTTCCTTTTCCACAGACTACTGTAAAATAGCTGATAAAGTGAAATATCTCTAGACCAGTGCAAAAACAATGAGCCTACACTCTGCTAGGTAGGTCTTCCATGGAAAATTTCCCCCAGCATATTCACTGGCAGGACAGTGAGAGAGAGATACTGTCTTCTCATGACTGGGTGGAGCTCTCCAGGAGTCCCTAATCCTCCTGAGGTTTCAAATTCAGATGTGGGTGTTGGCTGTGACACCCCTGAGCGAGGCTTTTCTCTCCAAACCCACCTCTAAATGTGCACTCAAGGATTTGCTGGCATTTCCCAAAGCCCTTAGCAGGTAGTTGGTTGATCCACAAGTTGGAGGGTGCTGCCAGATAAACAAATGCCTCCTGAGAGCAGCTACCTTCCCCAAAACCCACCTGCCATCTGGTTTGGGTGAGACGGGCACGTCTCAGGCATTTGCACCAGGCTCATGGAGGTGCATTTGAAGGAAGAGCAGGGGGAGAAAGGCAGTCATGCCTCTGTAGTGGAATAAATGAGGAAAGCCAAGGTTTGTTGTGGTGGAAGATGATGGCTGCTCGTAGTTATTAATATCTTTCATTTTCAACACAGGAAGGGTATAACCTGTGGTGCCTCTGCCTTGGGCAGCTCCGGGAAGGAGAGCTGCCTAAACCAAGAGAAGCAGCCTTTGCTGTGACTCAAAACTGGGAAGGGCAGTGGCAAGACTCAGTCATCTGTAGCTGAGGTTTGCCTGCTGTTTCAGGAAACATCTTGGGTAGGTTTTAATTGGCTTTAAGCCTGTTTAGATAGCTTTACCTCTTCCTTTGGGCTTTCTGCCTCTCCATGTTGGGAACCTTTCTGCTCCTACTCCCACCCAACCCATTTCTCCTTAAAACACAGGTCTGTGATTTCATGCAGAGCAGGGAAGTAAAACCCTGGAACCCATTGCTTTATAACCAGATAGGAAGTGTTAATAATTCACACTAGTCCAAAGAAACCACAAACACCAAAGAACCTGCAATGAATGTGAATGTCTTTGAAGACTGTGCAAAAAGCCCTGTTTTTAGTTTAATGACTACTATTAGCAAAAAATAATATGCTAATCTCAGTTTAATGTTCTTAAATCTGAACTGGGGATGACTAATTAAGCAGATTTTCAATGCCTGATATAGTCAAAGCGTTACGGTAGCCACATGCGCCACACTGACCTTTCCGTAGTTGTGAACTGGCTGGCTCTCCCGTCCCCCCCAAGAGGCTGGGACAGTGTAAACATCCCCATAATAATGAGAAAATTGTAATATCCTCTTTATTTTCCATTAAGAACTAGCCCGGCACAGGCTTAGGTGGCCCGAGGGGCTGGGCAAGAAAAGCCCACCCACACCCTCCTGTCACAACCCGGACGCTGCACCCATGAGAGCACCAGGGACTGTTGCATGTAGAGAAATGCCTCTGG
Organism: Phalacrocorax aristotelis; assembly: GCF_949628215.1. NCBI lineage: Eukaryota > Metazoa > Chordata > Aves > Suliformes > Phalacrocoracidae > Phalacrocorax > Phalacrocorax aristotelis. Next base: position 2,586,526 of record NC_134289.1, read on the forward strand.
TGCTCTTGCTGTGCCCCTCTGAGCAGAGTCCAGCCCCAGCATCTCTAGGACCCCTTCTGCGAGATGAAAATAGCAACCCTATTCCCTCTTTGCCTCTCACCAGCTCTTCCCATCCCTGATTTTTCCCTGGGTGCAGGAGCGGAGGATGAGGAGGAGGGCAGGAAGTTGCTGATGTGTGTGGCTGGATTTCAGTTTGAACACTGTCCAGAAAGGAGAACCAAATATTAGTAAACAGATGAGGAAACATTTCCGTGTTTGGTGATAACTCTGCTTTTCCATGGCAGCAATCTCCAGCGGTTTTCCACTAGAGAAAAAGACCCTCTCAGTCACTTTCCTTAAACTGGATCTCACTTATGGCTGAGATCCTGGACCCCCTTCATATCCTGACCTTCAAACTCAGGTCTCTCCCTCTGGGACCACGTGCTGCAGCTCCTGACTTTGTGCATGGAGCTGAGTCCCACAGAGCAAAGGGTGCATGCCCAGGGGATTACAGGACCCGCTGCAATATCCAGCATCTCTGTAATGATCCAGGCTGAAAAGGAAAGGATCAAGATGGTTGGCCTATTTTGCCAATCTTCAAAAGAAGATTATGGAAAGGTTTTCCTTTCCATGCATTAAAGAGGGAATTATTGCATACCAGGGGGTTCTTTAGGGCAATGAAAAAATGCCTATCAAGTCCTGGTGGTTCAAGCTCCAGACAGTCATGTTAGAAAAAAGACCCAGGAGTGAATGAAGCACTGAGGCAGACAACTGAATGAAGTCCTAGTTTTATCATTTCTTGACATCCTCAATTCAAGCCTGGGAGCTCGTCTTGCAATATCTGGGGGAAACATAATGGCCCATGATTTTAGAGGACTGAACTGATGGGTCCTTCTGGCACCGTGCCACAGACCCTATGGGTCTGCTTTCTTCACTGTGACTTCCACTCAACAAGGTCAAATTTAGGTCCCTGGGTAAGAAGTATGTGGGCACAGACCAGTTTTGGAAAGAAGACCTCATTTTGTGCACAACACCTTCCACTGCAGGTGTTGATGGATGTTGATGCACATGGAGGTGCCACCAGCATCAAGAAGAGCAGTTGAGAGGATGAGGGTCAAAAATGAGGCTTGTGAGGAGAAAATTATTTCTGATGAGACAATCTCTATATTGGACAAAATGCCTGCCTGATCCACAGCCAACGGCAACCCTAAAAACGAAGAAGGAAGAAACAGAATTCGTCTGTTCATGAGATATTAAACTTCATGAGATGGTGTGAGAAACCATATGATCTAATAGTCCTGCTTGACTTGAAACATCTCAGCTTGGCTTAGCATAGCTAATTAGCATGGCTATGGCTGTTAATTTCAACATGCTCCCCAAACATCTAATTTATATACTATATAATATTATATATATATATATAAAAATATGGCATCTTTCAATAGCATTTATATCTATATATGCATATATATAGCATATAAATTATATATCATATATATACTATTGATATATTTATATGCTGACAGTAATTGGCTTGGGTCAGAGAAGTGCTGTTCAAGGCAAAATTCATGTTTAGGTAAACTCTGAGAGCTGGACCACTCTGAGTGTCCAAGTCGCTGTGGCTATAGGTCCTTTGTATGCACATCAGCTGGTGGATTTGAGGTCAGAGAGCAGCAAAGTAGTAGTAGTAGTAGTCCCTTTCATTTCATGGGTTTTTAGTTGTCAGCTCAGAGCAGTACATAGGACTGCAGGTCAAGAGGGAGAAGATAGCAAATAACGTTGTCTTACAAGGAGTTAGTTTACTGAAATAAACATCAGACCAAAGCAAAAGCCACAGATCTTCTAGTGGCTGGAGGACATGGGTGGCACTTCTGAGTGCTACTTGGCAGTGGCTTTTTTTGAAGAACTACACCAGACTACTGAGGTTGCTAGAGGGATTTCTATTATCCCAGCTACTGAAGATTCTACCTTTTTTTTGGTTGTAAATGTGTCACCTGGCAGTGCAGCTACAGTGGAAAAGCTTTTGGTTAAGCCTGCAGATAGATGCCACCCAAACGCAACCATGCTGCTTCAAAGGATGGAGCTCTGCAACACAAGTAACCTGACAGGCATATGGGCCAGAAGCAGCCTTGTTCAGCAGGGCAGGGAAGGTTTCAACCCTTCTTGTTTCTCTGTGGTGGGCTTAGACAAGCAAAGTCTTCAGGGGGTCTTCACCTCATCTCAGGTTCTTCCTCGGTTGTGTGCTGTAGGCACCCTCTATGGGGCCTATGGGGTAAAGTCCCCACCACGCTCTTGCATCGCCAAGGATGTGGCTCCACATCACCCTGGGGCCCTTCCAGTCCCTGCCCAGACCATGGACTGCATGTCCCAGGGCAGCACCAGGCGCACCCTGTGACGCTTCATATGGTAAAAGCCTACTGGGCTATGAGCTGGGCTACTTCAGGTGAAATGAAGCATCCCAGACAAATACATCTCCCTGGTAATGCTAAAGGTGTGCACATAAGGTCCTCACTGAAAACCCATCAGAGGACACACCAACATTAGCTGTTTGTTGCCTGTGCATCATCCATCTGTTGAGTCAATCACACTGACCCGCTAACCATGATGCTATTATTAATAGCAATTACCCCACTACTACCACTACTAGTAATAATAATTACAATAGTGCACTGCATAGCACCTTTGTGGCTGTTGCATATACGCCTCCTGAGAGACCTCAGGGGGGTTCAGTTTTACCCACCAATGGACAACATGAAGAGTAAAATGCGCACAGCTTCCAAAAGGAAAGCCTCAGCTCTGCACACACCAGCAGCCAAGATGTTTGGAAGAAGGATTTTTAAACGGGCACGCACAGTATCACTAGGCTCAAGGATTGTTGCTGTACAGGCTTCTCTCCAAGTCTACATGCACTGTCTACATGAATCGCCCTGCAGATGCATGCAAGTGGGATCGGCTTGCTTGATGACAATTACTTTTCTGGTGTATTTTCAGATGGTCTTACCCCTGACTGCCAGACTGGGTGGTATTTTATTTCTCCAGAAGAAAGGGAGCTACTGAATATATGTACAAGCCAAAAAATGCCATGTCAACCGGTGTGAGGACAAGTTGCACCGGCCGTACCATACAGCACTGTGACACCCACAACGTCCCACTCCACTGGCTTTGCCACCAGGTGTACAAGGTCGGTGGTGGTTTTAAATGATGCCATCAGTGCTGCCTACAATAATTAAAAATGACACATCCCTTTGGGAAATAGGGTTTCCAGTGAGATGCCTCCATACAAATCACCTTCTGCTTTTGCTGTTACAATCTCCTTCCTACACCTTTGGCCTACCTTTTCTCGTTTATAAAGATAAGGGGGTTTGGACACAGAGAAACTAATGGAAATACAACTTCTCCCCCCTCCAAACACAGCTTCTTTCTACAGCTTAGGAGACTGGCTCCCATCCCATAGGATGCCCTTACTGAGCGTGGGACTGCCCCTGTAGCCACCCTGCCCACCTTATGCACAGGCCAATGCATCTGGATGCCATGTTGTGCCTTTCCCTGGTGCTGATGTCTTTTCGTTTTGGTTTTAACCACCAACGAAGGAAAGAAATGCAGTATCTGAAACCTCAGCTGTTCCCAGAGGTGACACTGCTCCCATGGTTTTATTTCAGCAGCCCGCACAGCCGTCTGCCAACCTGGCTGCTGCTGGGGAGGGATTACATGAACTGCTGTAAAAAAAAGAAATTATCCTCTATCACCTCTGGTCTGGGCTGGCCAACTCATGCACTGCTGTGGGTTGCAACAGTTTGCAGGGGCTCCGCTGCCCACTCTGCCAGCACCCAGTAGGGCAGGACCTGTGCTGTGAGTTGGGGTGCTCTGAGCAGCGCTACAAACTGCAGCCTAAGTGCAAGGGAGTCAAAGCAATGGGTGCAATTAGTGGTCTGGATCCTCAGCAGTGTGTAGGGGTGGGTTAATTTTTGCAGTAGTTGCAATCTTGCAGGGAGTGGTGAGGAGGTTATTTTCATTGCACCTCTCCCTGCAAAGGGTGAGATTAGGAGCAATTCACTCACAGTGGTATTAGACCCCAGATTTCACTTCTGCGGCTCTTTGCAATGCAATAAAATGCCTACAGGCTTTCCTAGCCCTACACGTGCTCACTCCTGTCAGCGTTTGGAGATGTTACTGTATGGAGGTAAAAATACCCTCGCCCCAGCCCCATCCTGGGCATCTTTCATCCCCAGCAGTGCAGAGTAGTAAGAAAGTGTGCAGGTCTGGTGTCCCAAGGGAAGCCTGCAGGACCGGCTTTGCCATAAATCACCTATAATCAGCCCAAAGCACGTGTTTCAGTTCAGAAACACCAAATAAAAGCATCCCAGGGAAATTCCTCACGCAGCCTCCCAGCACAGCTGGAAAGTTAATGCACTGATTTAAGGGCCTTTGCTGGTAATGGGCTGCAGATTAGTCATGTGTTCACCTTCTGCAGGGCTCATCTCCAGCTCTCATTCACCCACTGAAACTGCTAAACATGCCAGTGTGTTTTAATGAGGTTTGCAAATAGTTTCTACCCAGCTACTCTGCATGTCAGGCTTATATGTAGCAAACAAAACTATGCTGAGGCATAGATGGAACCTGAATCTTTCACTAGCAATAGCCAACTGGGAATGAGAGTTACTTCTTTATAGCAGATGTGTAGCTCAAAGTTCACCGTAAGTGCACTCACATCAAGAGCACAGCATGTATTGTTCTTGAAGTAGGCTAAGCTCAGCCCTTCAAAAGACTATGGAACAACTGATTTCATTATTCAAATAATAAAGTAAACAAGTGAGGGAAAGCCAAAATTAACCCTCTGGTTGCTCCCTAGAATCAGGATTTCTTTAACGCCCTTGAGTTAAACGCCTGTGCTCACAGGTGCATGCAGAAAATCTGCCATACACTGTCCCGTGTCTGTTTTTCTCACTAGTTTGGGAGCTGAATATCATATTCCTTCAAAAAAGACTAGTTGGATCAAGGCCAGATGGAGCACCCTCACATTAAGTCTTCTGTGTGTACATTGCATCAATAAGTACAGCTTGGGATAGTAATCTACAGTTATGACCTCCAGGGAAAATCAAAAGCAACAAATCATGCTTTTTTTTTTTTTAATTATCCATATAGAAATAGATCATTTTCTCAACTGACCAAATTAAAAAATAATACTTTAACTGGTGGATCTTTGCCTACGCTATTTATTTGTTCAGAGGAAAAGATTAATGCAAACCCTCACTGCTACATTGATTTTGTCCTTGTGTGGTTCCCCCTAATTCATCATGATCAGATTCTGCTCAAAAGCTGACCCTGGCCCCTGTAGTTTGTAATAATTGCAATAATGAACCCCATGTCTCTGCTTTTCCTGAAGCCATGCTCCAGCAACATGCCAGTGACAGGGAAGAGGAAGGTTCAGCTTCTGGTGTTTTCCTGGGGCATGCACCCACCTCCATAGGATTTGCAAAGGACAAGGCCCATCTGGTTTCACCTTGCTCTCTAGCCATGGTAATGCAATGCCAGCAACAACAAAGGCAAATTGTGTCCCCTCCTGTACACGGCCATGAGCTGCTTGGCCACTTGGCTGGTGTATGAATTATTCCTGAAATTCTCCCTGCCTATCAAATTTCTCTCTCTGGAGCTAAGCTGCTCGCTCAGCCTGAGTCCTGTCTGCGAGTTTAGCGCTGATGGAAAAACTCAGGAGCATTTCACACGTAAAGATACACTTATCCCAGATCAGAAGGTTAATAATGGGAGTTTTTCAAAGACCAGCTGTAGCTTTTATCCCATGGGGCTCTGAAGATGCACATGCATGAAGGGGTTCAGTGGAAATCTGCTGCCTGGTCCAGATTTCTCAATGAACAGGACGAGGGGCTACATCATCTACTAGAGGTTTCCTTTATTCTCACAAAGGTGCTCCATTCAATGATCCTCTCTGGAAAGAGAGTTAAACCTCCCACCCTACCAAATATCTTCTTCTCTAGGTGAAGTCAACTCAGGTGGCCAAGAAACTGTGAGCAGAGCAGTCCCAAGGATACCCCGCTCACACGGGGATGGGCTGCTTCCTTTGGGCTGGTCAGGGTTCCCTGTGCTGCAGCTTGTGCCAGGGCCTCTGGGGCTCTTGCTGTGCCCCTACAAGCAGAGTCCGGCCCCAGCACCTCCAGGACCCCTTTGGGCAGGAGGAGATGTTGTTGGATCACCCTTCATGTCCTTGTCTCTGGCTGATCAAGCTCAGCACCCCAGCCTCTCTTTGTATGCCCTGGCCCTCACCCACCATTGCTAGGATCCCTGGAAGATTCCACCACCTCTAAAGAATGCACCACATCTAAACTCATCTCATCCTTGTTTCCCATTCCCATCCTGAAATGAGCTCAGACACAATGAGTTTCTAGACCCTGTCCTTGCCAACTCTCCACCAGACACATCAGTCCAGCTGCTTGTTTGGGCTCACAGTTCATTGCCACACCTTCCAACAGCTTCTGCAAGTTGCTGGTATGCAACACCCTTGTTTGCACTTCGAGCCTGGCTGGCAAGGCACAGGCCACCCCTGGTGAGCAGATGCAAACCAATGCAGTCTTACTTTAACCTAGCTAGTGGTTAGCAACCTTTGCCTATCTAGCAGCAGAGAGCTTGGAGCAGACTGACCTCTGTTCTACTCATCAGAGAGGTCTGAGGGCTTGTGCCACGGGTGCTTCGTCTCTGAGGTGGTATTTCAACAGTACTGGAAGGATGTTGGAGGAAGCCAACACACCTAAAACACATGCATGGAGCAGCGTGCCTTTTCCATGCCCCCGTCTGAGCTCTGCGGTGCTCCCAGTGTGCAGCAATGCCAGCCAGGTCTTGCCTAGAAGGTCTGCAAGGTGAGCGCTGCTTCTGGGTCTATGAACAACCCTTCTTGCCACCCATGGGAGGAGAAGAGGAAGTGTCAGGGTCTTCTCTGCATCTTCCTTCTTTCGCATCGCTGTGGCCTGAAACTGTGTCTTTCTTTGGGATGGCTCTGCTCACCAAATGTCCTGCACATGTTGAAACTTGCTGCCTTTCACAGTGTCTGGGAAGCTTGCCTGCTCCTTTTTCTTTCATCAACAGGGCATGAAAAGTCCCTAGATCTCTCCCTCAAGGGCAGCAAGGAAAAAGCCCTTGCTCCAGCAAGAGCTGTGTGGCCTCTCCACGGGGTGGGGTGATCAGCCTGTGAGCTCTGAGCCTGCCCAGCCCATCCAGGGCACATTAGATGTGCCAATTATGACCAGCAGTGGGAAAATGATCCCACGGTGCAGAACTGGTCCTCTTATGGGCACATTTCTTTCTCTGTGGGGAACTGTCTTGCTCCTCTGTCCCTGGGAGGGAGCGTCCCTGGACCTGGTGTGCCTCTGAGTGGTGTGCAGGGAGGAGGGGGGATAGACCTTCGAGGTGCTGTCACTGACACCAGAAAAGAGCAGGGATGCTCATTGCATTGAGGTGGCTCTGCCAGGATGGTGTCAGGCTGGTCTGCCTCAAATCATAATGGTGTATACTCAAGGAGGGAGTCAGTGGATGGCACCTGTGTCCATCACTGTAGTGGGGACACAGGGGAAGTAGAGCACAGGGGTGGGAGCTGACCTGTAACCATCCCTTGTAGCCTCCTCATGAGCATCTGCCATGCAAAGGGAGTCAGCTGCCCCTCGCAGAGCAGCAAAGGAGCCGATGGGTCCCTGACATTTGCTGTTTCGCTTCCTGTTTCCAGTACATGGTCCTGGGGGTGCAAATGTGACAAGCTCTTTTATCGGGGCAAAACAGCCAGAAACCATCCCCAGCCACGTTTGGGGTGGAAACCCCAGTTTTCTCCCTAACCCAGAGCTATTGTGTCTTGCTCAGAAATCCTTTGGCAAGTCCTTTGGCAAGGACCAGGGGACTGGCTTAAATGCTGGACTGTGATATGTTAAGGATTTTATTTATAGTGCTCTAATCCCACTGTGTTTGTAGTTCACATTCCCAAGCTGGCCTCCAAACCTGCCTTTTAAATAAAAGGAGAGTAGAATTTGCAGTGCGCAGGTGTGCTAAGGGAGGCAGCAAATCCAAAATGACCAGGGTGCTGATAGTCCAAATTTTGGAGTTTTGGACCAGAATTCCTCCAGCATCACCCATTAAAGAGCAATACCCATGCACAGCCAATGGCTATTGCTACAACAAATCTGTGAGCAGCTTGAGAACAAAAATCTCTTTGTTCAGGAGTGTTTCTGAGACACTGTTTGTCCCGTGATGGGGAATGGCTACATGCATGCTCACCACTCAGTAGCTGCAAATGAAATGCCGGCTGCGTTTCTCTAATCTTTGAGGTGCTGAGCTGGGATTCTTTGTGCAGTGAAAAGGTGGTAAAGGAGAGTGGCTGAGCCCCTCCTCCTTTTCCAGCTTGTTCCCTTTCCCTCTGCTCTGTGCAAGGAAAGCAGCTGCTGGGACAGAGGCTGACCCATCTTCTAGCACTGAGTGGTGCCTTACTGGCCACCACTTCCCCCCCAGCCCCCAGCCTGGCTGAAGAAGGCAGAGGATGGCCAAACCTGTGCATGGTGCAAGCATCACTTCCATGCCCTGAGACAAACTGGGGGAAACGAGACCTTGTCCTTGCAGCAGGGCGTGCTTCGCTTTAAAGATCTTGACATGCGTGATCATCCTGGACGAGAGATCTGAGTGGATGATAGCGCTGAGAAAGGAAGGATGTTTTGGCACCGGCACAGGTGAGGGAGGAGGTGCCATTCAGCTTGACAGGAACCCTGTGCTGAAAAGATAATTTCAAGCTGAGCTGTGGTTTACCACAGTGTCCTCGTGACCGGCTGAGCGGTCGGGCAGCAGGGGCGGCGGGGAACAGGCTCGTTTTCTCACAGCTGGGGCCCGCACAGGCATGTCAGAGCTTGGCTGGGGCAAAGCAGTGGCTTTCTGCTCACCCGTGTGGCCCCAGCTTGCATTAAACCCTTCACATTAAAGCCCCTTCCCCAGTTTTTTTGAGCAATCAGGGAGAAGGGTGACAGCCACGCACAGCGTGGTGCACAAGAACCTGTTTTTTTTTTGCCCTGCTGGGAAGACACCCAAAGCACCTGGTTATAGGGATGCTCAGCTGTAATGGGATGAAAATTGGGGAATGACAAGAATCATGAGGCTTTTCAAGGATCAGTGTGGGTTTCAGCACCATTATCTCCAGGACAACAGCAATCTGCCTTGCACCCTCTTTGCTCAACACTAAATCTGTCCACTTGCAGTTCAGCAATAGCTCTTCCGAGGTTACTGCTCACCTGTTTCCATTCATTTACGTCCAGAGGAGAAACTTTGCTTGGTTCATCCTGAAAAGAAAACGTCACTCCCACTCCTCCTTGGCAAGGGCTGTTTCACTGCCGTGTGGGGCTGCTTCTTCTACAGTAGCTGCAAGCGCCAGCTGCGCTTTGCAGTTCTGCAGTGGTGTCATCACTGGCTGATCTCGAAGGTGCCACCTGAATGTGGGCATCAAGTAAAAATCCTAAGGAGGCTAATCGCGAGGTGGTGTGATGAGACAGGCGGAGCAGCAGCAGAAGGCTCCGGGATTTCAGGGCTTCAGCTCTGCCATGCAAAGCGGTTTATGGATGGTACATCTGAGCCAGGGACTGGATTAGAGGCAAAACCGGCTCTGGCCCCAGGGAAATCTCTGTGCAGCAGCTCAAGGCACTTGCTGGGCAGCTCAGCGACTGTCCTCGTCCCCCCTGAGAGCACTCAGGCTCCTGATGCCAGCACCAGCCTCCTAATGGCGTGTTGCCAGCCATTTGGAGTTCGTTACGTTGAATTTTGCAGCATGGAGCAGCCAAGTAAATGCTGCATTTGCCCAGGCAGTCACAAAGCCCTTCAGTGCAAGGGCCGTCTGCAGCTGTGGTTGGGAGCGATGACCCAGACACGACTGCACAGTCTAGGCGGCACAGGGTCAGGTTCCTCTTATTTGCATTATTTCAAAGAGGAACTCATATATATGTCATTATTGCACGCCACGTTGGTGCTGCTGCTCAGTGATGTCTGCTTTTAAGCTGGTGCTGTACCAGCAGTGTTGTTCCTCTATCAAGAAGTGGGGTCACAGTGGAGGATGGGAATGCCCCAACTTGCTCAGACATGGGCCTGAGCAGCCTGCTGCAGCTGTGGCATTGGTCCTGCTGGGAGCAGGGTCAGGCCAGAGACCTCCTCACCTTCCCTCTCAGTCATACATACCTTCTAGAAGAGCCAAATATGACTATGCTGGCAGCAAGATCGCTAGAAAATCCTTGCCTCTGGGAGACCAGGTCTTGCTCCAGTGGCTTTGGCTGCAGGGATGTTTCACACCTCAGTGCTATGGAAACCCACCATGTATTTTCAGCTGGGCAGCACCTCCCATCTGCAGCTGCCTTTTAAAATAATAAAAAAACCAAACCCAAAACTAAAATAACATGTTAATTTATTTCTATATGCTTCCACAAAAATATGGCCCAGAACCTTAGAGATATGCAGTTTGTGAATCGATGTGAGCTGAGGAGCTGGGTGCCTGTCTCCTCTTCTTAGCTCTTTTTAGAAATGGACTGAATTCCTACAAACTGCACTAAATGCACAAAGAGGTGTGCAGATGACTTTATAGATCTGGGAGGGTTGTTCCAACTAACTGCCACAATATACTCCGTGCAGGTAGGGTCATAACAAGACACCCTCTCTGTAGCCTGGCATCGGGCAGATGCAGCCCTCGTGTGAATGGAGGGGTTGGGAAGGGGTTGCCCCTGCAGCAAGCGTGACATGGGGACAACTCCACTGGACGCAACAGTGTCCTGGCCTTTAGCTGGGAAGGTGCATATGGGCTTGCACTACTGTATATGGCCACAGCTTCTCACACTGGAGCTCGCCTAGAGCTAGTTTAGCCTAGAGCTGATTATCTTCCCCCAAGGCAGCACAAGTCATGTCTCATGTGGATGAGCATCTGCTCCCAACATCTTTCTTGCCTTGTGAAGGGAGAGGTCTCTGAAGCCCCTGGCACACAAGACAAGTAGATCTGTCCTTGTTGGGGTTTCAGATGTAAAACTGGGAGTAATGAAAGCTCATTAAGCATGTCATTAATAGCACTTTTTTGAGTCAGGCTTTGGAGCTCTGATGGGCTCCCTGCAGGGTCAGATCATCACCCACCAGGCCCTAACCCCATGCCTAACCCTCAAGAGGAGCGGGAGTGCCACGACTTCAAGCCCAAGGTCTCTTTCAAAATTCAAAGTGGCATGGGATATGATGGGTCTGCCTTAGCTCCCTGTGACATGGTGGCAACAGCACAGACACTGTACCACACATCCCACCCACTGGGTGGAAAAGCACCAAACATCTCCTTGCCCATGCCCAAGATTTCAGTTGTACTGCTTCCAAAAACACCTCTGCAAGAACAGTGCGTGGATGCATATGGTGCGTAGTTCAGGCACCTCCTAGAAGGAAGAAAGGGCTGCAAAGATCACCAAGGGAGCTCTGTGAGGGGAAGGGGTGGCAGAATACAGGGTCTGACGGCTCAGTACTGCATGCTTGTCTTTCTCAAATGCATTTGACTGAGGATCACGCAACAGTTATCATGCAAAAATTGCCTTGCATGATGCCAACAAAGCAAATATTGGGTGGATCACACCTGGCTGAGCCACAGCTCACACAACACTTCTGTTAGCAGATGTTAAGGTGTAGTTGTGCCTACCAAGCCTTCCTGCCAACACCTAGTCTGCTATTTGGACAATAATATAAAAGCTTTCCTGGTGAAACACGCAGCTGAGGCAGCTGTTGGTGGGACAGTAACTAACAACAAAGGATTGCTGTTAGAGACCCAAAGGTACAGTTAAGCACTCAGAGATCAGCAAAACGCATCTCATACAGCTGAATATATTGTAAAAGCAGTGACTGTGCTAGATGCCATGGGCCAGCCCTGCCAAGTGATGTTCACTGTGTGGACGTTAAAGCAACTGTGAGTTAAAAGGCTTTGAGTATTTATAGCCCCGTCTTTCCTTGTGATGAGGAAGACAAAAACATTGTCATCTGAGAGCTGAAATGCTTTAATTCAACTTTGGGCATTAGCTGTGGCCCATGACACATAGGAGATCAGATGCAGCCATCACCCTTTTCTGGGGACAAGGAGATATAGGTTGTAACTGATGGATCTGTCAGTTAATCAAAATCATGTCCATCCAAGGAAAAGCCCAGGAAATCAATCAGGCAAGTGTCTTTTGTTGTCGTCTTTTTGGATACAGTGGCCTTTTTGAAATACCACCACTCATTACCCACCTTGCATGGGAAAGTTAATACTGTCACCTCTCTGCTTACATCTAGAAAATGAGATATTGCCACAGAGACCCTTAAGTGCCCACTGTCTGGAGCGCATCCAGAGGAACGTGTCCATGAACTTTCCTACTCCACCTTAAAAAAAAAGTAATTTATGTTTAAATCATCTTAATCTGGGAGGAAGTTATAGGAAAGAGGCACTTTGATAGACTGCCATGATATGGGGAAGGATGGAGCAATTTGAGACTCACTGTGATTCACGTTCAAAAACGTCTGAATCAAAAATCTCGTGATTTGAAAAATCGCTAAATCTGTGATTTGCTTATTAACGGGTATTCTGAGGTCTCATAATAATAAAAGCTGTAAGATTGCTGAAAGGATGGGGTCAGAGACATCTCCGCTTACCTGTTGTGGCATTGAAGGCTGCTGCTGATATGAGGCCCCTGTGAGAGCATCCCAACTCTTCAGAGCACACCTGTTTGTGAGGCGGCGAGAGGAACAACACAGCATTAAGTAAAAGATGCTGCATTCTCACTCTTCTGCATATCACATACTTTCAGGATTGATCTTTATTTGTATTATTAGTGGTTTGGCTTGCTTCCATTCAAACTTGAAGGAAGGCAAAGGAAGTGCAAATTTTAGTGTGTCTCAATGCAAAATCCATCTTTGAAGAAAGGAGCTGAAAACAGAGTGAAGATGAGGAAAACAGCACAAGCTGAGTCTGAAAGATCCCCTAAAGCCACAGCCTGCTCCTTCACCCCTGCAGGAGAAGGACCCACATCCTTCCCTGTACACTAAGGCAGAGCTCGGATGAAGGCAGACTGGTGGGATGGGTCCCCAGAAACCACTATCATGGGTCCAACAACGGTTGACCTGCCTGCCACAGCGACATCATCCAGGAGAACCAATAACCCAGAAGAAAACCCTCTTGTACGGTTCAGCATGTTACTCCTTTGGAGACCAGCTCCCACAGGATGGCCAGGCCTGGATGGAACCTGAGGGGCATATATGAAAAATGGGGCTTGGTTGCTTTCATATGCCACACTCCACAGGGTACAGCTCTTTGATTAAAGTTTTTCAACACCACAGCACAGAACTTTATTTCAGCTGGGACTTTGCTTTTAAGCTGCTGCTAAATCAAGCCAATAATAAATGCCTCACCAGATTAGATTTATTCTATGACCCTGTGGCTCTTCATGGCTACCTTGATCGATGGAAGACAGGAGATCACATGCTGTTGTAAAAGATTTGTGCACAAACATAACCACCAACTACCCCGTTCCTGAAAAACACACATTGAAACCTGAGGGTTTGGAGCTGGTCAGTTCAGACAAAATAACACCTAGTTTTAAACTCGAGGGCTTCATGGAAAGAATAAAAAAAAATCAATAAAACCGCATGGTATCATGAAATATCCTTCAAAGATTTTTTAAAAATTAACTTAAGTTTTAAAGTTCTTAGTGTCACTTAAAATACTGCATTAGAAATGGTCAAATGCAGCAGTAAATTACAGTGTTCAGCTGCTGTGAATACAGATGTTGGATTTTTGTGAAATGCAGGGGTATAAGAAAAAGGCTGAACTGCACTTCTCTAATGGCAAAAATTCTGTCTGCTGAAAATAGCATTTTCTTATTTTTAGTATGTAGGAGAGTTACGAACCTTGTGACACGTGATTTAAGAGGAAGGGCAAGCTAAATGAAATTTAGAATAAATAAATGATTTCTTGGTTAAATTCTGAGTAATTTCAAAATTGACTTCACAGAAACACAGTTTAGTAGCTTAGAAATACTTGAAACTGTGGCAGGTATTATTTTCAACATAATTGTACTTGCAGTTTATATTTTTAGTATTTCAAATAAAATTCCTTGTTCGTTCACTCACAAATGTATTTATATCCTTCCCTGGACCGTCCCTCTATTTCTACACCTGTTCTGCCAAAATAAAGTATAGAGCTGTCTAGAACTCACCTCACTTTCAGACTGGCTGTTTACTTTAAATGAGTTTTTATGGTGGTGGTGATGTAACCCTAAGCCTGAAATGTCAGCAGTTTTCTTATTAACACACTGCCACGGACCATACTTAGATAAATGCTTTTCCCTCCTTCCTCTTGGCATTTGCCAGGCAAGCAGCTGAACCACCTTCCGTATTGGCTGCTCCTACCCTGATTCCTCTACCAACTAGAAGGAGGAAAGGGCTGCTCCTTGCTCAGGGGACCCTGGACCAGCAGAGAGCCATGAGGCACCAGTGACTCTCTAACCTGGCAAATACTGGTCTATTTTAAGTGCATACACTTTGTTGGCCAGTCCGCTTAACTGTGTTAAACTCACGTTAAAGCTCAGATGTCAACATCTATTCCCAGGATTACTTTGGAATAACAGTCCTTTTGCTAGGAGAGCACTAGAAACATGCACACCTTCTCTTTCACCTTCCCCATTCATTCTTTTTTGAGCATAGCTGGGCTTGATGTTGCTTAGACTGCACCCAGGACAGGTACCGTGTTTCAGTGGCACACGCTGCCAGTAACATCATCAGTCCGTTAAGTGAGCTTTTCCAGTAATCGGCAGCCAGGGCTCCAGAAAACTATGGGCTAAGAAAGCTGGGCAGCAAACAACTCCCTCCCTTAAAAGTTGTGCATGTCTGGAGACAGGGTTAAAACTTGAATTGATAGCGTTAGACCTTGCATAGGCTGTCCAACCTGAGAAGCGTAACAAGGTATGCTCCACCACTGATTCCCCATGGCTAACACAATAACCAAGACCAGGGCTGATCTACACAGGAAGAAATGACCACATGTATATATGAAAGCTCTGCGATCAATTGTACATGTTCCTTCTATCACTTCCAGGGCTCCAAATACTTAGAGAAGGAGTAATCTCTGCAGTTCCATGGGTTTTTTGCTGTTTCAAGTCAGGCTTCTCTCCTTGACATACTTTTCATGGGGTGTAGAAGTATCAGGAGACCTGGCAAGACTGCTGGAGCTCAGTGCCTCTGACTAGAGCCAGAAAAAGCTTAACTTCAAGCAAAGTAACCACTCTCAGCACAGATCCTGGAAAATTAATTTCAATTCCATCCCAATAATTATTACAGCACACCAACAGATCTTCCTTTATTTACTTGTGCAAGATAGAGGCCAGTGATGTTAACACTAAACTAGAATTCAATCCATCATAGCAAAATGCATTATAAATCTAGACTAAGTTTAGCAGCCGACTTTGAAATTGCTATAAATGAGACTTCACAGCCTCTGCAAGACTCAAAGCAGAATCTATGCAGCCATCAAAGTTGGAAGAAGTAAATCCATCACCCCCACAAATCAGGAGAGGTTGAGTATGAAGAATCATTTGTCCCAGACAACTGGGCACAGCTTTTGTAACCTGAAAAACAAAAGCATATAGGGAGATGGAAAAGAATGTTATTTGCCTGAATTTCACACCAGAAAGGCCTTCATATGAAGCACCCCTCCCATCCCCGATTGTAGGTCCAAGCATTAACAATCAAAGTACCATAGTAAAATGTTTATCTTCTGGAGTTAAATCATTGAAATAAAGCTTTCTTGTATGTGGAAATTTAGAAACTTTACAGCCCCATCCTGTCTTATTCTCAGTCCGTCTCAGCAGAAATGAATTGCCTGACCCTGGATAGGTGAGGCATGGAGATCTCTAAGCCAAATGTATGAAGCTACATGATCTCACATCAGCAAAGGTGGGCTCGCAAAATCCCCCAGATACGTAACCGTTGAACAAAGGAAAGGAAGGCTGCCATTTGCAAGAGAGCCCTCAATGTGACTGGGTTGACCAGGTGACCTTCCTGGATGGGAAATGAGGTGGACTTCGGAGTAACAACTGTCACGATGACCTACCCATGCTTCATGCTGCAGTGCAAGCATATATACAGCCTTGGGACAACCCACTCTGTCTCCAGCTCTGCTATGCTGGTCTCATTTTTCATCTGAGTAGTACAACAATTTTTAGACACTACTAGAGATACAATCAACACTTTCACTGTAAGTAGCATGGGACAAGTTCTGAATAAGGTTGCTTTGATAAATATTTAATGTCATTCTTAATGTATGCAATGTATTAATCTTAAATATAATTTTCCTGGCACTATGCCCTCAATTAAACTTGTATCTGTGGAGTGGCAGGTCTTGAGCAGTTCTTTGTAACATTTCTAAAAGTGAATGGACTTTGCTTTGGCCAGTACCTATTAACTTGAAGCTACCTGGAACTCACGGGGAGAGCAAGACCTCTTTTTGGTATTGTACTTTATGGCAAACACCAATGCATGTCAAACAGCACAGTAAAACCACGCAGCATTTGTGTTTTTAGCATGCTTGTCTGTGTCATACGTTGTAGCCTGTTTCAAACCTACATACAAAGGCTGAGTGTCCATGTTGTACTAAATCAGTGCACCCCAGAGCAGCACCAGTGAATCTCAGAATGGAGATAAGGCAGCAGCAGTAGCAACACTGGCCTAAAGGCAGGCATGAGAGGCTCAGGCAGAAGCGATAAAAAAGATAAGAAGATGCAGGACAGCTTGAGGATGAAGTGATCGGAGGAGGAAGGTGGGAAGTAATAGCCTGAGAAAAGGAATGACAAAACAAGACCCATAAAGATGAAATGTTGAAAAAGAGGAATAAATATCTAGAAAGCCAGAAAGAGAGATGAAAAAAAGAAGAGTAGAAGCACAGCAGTAGACCAGCAATAGAGAACAAACCATAGATGTCTTAAAGCATGATACAGAGAGTACAATTTTCTTTTGATCATTCTTGACTGTCTTTGGTCAAAAGATATGTTTTGGATCCCTGTGCAGTAAACCAGTAATGTATTCTGTTGTGCAAGTGTCAGCTTTGGTGAACAAGACCTGAAGTCCAAGGCATCTTGTTCAGTACAGGGGATTTTTCCCTTGATTCAAATGTACACTCAGGTAGCCACTGCCATGCTGATATCTGCCACTTCCAAGTACGGATCAGCTGCAAAACACCCACATTTATGTTACTGGCTGCATTTTGTGTTACCAGCACATTAACATCTCTTTAAAGGAGGTAATTATCTGAAATGAATTTGTAGCCTGTTTGTATCCCATTCTCCATTATTCCACTTAACAGAAGAGTCTAGCCATGTATGGTAAATCTAGCCAGAGACAGTCTTTCTCAGACTAATATTAGGTCAGAATTTATTCCTACATTTCTGTTACAAATGAAGATCACTGAGCATAAGCAATGAAAAAAAGGTTTAGCAGAAAAAGGCTTTTTGAGTGTCCTTCCTTCTTGGCTACCCAGTGCTTACTTGATGCTGGCTATACCAAACTGCTTCTGGTTTATCATACTGATCACAGCATCAATATTTCCACATCTCAGCCTGCACCTTTTCATCTGTGTGGCAAGACGTTGTGCTCAATGTAGTAAAGGCCCTCACTTTAGATATAGAGACTGAGGAAAGGAATGATCCTGCCCCTTCTTCAACTTCTTCTGAACATAAATTCCAAATTCCCCTCGGCTATATGTCACAGCCTGTTGGCTCTCCATCCTTGTCCTTGAAGACTTCAAGACTCAGCTAGACTAAACCATGGTTGAAGTCACCTAGTGCTGGTAATAGTTCTGCTTTGAGCAACAGGCTGGACTAGAGACCTGAAGAGGTCCCTGAAGAAGTCCCCTCTGAAGAGGTCCAATTTCTATGATTCTGTGTTTTCCCAGTATCCCTTATATACACAAAGTGACTCTGTCAAAGGGACATGATGGGTTGGGAAGCTCTTGGCTCTGAAAGCTAATAGTGTCTTATCGTAATTAAAGCAGGGGATCCAGAATTGCAGCTGTGCTGCTAAGTAGTGTCAGTAGAAGTTTGGAAGTCCTAATCCGTCATCCGCCATGGATAATTGTAATGACTGCATTTTAATCCCAGGATTGTGTTTGCCCATGTGAAGAACGTTACAGCTGGATTTAATTAACAAGTAGGATTAATCCCATCTAAAAGAGTCAGGAGAAAGATGCACCCATCTTATCAGTTCCCCTTGCTCCTGTGGCAACAGCTTATTATAATTGAAAGTAAAGACAGATTTAAGAGAAAGAGCTCTGTCCCCAATATTTAATTTAGGTAGTGATTATTTTATAGGGTAGCAATAGAGAACTCTCTACTGAGATAATGGATCTGACCTACACTGACTTATTTGCAGTCTAAGACATATTGACATTCATCTACCAAATTAAAGACTGGTGGTAATTCCTCCTGTGACACAACCATAAAGCACAAGCAGCTGCTGAAGCCAGTGGGTTTGGTTAGCAGCAGCACAGTTGGTAGCAGGCAACAGAGCAGGAGAAGTAAACGGGAGGAGCTGTAAATTGTACAGCGGCTTGAGAAAGTACTAGAGCATCATCCAGCAGTATGATGTTTGAATGTAATTTTTAAATAGGGGAAATGCGATGCATACCTAGTGATTTAGGAAGACAACAATTTTGAAGCAGTTGTGGGAAATAAGAGTTCAGACCTACACTCACTGTTCCAGCTACCTCTAAAAGATGAAGCAATAGGTACAAGGTTATAATAAATCCTGTATGGCCATAGTTTTGTCGGGATTCAAAAAGCATAGTTGTTTGGTAAAATGCAATTGAGACTTTTTTTTTTAATTCAGTAGTAAGAAATTAACTGCCATATTTGTCTTTTCCTTTATCGATGTTTTCATGGTGAAATAAATGAAAATGGGCCATATATGAAGCCTATGCTTATATGTCATCTTTGACACTACGCTAGAAGTGTGAGTAGTGCGAAGAGAAGGCATATTAAGCCCTTTCCTTGCACACTGTTCTGTTTTTGGCTGGGTTAGAGTTAATTTTCTTCCTAGTAGCTCATATAGTGCTGTGTTTTGGATTTAGTTTGAGAATAATGATAACACACTGATGTTTTAGTTGTTGCTAAGTAGTGCTTATACTAAACCAAAGACTTTTGGCTTCCCATGCTCTGCCAGGTGCACAAGAAGCCAGGAGGGAGCATCCAGGACAGCTGACCCAAACTGGCCAAAGGGATGTTCCCCACCTTATGACATCATGCTCAGTATATAAACTGGGGGGAGTTGGCCAGGGGGGCAACGTTTGCTGCTCAGGGCTGGACTGGGCATTTGCCGGCGGGTGGTGAGTGGTTGCATCATTTGTTCTACCTGGGTTTTGTTCCTCTCTTTTTTGTTTTCCTTTTCACTACCATTATTTACTATAATAATAATAATAATTAATTATTATTATGTTTTAATTATTAAACTGTTCTTATCTCAACCCACGAGTTTTCTTACTCCAGTTCTCTCCCCCACCCCACTGAGGTGCCCCTCTAGAGCGGGGAGGGTGAGCAAGTGGCTGTGTGAGGCTTAATTGCCGACTGTGGTTAAACCGCAACACACAAATAAACAAAGTAGCTGAATCTGACAAATTTTATGATAGAGGTCTGTGATAGAAGCAGTATCTAGGGCATATTAATTCTGTTTAAAAATACTTCTTGCTTTGTTATGGAAGCCCTTTCTAGAGCTGGTCAACCAAGTGTGCGTCTGTTGGAGACAGCTCCAATTCTTCTCCTCCCTACCACCTGCAGGTCTTGGGCTTACAAGGAGTTTGAAGCAGAAAGGTAACAGATGATGCAGAAGAAAAGACCAGAAGTCACAACCAGAAAAGGATGCCTTAACAGTGACAACTGCACAGAGATACTCTTACTCGCAAAAAAACCCTGGACTGATAAAGAAGAACATATAAAGCATACTATGATTTTTGTATGAGTCATCTGAAACATTAAAACCTATGTTAAGGTCATTTTTATACAACTGAGAACAAATACTATGCACTGGGAAGTGATTTGCAAACTACCAATACCTAACTGGCAGAAGAAGAAACTTTGTGCTAATGAGACCAGGTTCCTAAACTGGATGCAGATCAAGGGGTATGAGCAGACTTCACAACCATCTACAGTAACTCTTCCAGACTTCATAAGAGGAAAAATTTTTAGGGGACTGCCTTAAGTAAATAATTTGCATCAACTTCCACATTCTATTTCACTAGTGTAATTTAACTTAAGAGTCTTTGGGTAAACACGCAGATACACTCCAATACTTTAGGAAATTGCCCAAAATTTCCTTATATTTTTAAAAGAAGTCCGTAAAAAAACACACATTTTGCTATTACTACCCCTAGGTAGTTTACTTCAAAATATTTTTCGCATAACATATTGTTAAATTGAACTGGGCCAAATCAAATAATAACAATTAGTATGTCTGAATGCAAGGACTCCTTCTACTCTGTGGTAGGGTGGGAATTTTGCTAATAATATCACATACTTTTGGATAAAGAAGAGACAGATTGAGTCATATTTTTAAATACCAGCAAAAATACCACTGAAGCATGTGGGATTTACTTCCTTCCTGTGCACTGCTCCTGTTCCTATTTACCAGGACTGCTGCATAACTTACCACTGAGCCAGGCCCACTACGTAAAAAAAAAAATTACTAGAAATGATCTGGCTGTCGTTGGCCAGCTTGGATGCTGCTAATGGCTACATGGAAGAATGTATTACGGATATCGAGCAACTATCCCCTTATCCTCTTGCTCCCCGGTGATGAAAACCACTGGGTCGTATGATGTCCTGTTTCTTGCGATACACTGCAAGTCTGCACTACAGCATCGCCCCAGCAGCATCCCCCCAGCTGACTGATCCCACCACAGAGTACCTGAGAGTATCTCCATTTCTGACACTTGATGCTGGCTGGTTTAGGTAGGGATGGCACAATCTTCTCCAGGTGACTGAGAATTAACTGCTGCACCTCTGCAGGGTCTGAATCCAGGTGCTCGCTTCCAAACGTCACAGTTGTGTGAACTACAACTGAGGGCCCAATTTCAGGAGACTCTGAAATAAAAAATAGAAATGCTTTTGAAATATTACTTGTTAATACTTGCCTCCCCTGCATGCTGACAATTGTGCCTCTAGCCTAGGAGTCGTAAGAGCAAAAATATCTGTGGCACCACCCTGTTCTTCCAGCTGGAAAAAACACAAGGAATAACAACACAAGTTGTTCACAAGAACCACAGTGAAGAAACCCAGGCTTTTTGCAAAATTTGTGATGGTCTTCCCATTGCAATAACCCTAGCTCCACATATGTCTCCTAGAGGAACCTCAAGGCATTCCCACACCCCATAAGTAGCAGCTGGAAGGAGCAGGGAATACACTGGAAGCAAACTCTTCCCCTTTTTCCTCCCAGATATTTTGTCAGGTCCTACAAGGAGGGCAACCAGCTGGCGATTGTGGCAAACTGGCAAAAGAGAACAAGAAGAAACATGTAAAACTGCTTTGTAGGAATTTTTCCAGCCAGGTTTACAAATAGTAACAACTAGTGCCCCTACAACCGCAGGGCACTGAGAGGCATGCCGTTGCAGCTGCCCACCTGCAAAGTCTGGCTTGGGTGGTGGTTGTGGAAATGAGGCTTCCCAAAGGGCTACACTCACAGTTGGGACTGTCTTATCACTGGCAACAGTAAAGGGGAAACCCTTTACCAAAGGCTGAAGCTCATGCAGACATGTGGTAAGACTAAGGTATTGGATGATGCACCCTGGTTTTTTTTTGGATGGAAGATTATTCTTGGAAACGGAATGGCTCTGCCGCCGCTCACACGGACCAGCTGCCAGGGGCTTACTGCTCTGCTTACAGCTGAAGGCACGTGAAGCCCTTCTGAGCCCAGCAGCACATGCCAGCTGTAAACCAAACAAATTGCAGTCGCGGCCACCACAAGCCTGAGGCATACAAGCCACCGCACTGACAATGGCACAGCTCTGCCAGCAAGCCACCTCCTCTGTCTGAATGGTGGAGGAGCATGGGCAGCTGGGTCATCATAGCCAATTTGCTTACCTACCTATATCAGACTAATTTATAATCTTCCTCCCCTGCGCGTTTGAAATGCATGCCCCCTTAAGGGGACAATCTCTGCAACACAGGAATATGAGACTTGAACATGCAGTCATCACGAGATAACAATTATCTTTAAGGCAAAGGACAAAAAAAGAGGAGTGTTCGTTGCACGACTGAAAAATATCTGCTCCCTCTATAATTGGCTGCATATTGGCCCTGCAACAGTATTTACATAGTTGAAAGGCTAGAGTAAAACCAATACTTTACATTTATGGAGGGGGAGAAAGGGAACAGAAGCCAGGGCAGGTTAGCTCGAGAAATTAGCACTCCTTTTGGCCTGCACAAGTGAGCTCAACTTAAATTTTGCTGTGTTAGCAACTTCCAGAAAATCGATGTGTGGTTGTCAACATGCATGTTTTAGGGAGTGTGAACCTTCAATACAACTTCTGTCCTCAGGCAAATACATGCAAGTAAGCAAAACTCAAAAAAAAGAGTTTGTCCCTTAAGAATTAACCAGGCTGCAGTGCCAGGGGAGGAAATGAAGGCAGCTCAAGTGCTGACGTTCATTTCAGCAGACTTGGAAATGGCCAAGCTTCATTATGGCTGGTGCTGGCCGTAGGTTCTCTACAGCAAGGGACTTCTGTCCCCGTCGGCATGTTGGCTTGTCACCTTACAGACTTGGTCTGGACAACCACCAACCAGCAGCCAGAGAATAGGCCCAGAATAGGGGATTTTCAGGCTCACTGATTTCCCTCTGCCAAGGCATGGTGAGGATCTAGCAGATCCTTGTGTGAGTCATTCCTGCTGGGGCTGTTTCACTTCAAATGACCAGGATGTATTTGCTGGAGCAAGGACACAACCTGGGTTCTGCTGTATTTCAGCTGAGAGCTCAAACTCACCGAGCTGGTCATTAAATTAAGTGATTCCCTCCAGCTCCATTAACCAGAAATTCTCTTTTGGAAGCAGAAAGCCTCTTCTGGCTAAACCTTTATTTGAATTAGCACATTCCTAGAAAAATATTTTAGTTTCAGCAAATGAGCATTTTATGACCAAGGAATCCACAAAGAAAGAGGCAGTTGAACACTTTCTGAACAGTTCTTGCTGATAGATACCAGGCTTGATAGAAATCTTTATCTCTGCTATGTCAGTGAAGAGATCTCCAGCTCCAGCTCCTCCAGCTGGAGATGCCCTTTGGGAAGACAACAAATTCCAGCTTTCCAAAGGCAACAAAAATGTCCTTCTCTGACAAGTTTTCTGTCTTGGGCTGATCACTTCAGAATATACTACTGAGACAGAGCAGTACTGAGTCCTAGCACCCACAGCAAGCATGGAAGTAATGGCTTGAACTTCAGTTGGAAGGATCCCTTCACTCTTTCTTGGGTGGGCCAGCTCAGTCAACCCTTGTTCTCAAGAACTGGGAAAATGTGGCAAAAAGGGTGAGAAGATGTTTCCTGGTTGTGAACAGGAATGAACCCTGACAGGCCATGTTTGAAGGCACCAAGCCATGGTGCTGCCTTTTCTTCAAGCTCTCCTTTTCCATGTAAGGCACTCCTAAGAGCAGAAGATCACTCACTTCACTCCCTGGGTTGGGCTTACAAGCTCTGTTTTCAGCAAGTACTAGAGCTCTTTTCCTGGGTTGATCTCCTGAAGTATCCAGAAACTTTTGAGCTTGTCCCCTATTTTAATCTGAGATGCTGATTTTGCTCTCTCATGTCTTGGGCTTGAAAATCCACCTGACATGGATTTGGGATGAGGGCAAGGCAGGTCTGGGGACTAAGATGGTAGGGTGAAAAAAGGATCACTCTTATCTAGAAGCAGAGGCTCAGCCAAAAGGCCATCTTCTTGCCTGAACTCTGATGAACTGATTGCCTGCGTCTAACATCCAGCCTCATACTCATCTTCCTGAGATTCCTCCTGATTCCACCCCCAAGCCTGGTTTCACAAGCTAGCACAGGACATATCTCTATTTGCATCAGCTTTTCCAACTGTCTGGAAAAACGTCAGGAACGCTGCTCAGCCTCTCCTTCCCATTTTGGGGGGGAAAACAGGTATTCTGTCATCTCTACAGAGAGACTGTCAGGGACAGAAGACCAAATGGGGAAGCCTATTAGGTATCTTGGGATTTATTACAGTGTACGTGGTATTTTGGCAAATTCTTCCACGTAAACTTGGCAAAAAGGCTCACTAAAAGGCACATAAGCATTTTAATAAAATATGTATTCATTGCTTGCTGTGGCTTGTTATAGCCATTGGTTCTTGGACAGGGCTGCCTTCTTCCAAATTTCTCATCTCTTCCATAGTACGTACAAAACAAGTTTCAGGAAAACAGGCGGTTCGCTGAGTTTTTAATTCCTCCTTTGAGCTACTGATAGCTTGGAGAGCTTCCAGAGGCCACTGAGTCAGAGCCTTCCAGTACTGAAATATGCAGCCTGCGAGGATCAAGTTTAGCCTCAAGCCCTTTTCTTTCTTCCGCAATAATACTGGCTAAGAGAGGACTTTAAAATAGATTTTTCCCTGAAAGCAATGGATGTATCTCAGTCTTGATGCACTGGCTGTGAACGACTGTTCAGCTGTTGCAGGACTATAACCATTATTTTCTTCCCAACACGTTTAGATCAGGCTGCAACAGCTAGCTTAAAAACAAGGGCTTCTGGCACGGCTTCTCATGAGATTTTAATTTCCATTATTTGTGGCAAGGATGCAAGGCATCCACGGCCGTGCTAGCAGATGAAGAAGTAGCATGGGAGATGTGGAAAGCCAGGGAACGCTCAGCAATGTGAGGGGTGATGATCTGAGGGTGAATGGAAGCAGCATAAAAGCTTTCATCTGCTCCCAGTTCTCCCCCGTCTCATGCCAGCTGCATGGCAATTAATCCAATCAGTTGATGCAGTGGAAGGCATAAGATGCCAGGTAGATCAGAGCTAGAATGAGACGGCAGAGTTGGCTGTAGCTTGTACCTGCTTAATAAGCAAGGAGCCGCTCTGCCAGCGTTGGCAGTGTCCTCGGCATCCACAGTTGCCAAAGGACCCCATTGAAAACCTATGAGCAGTGAGCTTCCGCCTGGCTCTCCCTCCTCCGTCCAGCCTGTGCTGCGTCGCTGCAGTGGCAGTGCTGCTGCAGGGGCTGGAAGCCTGCCTCCCATCCCCTCTGGCCTGCCTCTGTTAACTTGCACCAGGTGGAATGTGGCTTTTTGCACAGAGACCCTGTTGAGGTTGCAACCAGGGAAGGAAGCGCCAGCATCACCTTGTGCAGCAATGGCAGTTTGGCAGACGTGTTTGTGCCCAAGGTTCAGACTCTCCTCTTACCCGTGGAATAGGGAAGATGCAGTACTACAACTATAGGTTTCCTTCACTTCTCTGTTAAGTTTTCCTTGTTTAACTGTTAATGTCTTCTGCTCTGTTGCATTGCATGGGACCGACACAGGCAGAGAGTAGATGCAAAGTGATGAATGTGAGGATAAACACATTCCTTTCAAGACTCATTCTGCTTCCTTGTCAACAGAAAATAACTGCACAATCTTTGGCATATCGCTTCATCCAGCCCAGCACCCCATCTGTGACAGGGAAGGTGCCGCAGGAGCTGCTGCATTGCTGCTTGGCCCAGCAGCAGCAGCTGGGGCTGTGCAGACCTTGCAGACTGTGGAGCAGCTGGCTCGTAGGGATTGGAAGAGGGGCCGAGCCAGGCTCTGATATGGGTCCCAGATTTAACACGGCCACCCTCCTTGGGCTGTCTTGGCCACCATGATGTCTTGGCCACCGCAACTATCTACATGCAGTTGTTCTGAGCAGCCTGCAAGGCTGAGCAGAGTAGCAGGGATGAACAAATCCCATGTTTTTTGTCTCAAAGTTTAAGTGTGAAGTTCCACCAGTCCCCCATGGAATTAACTAAGTGGGGAATTGAAAAGTGAGGATCTAACTACATCTTCTACATCCTGAAGAGATGACAGAGCCAGACTTTTCTTAGAAGTTCAAAGCAACAGGACAAGAGCCAATGGGCACAACTGCAATGCGAGAAAATCCCAATTGCACATGATGATACACCCCTTTCCTGTGTGAGCGGGACGTCCCTAGGATGGGACCCTGAGTGGTGGGGTGTCTCCATCCTCAGGGACCGCCCCAACTTTGCTGGAAACCTGTCACATATTTGCTCTGCTGGGAGCAGGTCCATATACCCCCATCCTGCTGCCTCTAGCTGGAGCCTGGTAGGTTTCTATAAGCCCATGAAAAGAGACGAGGAACACCTCCAATACTGAGTAACATGAAGTATAAGCTGTCACAAGTAGAGGACACATAAGCATTCTGGAAGGGTCGTCAAAGACAGAAAGCACAAAAGCAATTAGAGCTCACCATACACTGCACTTCAGCCAGTTATAACTGTGAATTAAGCACCAGCAAAGTCTCCCCATGTTGAACTCTCTGGGGAAACTGGATCTTGACCTACAACCTGGGAATGAGGGGGAAGGTGTGAGCAGGAGAAGGTGGCCATCAGCTTCTTAACATTCAGGACTGTCTCAACACTCGTCATTAATTCTCAGCTGAATGAATCACAGACTGTCTAAAGAAAGAGAAGGACAGACTGCTGACAGTGAGAATTTATGCAGGATTAAGACTATTACACGTATTGCCTTCCAGAAAAATGATGGGACTAATAAAAGACACCCTGGAGAAGAGCGCAGAGAACAGAGCCCAGGACCATTTCCCCAGCACAGTGGCTTGCAGCTCAAGAGCATCTGGTGTCAGAAAGGCGGCTCCTAGCTTTGCATAACACATTTAGTGTGGAATGGTGAGATGGAGAAGTGTGATGTCCTGGGTGAAGCTGCTCAGCAAAGCTGCTTGGGCTAGAAATTTAGCTGTCACTATTACTGTGGGATAAAGACTTGTGGGCAAATTACTCCACGCACTCTGTACTGCAGGACAGCGACAATATGAACAGCCCGTGGTGCCAAGCCCTCCCATGGGGACCTCCTTCTGCCCTGGGAAATTCTCAGGTGATATTAAGGGTCTAAAGTCAGCTCCTGTGGTGGTCACATCCTCCTTACCATCAGTCTCAGGGAAGGAAGGGGACAGAGAGATCACTAAAGCATTAAGATCTCAATAAAACAAAACGTAACTTCTTAGAGAAAGCCCACAGTGGATTATCTGCCCACCAAAATATTCTCCCTTGCAAAATGCAAAAGCTACTTTTTTTCTGGTGAATCTATGCCAAGATCAGGGTTCAGAGACCCTAAATTAAAGAGACATTTTAGAGATTAGCTGCGATCCCTGGGATCCATGGAGGCCTGAAGTTTCCTTCACAGGGAGAACACCGTCAGAGCCTGTCATAGGATTCATTTGGCACATGGTCAGGATGGGAATGTGACAGGGTAAAAAGTAACTGTGGACAGGGAAGCATTTGTGGGTAACATGGATCTCAAGGTGCCAGGAAAGGGACAGAGCACAGTGCTCTTGAGACTATATTAATGGCAGAATGTCCCCTAAGAAGGACCCACCTACCTTTTGACACTGCCCACAGGGCTAGCAGTGGGGACTTGGCAAAGACGGGGAGAAGCAGCTATAGCTTCTCCTACTATCCCCAAGAAAGCAGAAGCCAACACTGGATTTGTCCAAACAATAATATTCTAGGAGAGAAAATCATGCCTGAGGGCCATCATGGAGCACATCTTGCAGTTGTTCAGCTGAAAGGCTTTGAAGAAAGAAACCCCGTACCACAAGGGACAGTGTCCACTGAGGTGCCAAGGACATGGTGTTCAGCGAAGCTGATCAGCCTCAGCCTTAGAAGTGGTTGTGCTGGTCTAGGACTGAAGTACATTTGTGAAGAAGCATGAGACAGAATGGGCTGCAATCTGCATGCCCTGGAAGTGCCCCATGGCTCACAGGCTCTGCAAAGCCCGTAAATCCACCAACCCTCGGGAGAACGAGATCTACTTTGATAAAGGCATAAAAGTAAGTAGCCAAGACCTGAAGATCAGTTTGCAGGTTCCACAAAAGGTCCACAAAGAAAATTTAAAATTTTTCCTGGTTCACCTGCACTGACATTAAAACTTCCCCAACAGTGAATGTGGACAAAGCTTGAAGAATTGCCTCTTTTTGCATAGGAGGCTTGGTTGAACTCACGTCTCAATTTACTAGTGTTCAGTAAATACTCACCAGAACACTGCCTCCCTCAGAGTCACAGGACTTGGGTAAGGAGGGACCTCTGGAGGTCGCTAGTCCAACCTCCTACTCAAAATAGGGGCCAGCTTCAAAGTCAGTTCGTACTCTTACTGTTTGAGTGTTCAGCTCAATGGCTGGGAACCCCTCCCATGCAGGAATGGGCACTGTATCTCTCCTTCCTAGGGGATCGATCCTAGGGTTACAACCTCGTCTGCAGAAGAGACCTGTATACAGATGTGATAGGCACGTGTCTTCCACAGGAATGTTCTCTTCATTCCTAGAGGAAGTGTGTCAAGTATTTTTCTTGCGTTCCTGCCCAGAAACTGGAGTTAGAACAGATACTGATAAAAAACAAGACATGGTTGCTTCCTGCCCCTCAGGATTTTTTAATCTTACTGGGGAGATGCGTTTTGCTAACCAAAACCCATCCTGGCCCTGGGTAGCATGAGGGGAAGGGAAAGGGCTTAATCACTGCCATGCCAAACAAACCCTTGAAGCTAGGCTGTAAAGGAAATGCTGCTGGGTCAGCACAGAGGGCAGCAGAGAACCTGGACATCTCTAGACAGTCTGGAACCGCTCCCTGGGAGGGATCAGCAGGCTGCTAAAAGGGAAGCCAACATGCAGGCCTCACAAAACTCTAAGAACAGTGGATAACTTCACCGTGCCTAGCAAACAAGCAAGAGAGATGGAGTTTGCTTTCAAAGTGCCACACTACTACTTAGCAAAAGGGTTAGTGAGCTTCCCAAGTTATCCTCAGAAGTTCCCATGGTTCACAAGGTCCCATATTCTCCCTGGAATAAAATCTGCTCTATCTCACAAGGCACATTTTGGAAGAGACTGTGTAAAGAACAGTGCTAACTTTTTTTATATTCAGAAATTCAGCATTTCATAGCCCTACAGACAGCTTCTGATTAGTCTTCTAAAAGGCAGGCAGGGCAGGCAGGGGATTAGAAGGCAATTGGCCATGTAATGAGGCGAAACCCTAAATAACTCTTTAACTCCTCCATCTTCCTAAAAATTTTTATTTTGGTACTGAGAATATAAAGGAATCTGTATTTTAAAATTAAAAAGGATACTCTAGAATTACACTGATCCTGAAAACCTGTAAGACGAATCTTCCCTTTAAATTATATAACCTCGCAATCCTGAGGCAAAAAAAGGGAACTGCTTCCATTTTTATGTGTCATCTATCTTTAGTCCTCCAGAATGCAAAAAGATGCAAAGACTGCGGTATTACAGAAATGAGGCTTGAAATAATTTATACTGAAGAATTCCCACTGTCCCCCCAACCAGCCATAAATATTGATGGGGTGTTTAAGGCAGCCAATCACACAAATATTTAATATTAATACATACCGCAGAGGGAATTCAACATACAAGACTTGTAGGCTCTTCCTTATGTAACATTTGAGCGCATTACCTCTGCAGACGGAGATGCAATTTTATAAACAGCAGCTGGAAGAATGATTTCAAATGGGGCCCTGAGCAATGACAAGCCTTTGAACAGATTAAACAGGAGACAGTTCATGCAGTAGCTCTTGGGCCAGTTCAGGCAGGACAAGATGTTAAAAATGTGCTCTACACCACAGCCGGGGAGAATGGCCCTACCTGGAGCCTCTGGAGTCGGGGATACAGAGGGTCCGAAGCCCGCTATACTCCAACTGAAAAAGATATACTGGCAGCATATGAAGGGGTTTGAGCTGCTTCAGAAGTGGTTGGTACTGAGGCACAGTTGCTCCTGGCACCCCGACTGCCAGTGCTGGGCTGGATGTTAAAAGGAAACGACCCCTCTACACACCATGCAACTGATGCTACGCGGAGTAAATGGGTTGCACTGATCACCCAGCAGGCTCAAGTAGGAAACCCCAGTGGCCCAGGAATCTTGGAAGTGATTATGGATTGGCCAGAAGGCAAAGATTTTGGATTATCACCAGAGGAGGAGGTGACACGTGCTGAAGAGGCCCCACTGTATAACACACTGCCAGAAGGTGAAAAGCAGCATGCCCTGTTCACTGATGGGTCCTGTCGCCTTGTGGGAAAGCACCGGAGATGGAAGGCTGCTGTATGGAGTCCTACATGACAAGTAGCAGAAACGGCTGAAGGAGAAGGTGAATCGAGCCACTTTGCAGAGGTAAAGGCCATCCAGCTGGCCTTAGACATCGCTGAACGGGAAAAGTGGCCATTACTCTATCTCTCTACTGACTCCTGGATGGTGGCAAATGCCCTGTGGGGGTAGCTGCAGCAGTGGAAGCAAAGCAACTGGGAGCGCAGAGGCAAACCCATCTGGGCTGCCGCACTGTGGCAAGATATTGCTGCCTGGGTAGAGAACCTGGTTGTAAAGGTACGGCATGTGGATGCTCACGTCCCCAAGAGTCGGGCCACTGAAGAGCATTGAAACAACCAGCAGGTGGATCAGGCTGCCAAGATTGAAGCGGCTGAGGTGGATCTGGACTGGCAGCAAAAGGGTGAACTATTTCTAGCTCGGTGGGCCCCTGACACCTCAGGCCATCAAGGGAGAGATGCAACATACAGTGGGCTCGTGATTGAGGGGTGGACTTGACCATGGATGTTATTGCACAGGCTATCCACGAATGTGACACGTGCGCTGCAATCAAGCAAGCGAAACAGGTAAAGCCTCTGTGGTGTGGGGACGATGGCTGAAATACAAATATGGGGAGGCCTGGCACATTGACTATATCACACTCCCACAGACCCGCCAAGGCAAGCGCCATGTGCTTACAATGGTAGAAACGACGACTGACTGGCTGGAAACATCTCCTGTCCCCCACGCCGCTGGCCGGAACGCTCTCCTGGGTCTGGAAAAACAAGTCCTGTGGCGACATGGCACCCCAGAGAGAACTGAGTCAGACAACGGGACTCATTTCCAAAACAGCCTCATAGACAGCTGGGCCAAAGAGCACGGCATTGAGTGGGTGTATCACACCCCCTGTCACGCACCAGCCTCTGGGAAAATGGAGCGGTACAATGGACTGTTAAAAGCTACGCTGAGAGCAAGGGGGGGGTGGGACATTCAGGCCCTGGGATACACATTTGGCAAAAGCCACGTGGTTAGTCAACAGGAGGGGATCTGCCAGGCGAGCTGGCCCTGCCCAGTCAGAAATCCTACATACTGTGGGAGGGGATGGAGTCCCAGTAGCGCATGCAAAAAGTACGCTGGGCAACACAGTCTGGGTCCTCCCTGCCCCAGGCAAAGGCAAAGCCATTCGTGGGATAGCTTTTGCTCGAGGACCTGGGTGCACTTGGTGGGTGATGCGGGAGGATGGGGAAGTCTGATGTGTGCCTCAAGGGGATTTGATTTTGGGTGAGAACAGCCAAATATTTGAATTGTATGATGTTAATTGCTATATAATACTGTATATCATCA
This sequence comes from Phalacrocorax aristotelis, assembly GCF_949628215.1. Lineage (NCBI taxonomy): Eukaryota > Metazoa > Chordata > Aves > Suliformes > Phalacrocoracidae > Phalacrocorax > Phalacrocorax aristotelis. Next base: position 2,618,169 of record NC_134289.1, read on the forward strand.
CTGCTGTGGTCACTATATGCCATACCTATGGTATTACAGTAAGAATCACCTAGATTAATGGAGAATGAATTTTGATGAAACTGAGCAAAGCACAGCAATGATAGAACCACACAAGCACAGCTGTTACGGAACCAGAACTGGCTCCAGTGTGCAACAGTCCAACACCACACACCATCTCTCCTGCCCTGAAGGACTGTTATGACAGATGGAGCCCAAAGTCATGGACTAAATAAACTCAATGGACATTTTAGAAGGATGGGTGATAGACCAAGGGAATGATACCTGTGTGTATATATCAAAATACAGGAAAGGTGGTGGTGATTAACTGGGTTGTATTAGAAAGTGTGGGACCTGGGCATGAAGTAGTTGGTATAGAATAAGGCGTGGATATTGTCCTGGTTTCAGCTGGGACAGAATTAATTTTCTTCCTAGTAGCTGGTATAGTGCTGTGTTTTGGATTTAGGATGAGAACAATGTCGATAACATAGAGATTTTTTAGTTACTGCTGAGCAGGGCTTACAGAGTCAAGGCTTTTCTGCTCCTCACCCCACCCCACCAGCGAGTGGGCTGTGGATGCACAAGGAGTCGGGAGGGGACACAGCTGGGACAGCTGACCCCAACTGGGCAAAGGGATATTCCATACCATATGATGTCATGCTCAGTTTATAAACTAGGGGAAAAGCTGGCCAGGGATCCACTACTCGGGAACTGGCTAGGAATCAGTCAGCGGGTGGTGAAGAACTGCATTGTGCATCACTTGTTTTGCATATTCTTTTATCATATTATTATTTTCCCTTTCTTTTCTTGGCTGTTAAATTCTCTTTATCTCAGCCCATGAGTTTTACCTTTTTTTCCCCCCAATTCTCTCCCTCATCCCACTGCGGGGGAGTGAGTGAATGGTTGTGTAATGTTTAGCTGCCTGCTGGGTTAAACCACAAAAAGCATGTATGTGCGCATGTGTCTCTAATATCAGCAGAGCTGTGCATGTGTTTGAAGAAAAGTGAATAATTTGGTGACTGCTTTTGATTTTTATACTTCTGTACATCTGCATTACTGAACGTGATACAGGCATGCTTTCCAACCCTCCTGTGCTCAGCTCAAGCACTCGCAGCCAGAAATACTGCTCCAGCTAATACATACTGCTCTCTCCCTAGCACTACTTTTCCAGGAACAAAGCACAAATCTGCAAAACACAAGTTCACCAGGAAAGACAGTGCAGTCAAGGTGGCTGGATGACTGTTTATATGTCACAAGGATGGCCCTACCGGAGAGAAATTGTCTTCAGTTGCTGGCACCCAGCTTGTTCCAGCCCTAATGAAGGTACACAATTTGTTGTTCTTGGAAAAATTCACTCATATAAACAGATCTCTCCCATGATAGGAGGAAAATTTCAGTATGAAAGGTATGTGTCAACACTGATGTTCTGTGAGTTTCTATGTATTTGTTAACAACATGCTCCAAATTATATGCTTTCTATTTGGTTAAATTGCATTTGGAGACAGCAAACACACTGTACTTAGCTATTTTATAATTCTGTTATAATTCCATAGTTGTTGTTCTCAGTGCTGGCGCTTTGAGGCCACATATGCAAGCAGATGACAAAAGGATGGGTGAATTTCTCCCTTGGGCTGTGTCCTCTTCTGCACAGCTGGAGTCAGGCAGCTGGGATGGACAACACCAGTAGGTGCTACGAACTATCAAGTACTTACCGTTAAACATGATGGCGACATTATCTTAGATGCAAGAAAATCTCCAGCTGCACAGTGTCAGTAACAAGGAGAAAATGCCAGTGAAAAAAAATCACTCTGTATTTGGCTTTCCTTATGCTCTTTTTTTACATATTCACTATTGGCCCCTGCTGGAAGAAGCGTATCAGGGTGGATGCATCTTTGTTTTGGCCAATTCAGCCGTTCTTTTGCTTTATTTTCCCTCTTTTCAGACCAACAGGCTAAATTCTTAGGAGAAATAAGAAAATTGGGCTTCCACAGTGGTGAGTTGATTCAGCTCTCCCAACTCCTTTGCTCCCAGCATAAACTACTGTTTCTGGAAGCACTTCAAGAGCCACTGGTACCCAACTGGCTTTGATGTATGGAGGGGCATATTTGGAAGAGATATTTGGGAGAGACGACTGAACTGTACTATCAGCACAACAGGGAAGAGTGCAAGGTCCTGTGTCTGACACAGGACTACCCCATACATTAGTTTGGCTGAGCAACAGATGTTTCTGAAAAGATCCTGCTGGTTATGGTGGATCCACCTTTAAATATAGGCCAGCAGTGCAAAGGTGGCTAATCACATCACATCAGGGCCTTTAGCAACATGACCTAACTTTGCAGCTGGATCTACCTGGAAAACTTGCGTGTGGGCAGGACCAGATGACCTCAGGTGGTCCCTTCCAACCTGAATGACCATGAACTGGGAAAGGCAGACAATGGAAGAGGAGGCAACATCCACAGGCTGAGCCATGGGAAGTTCAGACTGCAGATGAAGAAACTCTTCTTCCCCCAGTGGAGGTACATCCCTGGGACAGGTCAACAGTGACGTTAGGGATCTCCATCCTGTTTCTTTTTTAAAACCTCAGCTAGAGAAGGCAGAGCTGCCCCAACCTTGTATTAGCACAGCCTCCACAGCGTGGAGCAGAGATCTTCAGAGGTCCTGGCCACCACTGCCACTGTTATACTGTGACACTCCCTCATGATAGCTTATTACATTAAATTGCATGTTTATGGTGTAAGAGAGGGAAGGTATGCCCAACCTTATGGCTGTTTTCTAGCATGGTGATGGAGTGTAGATATAAGGGTGGCAGGCAAGGCTTTCAGTGCCCTGCCCAGCAGGCACACTGACGTCTGCAGACTGCAGGCAAGAAACAATGAATCCCAACTGAACAAGGAAGGCTAGAAACAGAAGTCTCCCATGTCTAAATCTGAACAGGCAGTGAATTTGGTAATACTTAATAATTACGTGTTAGGCAGCAACTGATTATGAAAATCCTACCTTATTCTATGACAGTGAGTCACAGTGCTTTGTAGGTCACCACAAAGGTAGGTAGGTTTTTACCCCCACTTCACGGATGTGGTTAAACCTGATCATTGTCGCAATGTGAGCAAGTAACAGAATCGGGAAGCATTTTCAGCTCCTAATGAACTTGATTAAACTCAAATGCTAGTGGTTTTTCTTGAGCTATTCTATGCCAATGCACTTTTGGTATATGAAATACATTTAATAAAAAAACCATATACTTACTCGACTGCCATCTTCCAGAAACAGATGAGAAGTGTCTGCCTCGTGGGATGCTCTCCAAGCTTTACTGAGCAGCCCTACCATGCGCAGCCATTTCAAGGATTTTCTGTGATTATAAAAGCGCACTGGCTATCTCTGAATTAAGACTGAACAGCCTCAATTATATAACTTATTACTACTTCCAAGCATGCTTAGTGGAAAGAACAGGAGTTGTAAAGTAATGGATGATGGGAGATGGCATGTGTATGAATCAATGCTTAAACAAAGGAGCTCCAGCTCTTTCTTGGAATAGCAAAATTTTGATGTCTCAAATCCCCTGACACTGGTTTCATAAATGCAGTAACATAAACCATGTGCTGGGTGGTGATTTTCTGAGGACCTTCCCGCTTTCATTGTGTATTTTATTACAGGCCAAATGTGACATTAAATGCTATCCACTGTGGCTTGGAGTTAAATACTTGCTCTGTTCAGAATAGCAACACTCAATTAAACAGCATTTTTCATGATCTACATCTTCTATTGTCACTGTTAAAGGGAAATAATGGGAGCACTGACCTATATTGCGTTTCTTATTATCGATGGAGATGAAGCGTATGCAGGGATTATTGGTGATGTACTGTGCAGCCCAGGGCACATCAATCCGCGTACTGGCTTCATAAAAAAGTCCCAGAGCATAGCGGGAGGAGTAGCTTGCAGATTCCAATTGTTGCTTTTGAGTTTCATTAATTACTGTGGGGGAAAAAAAAACGGAAAAAGAAAAATCAGACAATCCCTCTTCTCTCAGAACATTAAATGTGTGAATGCTGCAGTTAAGCTGATTATTCCTTCCTGAAAATGACCAGACTGCTAAAACTAAGACTTTAATATTAAGCCTAGAGTTTTGTAGTATTTTTTCTGGGACACCTCTTCATGAAGTTTTAATGGCATATTACGTAGAGTACGTTATTCACATACAGCACTCCCCCATCTGTTGGTTTATCTCCCAGTTCTCCACTAGTTGCCTCTGACTTGAAACTTCAGTGACCAGTGACTTTTTTCCAAATCTTTTTTCACAGGGTAAATAAACAAGAATAAGAGGTTTGGGTTGCCTCTAGCACATCAAGTACATGATTGTATGACTCTGCAAACCCCAGATGACTTCACATATCAACAAAATGAACACAGGGACTCTTGTATCTCTGGGGAAAATAACCCTGCAACTTCTGGTTTGCAATTCAAATGGATGAAGAAAACTCTGCACTTCAGCACACAACAGGTTCGTAGTGAAGTTCAGCTCCTTCAGCTGAAGGTATTTTAAAGCAGTTTAGAAAATTTCAGAGCAAATACAAATCCATTCCTCCCTATGATTAACTCTTCTGTCTTCTAATTATGGTAAGATCTCCTTTTTGCCTCAGTTTTATAATCTTCATAAAAAGCTGCACAAAGTAGCATAGGCCCCACTGTGCATTCAAATACTATTTTATCTCATGCTAGAGAGAAATACAAGAGTTTGACTAATCATAGATCTGGATGTCACATCTCTCTTCCTAATACTGAACGGATGGCCAATGCTTCTGCAAGGTGGAGCAGGACGTGCAAAAGATAAAATCACAGTGGTCTGCCACTTGTATGTGAAACTGCAGGCTGTGTTGGGCTTGTTTGGAGATGTGATATTGAGAGGCAAAAGAACAACGATCGAGGTGCTTCATTTTATGCAAAATTCAGCCGATGTGATGAACATCTTGTATAAAGAAAGGAGCAGCCGATGGCTATATCCACCATGGCACCTTCCACAGGCAGCAGACCAGGTCTTGAGTGGTATCTTCTCTGAAGGGCTTCAGCAGAAGTCCTGCCCCAAGACAGACCAGATCCACGCGTGAGGTGGGCTGGGATGAGCTGGAGGGGGAAGGTCTCCACACAATGCTCTGCAGGCAAGTGGCATCTGCAGACTTATGCACCAAGCTGCCCAGGAGTCACAGCAATGAAGGCCAACCAGCCCGGTGTGAGAGCATCCAGCAGGTCAAGGGAGGGTATTATTCCCCTTAAGTGAGGCCACATCTGGACACACTGCATAGTTTGTCGTGCTCCCCAGTACAAGGGAGACAAGAAACCGGATAAAGTCCTGTGCAGGGTCATTAACATGGTCCACTAAAGGGGGTCTCCATTCCTGGGGACTGCCCTGACTCACCAGGACACAGCCCCAGACAACTTGCTGCAGCTGCAGTGTTGGACCTGCTGGGAGCAGTGTTAGGCTGGAGACTCCCACCCTGGTGCCTCCAAGCTGGAGTTGGTGGGACTTGGACGATTCTGCATACTTTACCCATGCCACAGCCACCTCCATGCGACTGTAATTAATGTGCTTCAAAGAAGAATGCCGGTGTGACTGACCTTGCTGTGATGACTAATGCTGCTCCTCAGAACTTGCAACCAGGATGGTTTCATCACATGCTCACTCCTCCAGCACATGCTCTCTCACTGGCATCACCCCAGCTCTTACCAATCTGTGGGCAACCATTTCAACTATGCAAGCCTATGGTGCTGAGTCCAAACTCCTTGTCATGACTGGTCCATTCTGGCAACATTTCCACGTGGCCTCCCAAAATGTGCAGGGACATAATTCACGTCCCTATTCAGTGCCTCTGAAAGGCTCAATAAGTAAGCCATGAAACCTCCTATGTCTCAAAAGTCTTGGTGAACCACCAGAGAAGATTCACCAAGGATATCGAGTCCATTCTTCACAGACAAGTGCCTTCTATGGGAGCATGCATGGTCTGCAGTCATAACCTCTCACATGAAAAACCCCCAGGCTACTCATAGGTACCTGCCCATCCAATTGTTTTTCTAGTTGTATATTTTTTCTGTGATGGCTCTCCACTCTATTCCTCTACACATCATGGAGAACACTGATTCCAGAAGCGGCTTTCTGCCTCCTCCCCTGAAACAGTGACCTCATGTACAGAGTGCTCTCCAAACTGAGGGTCCTAGCTGGTCTCCCCCACCCCACCATGATCTCTGCACCCACACCAGCCTTACCTAATCACCAGCACACCAGAGGATCACAAGTCAGATTCCATCTCAAAACCCATCAGAAATAAACCTTGAAATGCCCCGAGAAAAACCCTCACAATTATTAACACAAATATGCTGGGGAACAGAAATGTGGGGGGCAGAAGGAAACACTGATTGACCCATGACAGCTGGGGAGAGGAAAGGAGGAGAAATAAGGCATCTGGCACTAGGGGTGGTGGTGGAGCTGTCTGACAGAGGAAGCCAGAGGACAGGCCTGTCCAGAAGGGTAGGGCTAGCTGAGCATGATGGGTTTGAAGAAGTTCCCTTTCCTTCTCCAGTCCAATGCCCCCTCTGAGAAGGTGTTCAGGGGGCCCAGCTGCCTCTCATCTCACCCCTGCACCTAGATCTTTCCAAGGAGGATCCACTCCTCTCCATGGACTTCAGGAACTCCTCTAAGTGTTGGGTCAAAGACCCCTTGACCTCTGCTGACACCTTTCCTTGGGAAAGCTGCCTCCATGTAAGTTATGGCACAGTAGGGTTCCCGTTTGTTATACCACTGGTCTGTGACCAAGACCCAGTAACAGTTTAGCATGGAGAATACTGTTGGTATGCTACTGCCTTGAGCAGGCTCCTGCAGCCCACATACATGCTCTCTATGGAAGAACAACACCATACAACATGCTCCAGAGAAAACCAGGGAGCAGCGGTTGCAAGAGCTGCTCTTCAAGGTAATTTCTTCTTGCTTCACCCTGAGTACGTCCCAGCTGAGGAACTGGTGGCTCCCATTTCACCCAGGACTCCAGATGTGGTGCAGACCCCGCTGCCTGGCCCCCTGGCCCAGACATCCAGCTCCAAAAGCCACAGTGTGCAAAGGACCCTGCCCAGGTTTGCTCTGTCCTCCTTCAGGCCAGGCTGCTCCCCTGGGTCCCAGGGCTCCCGGGTGCGCAGGGCTCCAGAGCAGCCTGGCAGGGTGGCTGCCCCGAGCTGTAGCGGGCCACTGGCTTTTATCCCAGCTTTTTGTGCCGTTCAAAGTTTTTGTGTTGACCCGGGCACTGACAGAACTCCCCCAGCTCTGCAAATCTCTGCAGGCTAGCATCTTCGCCTCCTCCATCCCTCCCTTCTTCCACAGCTTCTCTCCAGCTTCTGCAGCCCCCAGGACCAGGAGATTTCATGGTGTGGCACGATAACTTGGCAAAGCGGGAGACAAGGAGGGGAAGGGAGCGGATTAAGCATGGATGCAGGATGGGCTGGAGGACTGCCCTGGAGCAAAACACAAGTAAAAGCACAAGAGGACCTCGCACATCCCACCCCACTGGAAACATTCCCTGGCCTGTGCTAACTTCCTGCTCAAGCCGTGAATTTAACAGTGCAGGCTCATGGTGCCAGCATCCAGGAACCATCTCAGGGGCTCTTTACTGCCAAGTCGCAATAGTGATGTTAGCGATTTCAGCAGTGCTTGTCCCAGTTCCTCCTGGCAGACCACAAGAGCCCAGACAGGGAACAGAGCCACTGCTAAACACATGCTGCATGGCAGAGGGGACAGATCTTGTCAAGAACCCCCCAGTCCTCTTTCACGTAAGGGCTCTCCACAGCTGGGTTTTCAGATGTCCATCACCACCAGGACCCCTTCTTACAGCTATGATAAATAATCACAATGTATTACATGTTCTTGCTGTGCTTCAAAAGAATATAAGTCCCATAAACAAGCAAATAAATATGAAGCTGTAATATCCCATCTAAAACACTGTTCTTTGTCCAGGTTACTTTGGCAACTTATTTCCCCTTGGGAAAAAAATAATAAACAAGACCTCCTCCAGCCTGCAAAGCAAATTCCCCTGGCACAGCTCAGCACGCAGAAACCTCTGCGCTGTGGGAACACATCTGAGATAGGGACGAACTGCCCAGCTTGGAGGCTGCAGGCACTGAGCTGCTTAAGCCCATATCCTTCCTGCCTCTGCTCCGCAGCACACACGGGCTGCTGTAGGGGAAGGGACCAGCAGGTTTAAATTTGCTCAGGCAAATGGTTTATTACATGGAGCGCTTCAGCAGGTACAACCTTCATAACGTTAAGTGTTGCCAAAGCCGAGCCAGCCAGCTGGCTCTAAAGTACCTCCTTTAAGACTAAACATAGCTTTATGGACCTGTCTTCACAAGTTACAATCTTTCAGAAGGTGTTAGTGGTGATTGGGGATGGATGTTGAACAGCAGTGCAGTAATCAAAGATAAGTTACAATTTCATCAGCTTTAAGTACATGTGTACACAGGGAGCTTGGCTGGGGGATGCTGGGGAAAGCAGATGAAGGAAAGCAATGAGCCCAGCTGAGCAACCTCCCTCCCAGAGCAGGCAGCTTCCAGGGTGGGCACCAGCCAGAAGTGACAGGGCTGTGACTTAACAGATCAAAGGGCTGTAAACCACTAGGCTGGCTTGTTCACAGCAGTGAGGGAAGGAACAGCTTCTGGGAAGAAGTCACTTTTCAAATCCTTGGGGAGATGGAATAACACCCAGGCTAAGGACACACAGTTATACTGCCCAGCACCTGCAGGTGTTCTGGGGACAGTGGCAAGCTGCTCACTGGCAAAGAGCGAACCCCAGAGACACTGAGGAGTTTCTCCAGACTCAGTCCTGCCCTGTTCTTGGGTAAACCAGAGCTGGAAGGGAACCTGCAGGGTGGAAACAGAGGGGCAGTGCTGCAATGCTAGCCACCCTGCACGCAAGTACGTGGGACTCATGGCCAGGCTCAGGTCTGAGGCAGCTGCAGCAGGTCGCCGGGGACCTTGTCTGGGCGCGTTGCGGCATCCCCACAGATGCGGATCCCCCACTGCTGGGGCCCCATGCCAGGGGCGACCTGCTCATACAGGGAAAGAATGTTTCCTTGGGGCCGGGGTTTCCTGTGCTGCAGCTGTACCAGTGCCTCTGGTCTCTTTCTGACCATACCATAAACCAGAAATGACTAATACCCCTTGTCCCAAACAGTCAGGTTTATATCTCAAAATTTGAAAGTGTATTAATTCAATTACTGATGTGTGTTTGCTAATCAATTTGCTTAATTATTGCTTAGGATTTTTCAAAATAATGTCTCTGTTTCACTGGATACTAAACTGCTGCAAATTTACAAAACCGAGGAAGTTTTTATAGCTTGAGAAGACAGGCAATAAAGAGATGTCAAGTTTGAAATCCAGAAACAAAAAAGCTGAACTGTAAGCAAAAACAATGCTATGAGTTGTAAGACTGAGGTTTTTCCCCTGCTCCATCCATTATGCATTTTAGCAAGGCCAACAAGTTGATCTAAGGACATGAAGAGAGCCTTCATTTTGAATTTCCATACTTTTATTGGTTTAAATGAAAACCAGGCTCTTGTTTTAATGTTGTGTATAAAACCACAAAATAACTATTAATTTTTCCCCTTCCAACAAAAACGGTTAAGATGATTTTAATAACATTTTGGAAGAAAACCCAGCTTTCAGACCATGGAATTGTCCAGCATACAAGAATTGGCCATAGTGACATTTTTAAGGCAATGCATAAAGACATGAAGATCTTATAATTTCCACTGAAGAACTCAGTTACAGCTGCACTGTGAATGCCACTGAAGTAAATGTCCTCTGGAGATTTCATCACATCAAAGCAAGGGGCATGTATACTTTATTTGCTGTTTCTCTAGACACTGACAGCAGAGTGGATTACTTATCTGTAACACTCAATAAATATAGTAAGGGCTTTTTATCTGCTGTTCCAGTACTTTGATGTCACCTCACTGCCTCACTCATGTTGTGGGAAGGAGAGGACCCAGAGATCCCATTAGGGCCAGCGCAAGAAAGAGGAGAGCCAAGGCTTCAGTTGGCAGGCTGGGAACACGGGCACCATGCCATTCAGGAGGCCAGGACTGAGCGCAGCCTACCATTGCAGAGGCCAGGGAAGCAAAAATAAACCCAGATGCTCCAATGGCTAAGAACCGACCAGGACAATCAAGGTTTAATCCTGGATGTTTAGTCATTTGCCAGCAGTAAAGGGAGGGGATTGTAATATACACCTTTATCTGCAGAAAGGAACTGCGGGACCTAGGTAGCATGTGGATCATTCACCACCAGCTTGTGGCAGTTGTCAGAGGCTTCAGCAAGAACCAGACTTGTAACTACAATTTTAAGCAAGCAGGGATGGGGAAGAGACACGATGGGTTGGTAAAGGATTCAGGTCAGTCTGGTAACTGAAGCAGGTATGTATGTTACCCGTAACTTCACACGAAGTCCCAACCTGTCACTGTAGGTCACAGCTGCTGGGGACAGGGAGAAACCACATTCAGAACTGCAGGGAAAAGCAGATGCTACAATGTGAGATACATTTAAAATAATACTTGTTTTAGAAAGTTTTGCTGTTCCTAATTTAGTACTTTAAAAACTTTGCGGATACTTATCTCCCTATCAAGCCACCGCATGATTTCAGAGCTCAGCTGGGATGCTTGTATCCCACTCTTGCACGCACATAAGGATATGCGGGCAAACTTGGGTAAACAAACTGAGATGCTGGTTTGAAAGACTTCCAGGGGTGAGAGGGAAAACACTCGTTTCACCGTTCAGTCTTGCCAGGTAGCACAAAGGACGTTGCATCCTGACAACTAGCAGCTCCAAAGAAGACAACAAAGAGCCAGATGTATCTCATGTTATTGCACACAGATTTTGCCAGGTATGTTCAAAATTGCTTATGAGGTACGGCCAAAGTAACTGTAAATCTAGAGACATCTAGACATTACCGGCCAGGGATGCACTAAGAAAAAACCTATGGCCATACTTTTAAGGATCGACAGTGCTATTAAAGCAGCAAAATACGAGGATGCTGGAATTTTTTTTTTTTTCTTTTAGGAGAAGATCACTCATTTTAGTCTTAGCTTCTTTTACTGCAAACTCCTTATTCTACTAATTCGACAGCTTAAATCTTTGGTGGGAATAGTATTAGAGCCTGGCTTGAGCTTTGTGACTTTTCCAGAGTACCCTCCCAATTCAGTGTAACTCCTCCTCCTTGTAGGTCTGCTTCCAGCACTTTCTTAAGCCATCCCTAGCAAGTCTGACACAGGTGTGTCTGGTGGGACTAGTGTTTTCTGAGAAGCACAACAGTCTTTCTGCGGCTGTAAGAAATCAGGAAAAACTAAAATACTCTGAAGGATACTGTGATTTGTATCAAGGGACGACACAGCCCCCCATATCTGTCCGCAAGGACTACAGGAGGGAAAAGGTGCTTTTACAGTTACCCTCTATTCCTTCGTGCTTGAGATCTAGCAAGCAAAAACTTCAGCTGAAGCTTTGCCAGCCACCATGGCTTACATGGTGTCTCAGTACCAGCTCCCGCTTCGGCATATTTGCAAAGAAAATATCCCCTCCGTCTCTTGAAAGGCTCAGCATCACGGCTGGACAGCAAGTTGCCCCTGCATCCCAGGAGGAAACCAGCTATCTTTTGTCACTGCCCAGCAACCCCCTAGTTTTCAGGACCTTAGCTGCTTCTACAGGAAACGAAACCAGTCCTGCTCAACTCCCACACCCCACCTGCCATGGGATGGCACAAAGAGAAATAAAACATCCTGCCCATTTCCTCTTGTTCTCTCTCACACCTTCCAGAAATTTTTGTCAGACACATGGATTTAAGAAAACCTGACAGATTTATGAAGGGTCTTGGTTGGTGTTGCTCATTTTCCAGCAGATGGATAAGCTGGTGCACAAGCCCTGCTGTGATCCCCTAGTACTCAACTCAGCCTTTAACTAGGAGGCTTCTCTCCACCTTCTTGGTTTTTTCCATACTTTATTTCTGTGACCATAGACTTCTCTTACAGCTATGCCCGCAGTAACCCTGACACTGATGCCATCCCCCAAAAGGTACTGTTATTTCCTTACACTGCTTTGCTTAAGATCTTATTTGCAGCATCGGACTTAGCAATACACTGACAGCAAATCTAAATGTGTCAATCAGATGTTGGTGACACAGTATTTTTAAGTGGCTAGTGATCACCGCTGTTTTAAAAGTTAAAAAGGAAATTCTGTGGTTAAACAGCAACAAAGATATTTTTAGACTAGGTATCAAGTTAAGAGATTTTAGTAAGACGCTCACCCAGTAGAATAGGCAGCTCGGCTAAGTACCTGGAGATAGAGTTTATTCTCACAGCTGACAGAGTGCTGCCATAGCTCTCTTTGGGAGATGAATTATTCAGGACAGCACATTATTATAACCTTCACACAAAGAAGCCGCCTTGGATGGCAACTTCTCCTTCTTTGGCAGGCTTGCAGAGACCTTTCCTCCTGCCCTCCAGAGCAAGGAGCTGCTGCCCTGAGCTTTCTAGCTGAGGGGTAACAAAGGACAGACTTTACAGGCGATCCCCCTCTGCACAGTCATCAATGCTGACACCATGCCAGGGCACTGGCCCTCTGCTACTGCGCTGACCGTTTCAAGATGCAGGCTGTTCCTGCTTCTGCCTTTGCGTAGGAGGGAGTAGAGGTTATGAGAAAGGCTTCGTTTTTAAGTTCAGCTTCCTTATCGAACAGCTTGAGATATTTTTAAAAAGGCAGCATAACAGTTAAATGCAACCATGCCTGTATCTGCACTGAAATGCTCACTAAATATTGAAATACTAAACATATATGTTGCGATATACTTCTCATTTTCTTATTTTGCTCAGCTTTTGTTTGGATAATCCTGTTTAGATCCAACGTATTCCTCACTCCTATGTGCACGCAATGTCCATAACAACTTAGATAATTATTTCAAATCACTGCAGTGCTGGCTGACTTGGCATAAAGCTTCGTTATCTAAAGTCTGTGGTATGTGAAGGAAAGGCATATTTAGAAATGTAGATGATTAAGTGGAAAAGAGAGGTGCTGCGAAATAAAAAAGAGAGTACAAGTAATTTTTCATTAAGTTTATGATTTTGAGAACCAAGCTTGAATACCTGTCCACCAGCTGCTCTTGACAAGATGATTAGCAATTCACTCACTGTTAAACTAAAACCTCCCACCAATTTTCACAAGAAACATTTACATTCATCTCCTACAGCACCATGCGCTACGTTCCAGTCAACTGTTGGTACCAACAGAGAAATGAAACCGTTTCTAAGACTGGGGACAAAGCTGGCACAAGGGCAGAGTCCCACCAGCGCCTGTCTCCTGGAGGAAGGGCAGGAGAGAAAAGAGGGATGAGGAACCAGCGGAGATGCTCCATGGGACCTTTGCCAAAGACCGGACCGTGCTGCAGCTGCTGCGCTAACATTCATTCAGCAGTATGGAAAGGACTGTACTCCTCTGAGAGCTGATGCATTCGGCTATGTGCACCCTGGCACCGCCCCAAAGGCCAAGCCCAGCCCAAACTGGCATAGATCTTATGTTTTTGCTCTAGGAGACTGGTACAAGAGAATACTGCAAATCTATCTTTTCTTTCTCTCCCTTGAAATTGATTCCTGTTACACCTGCTTATATGCTCAGGTCATACTTTTTACCAAAAAAATTCCCTGAATCAAAGCAATAAGCTTTTTTGTTACTTTTAATACATAATTAATATTTAAAATTTAACCAGCCTCTATCCCCCTTCCCCAATTCCAAAGCTTATTCTTAACCTGTATGCTGTACTATACACAGCCGAGGAGTTCCATGCTGTTGTCCTTGGCCCGTATGCTCAGTGTCCAATCTGGAGGTCATTTTAATGCATACATTGACACTAGATTCACAATTTTTGTATTTGTATTAATGGGGAAAATAACTTTATAGATTCATTATGTGGATGACTGGGTTGTGAGTGCAGAAGCTGACCCTTAACCAAAAATCTAGTGATTTTCTTGGTGATGCCGTCAGAAGCAACGCAGCCCCTGAAGATGCGTACAGTGATGGCACACGGCATTTTAGTCTCATGAACCTGCAGCATATGCAATCCCCACACACAGCACACCATGGAAATGCCACTCACTGCAGTTTGTCCTATCTATGGTTTTGATTCAAAATTAATTACATGGTTGTTTAAAATATGAACCTCTGCTAAGCTTCCACCCTGGGAAGAACAGGACATGACATTTATAAGCCAGTAAAACTAAAGGAGAAGACAATAACTGATTTTTCACAGCGCACTCTTCCTACAGTTATATCGCCACCCACCTGGGCAAAGAAAGCCAGTCTTGTAATGGTTCAAAATGACCGTATTTTAGCTGGGAAATTTTCCTCCAGTTTTGCCCAGGAGGGAGCAGAGATAAACACCTCTGTGGAGCCACCAGGGCAGACTGACTCCTTCCAGAAAGGAATGAAAATACCCAGGATTTTCCAGGAGATTTTAGACATGCTTGGAAATTAGAGTCACTTACAAAGAACTTCAAGGTATTAGTCAATAAAGTCCAAATAAAAAATATAATACACATGTACACTCCAGTTTCTACTTTGTAATAATTTATAGTTAATGACATAGAATATAAATATGACATGCCATCATGTAACTCTCATTAGCATGACTGCAAATACAGTTTCCATACTATAGGCTGAGCAACATTTATTATGTCTTACTCTCGGAAAGCCTGCTAATTTCTGTGACTGGCATTGAGGTCGACAGAAACTGAAGACATCTTTGAGAAAATCTGATTTTATTCAGAGGCCTCTGTACAGATGCAAGATCTCATCTTTGAGCTAAGAGACTTGGAAAAGTTTAGCCAAAAAATAAATAAAGCTCATTGTCACCTTTCCTCTGTGCCTCAGATTCATCTTCCTCCTGTGCCAAGTCATTACAGAGGACTTAGAAGAGCTTCCTTCCTACATCATGATATGAAGTACTACACACAGTTCTGTTACTCTCCGGTGCAAAATATAAAAGCTCATTACTTACATAATCTTCATTATAAAACATTTAGCAAAACTTATGCACCCACTGTACATAGCACTAAGCTGAATAATAAAGTTGGGAGGATTTATTTTCTTTTAAGTACGACACTAGTTGCTGAAACAGCATTAAGAGCTTTTCAAGGCAACAAAGAAAGCTGTTGGCTTATTGCTCTGTGTTTTGACTCAGACAGAATAAACAAATAAATAAACTTAATTAGATCTGCCTGATGTTTCTGGCTTTGGGCTGCAGCTCCCCACTGACTATGGTGGAAGACCCTAATGGCATGCAAAGCTGAAGCATGGCAATTGGAGGCTCATCTGCAAGGTCTCAGTACAGCCTGACTCTTTGCAATGCCTCCCTATTCTAAACTCAGGTCAATACCTGTAATGCAATACCAGACAGTGGTAATGCACTCTCACAGAATCAAAACACAGCTTTACAATAATGGACAACAAAGTTATTTCAATTTAAGTAAGTACTAGAGAAAATGCTTTCAGGCATTAATTACTGAGGAAGGATTCAGCTGGCCACTGGAAATCTGCACTTAAGGCAAAAAATTGACATCTTTTCCTCTCTTTTTAAAGTAGACATGCATGTCTAGTTCATTAACAGGAGGATGCAAAAGGAAAGAATACAGGGTAGAGCTGTGCACATCAAAAGGATACAAGAATTGTATTCACCTTTTACAAGAATCCCCTTGGGATGATTTTTAGGGGATTTTTTTCCCTCATTCAAGCCAGACTTCTTAGTAAGTTTCAGTATTACCTCTATTCGGACCTCTCCTCTTTTCATTTTCTGAATCAGTCCAAACAGCTTTATTGGGCTTTCCAGTTCTTGTGCTGGAAGAGAGGTTTATACTTCCAGAGTCTGCTAATACAGTGCAGCTGTCTCTTCCAAGGGGAAGAATCCCAGGCTATTTAGTCATCCCTTGCCGAGAAGCCACTCCATGCCTCTGGCCATCCATCCCTGTGGGCATCTCTGAAGATTTCTGAATGATGAAAACACAACTGCACGCAATGTTGAAGTTGCAGGCACACCAAGGATGTATCTAGCAGCATCATGATACCCCTCTCTTCTGTTCTCTATTTATTTAATTCATGTTTAACATTCAGTTTTCTTTCACAGTCCTAGGAAGCGATGAGCTTACATTTTCATCAGATCTCAAGCTCTCACTGAACTTGGTCACATCAGGTCTCTCTGCACCAGATACATGAAGTTAGGATTGTTTTTTTTAATCACTTCACATATTTACACTTCCAATCACAAAATGAAAGGGGGACAGAAAAAACCATTGCCCTTTGTGACAAGAAATATAAAACATGTTATAGGGACTGGCACCTGTATTCACTTAAAACAGTAGCTGAATGGAGCTGGTGGATCATGGCGAGAGGTGGCAGTGTTGGTAGCATTGTGCTGACATGAATTTTGGAAATGAATGGAAGAATACATACAGAAGATGCTTCGGTCAACTTGCATTTTACTTGAGTAGGCCAACTACACAACCACACAATCAAGAGAAAAACACCAGAGAAAGAGAAGTCTCTCCCTCCCCATCCCTTCTGCTAACACCTACCTGGCTTTCTGCCACAAGGAAGACCAATGTCCGCTTCGAGTGCATCCCAGCCCACCATTAGCACTTTTGCTGGCATTACTTTGGTACTGCAAGTTTAGTAATGCCTTGTATTTTCACGCATTTTCCAGGTAAGGAATACACAAATAGGAGGAGCTTGGCCTGATGAAATCTGAACAGCTAGTTCTGGGCTACTTCCTCGCCTTGACACTGACCCACAACATGGCCTCGGGCAAGTCATGTAACCTTCCTATACACAGGTTTTCTAGTGCTAAACCAAAAGTAATTATAATGATCTCTCTCATAATGTTGTGGGAATTTATCAACCAATTCCCTCCTAAACAGTAGGTGTAGCAGAACTGAAGCAGAAGATGCAGGCAAGAAGTGGTTTGCTGCCACTGCCTCCTCCTGTGATAGGACACCTATAGTTTCCATATGTTTTTTATTGGTAAGGAAAGATTGTGTTAAATGGTGCAGTGTTTTGCATGAAATATCTGCTTTAACTATTTAAGAAAAATGGTTACTGGGGAACTAAATGACCCTACACTTCTGTAGGGAATTTTTGGACATCTGTTCTACCATTAATTCTCAACACTAAGTTTTATTTTCTCAATTCATCATAGTCAGTCTCCCTT
The DNA here is from genome assembly GCF_949628215.1 of Phalacrocorax aristotelis. Taxonomy (NCBI): domain Eukaryota; kingdom Metazoa; phylum Chordata; class Aves; order Suliformes; family Phalacrocoracidae; genus Phalacrocorax; species Phalacrocorax aristotelis. The sequence goes on from NC_134289.1 coordinate 2,635,435, forward strand.
TTTTAACATTATTAATACCATTAATTTATATCTGCCAGATAATTTAGCATAAATGTTTCTAAGCTGCTTCTCTTCAGTTCATTAGTTTGGCCTGAAGTTGGCTATATATTTTATCACCCTCAGATGGGTCATCTAAGAGCACTGTTGATTTCCACTCTCTTCCAGTGCAGTTAACCCAGACCTACTGATGAGGCCATCCCTGCATCCTGATACATCTCTTGGGAAGGGGAGTGTTGGGCATAGCGAGAATGGTGTTTTCCCAGAATTACTCTCCTGATGCATGGCTAGGCACATCTCTAATCACACTGACCTTGTGTGGCCGCTTCACTGAAGAAATGTGAACTGCACTGTATTTACTGATTTTGCAATACCTTGAAGTACACTGGACACCTGACGTCTCTAAGAGGTGCAAGCCATGATGGTACAGCCAAATATGTACATGGATATGAATATCATTTAGTATGGGTTTATTTTTTTAAATCTGCAAAGAATTATTCCCTTGTGGAGGGGATAGGAATCAGCTGCCTAGTCTATTCTGCTTCCACCATAGCACAGCTGGGACCAGTATTTAAGAAAAGAAGTTAAAAAAAAGTAGTGCAGAACAAATCCCAGAGTGAAAAGGGAGTCTGAAGTCAGTCTTAGTATGACGAGTCCTGAAACCACTCAGGAGAGATGGGGCTGCTGCAAGGAAACGGACTTATCCATTGGATAAAGTTCTGTCACCCTTGGATTGGTGAGCTGAAAACACAAGAATCCTACCATTCATGTCACCATACGCTGAGGAAAGTGTCCACTAATTAAAAGGCAAAAGGATTATGATCAGAAAGCTACCAGTGAGAAGTGGAGGAATGGCACTGGTACAGACATGCCAGTATTGAGGTGCTAGAAAATTCATGACAAATTACACACAAATATTTGCAGAAAAAAGGACTAAGTTTGGAGGAAGTCTGTGATTTTCTACTGTTGGGAGAAATCTTCTGATCACAAGCCTAAACACTGAATACATTTAAATGTAATTTAAACTCCCAATGAGGCTTTCAAGTTGATGTTTTCAAAGGCATACAAATTATTTCAGAGGTTGGGCTCGTATATCACTAAGTCGAGACTGAAAGAACTGTGGTTGGTTTGTCAATATACTTACCTACAAGAGAAGCAGTAGGAAGACGCAATGGGTTTCAAGTGAAGAGAGGAAAACACCAGATAGAAAGTGAGGGACGTTCAGAGAGATGATACAAGGCAAAGACACTTGTTTCTCACCTCATTACCAGGGAAAACAAATACTTGCTAAATGCAATCCACCACGAACGGGCATGAGTAAACACAATGCCCATACCAGGGCCTACACTACCTAGCACTAGTAGCTTTCTGATTATCAGCCTGTTGCCTAATCATATCTAATTGATCCCTGTGTCAGAGGATTTTTATGAAGCCTTTAATGCATCCCAAATACTTCTTAAAAGCAGCCAGTAAATGCACCTGTCTGCCTTATCAATATTTTAGGGGGTTGTGGGGAAGGAAATAAAAGCATAAATTCATTCTTTCAAGAGGAAAATAAAACTTTTCTGAAGAGAAAATTTAGTATAAAACATAATATCTAACGGGAAAGTTCATTTTTAGAAGCTGTCTTCACTGTAATAATTAGTTCAACAGAATTTGGGACATGCAGTTTCAGGAGTCCATATCCTGAGATAAAGCTACAAAATACTGGAGCATCACAGGGCTGATGACCTTTATAATCATGTCACGAACATCTACAGATCCAAATTTGGGTAGAATTTAAAGCCTAATACTCACAATATTTTGTACAGAATGTAAAAACAAAAATCAAATCCATTTCTTTTCTTTCAAGAAATATCTAAGCAGCCTTGAAGGATAAAGCAAATCCCCTTGCTGGGGAAGAAGAGTCAATTGGATAATGAGAAATGCCAGGACTTCACAACTACCTGCCCGGAAAGATGTTTCCTGCAGGAAAACATTCTCATCCACCACATCTTTCAGAATTTACAGAACTCTCATCTTCGCTAAAAATGCCCCAGGTAAACGATTTTCTTTTAATCACACACTATTTTAGCTTTACTATCAACCACCAGAACTGTGAAATACACAATAATCCCCCTCCCAAAAGCAAAAAAAGCCAGGATATAAAATGCTCCTTAGAACTTCACATGCCATACTGACACTGTCCACAGGTAGAGCACACATGAGATTTGCCTGTTTTTTTTTTTAATCATGTTGGTTGTGGCTATATTTCTTTCTGGTTTTCATTTTGCTTTTAATTTTTCCCCTGCATCTGAATTAGACCGCAGAGAAAAACAATTAGAGTTATAGACTTTATGGGGCTTTCCTCCCAGAAGTTCTAATAAAGCAAAGACTGAAAAGCTGAAACAAACAGTTTTATCCTTTTACTATTTTTAGAAGCATCTTTGAATTCTTATGTGCATATTTCAGTAACTCAAAGGGCAGGGGAGAGCGGAAAACATAATTTCTGATGTATTCCAGCACTACAAACGGAAGAATCTGGTGCACTGGATAGAAAGGGATAGGAAAGATAGAAAAGGGAAGACCCCAGAAAGGAATAAAAAATGCAAGGAGATGAGCAGAAGGGCAGATAAGAATCAGGGTAACAGGCAGTATGTACAGAAGAAAGACACCATGAAATATGAGGCAGTAGAGCAGGAGGAAAGACAATGGAAAACACAGTAGGGGCAACAGATTCACAAGCAAAAAAGTTTAAGGAAAATCACTGTTCAAAAACAAAGTGAAGAATGAATCAAGAGAAATGTGAACTAAATGAGGAAAGCATAGAACTGAAGTTAGGAGAGAGGCAGACCAGAATGAAGGCTCACAACCAAGACTAAAGACACTTTTGTGCATTTCCATGGCAGATGTTTTGTCTCCCTAAATTTAGAAGACACAATGGGATGAATCCTTTTACTGAATTGGCAGGGTACTTTATTTTCGATTATGCGGTTAAGAATTAAAGTTGCCGTTACTGGTGCTAAATGTCTGAAAGCTTTGACCATATTCTGGTACCTTCACTATGGGTAATGTGGGTCTTGGGGATGTTGCTTATGCTAAAATATTTTTTCTAGTTTCTCCTCTGGTTGTCCAGTGTTTTGCAGCACATGCCAGTTTGAGGGTCTGTGCACTTTCTTCAGGTCCAGACTGTAGCCACATAAATAGGCAGGCTCTTTATTTCCTGATGTTTTCATACTAAAATTTAAACAAGTATTTGATGTTGAAATGAGGGACACAGAAGATGTGCTGGTAGAATAAATCTAGGTTGTTGGACACTGCTGAGATCATTACCAATAGGAGTCCATCCAAATGGAGACATCTAAGTGAGGTTCACAGATGTCAGTGGTTCCTTAATGGTTCCTTAAGAAGAAAGATTATTGGAATTTATGTTGCGTCTGCAGTTAACTTTGTCTAAAAAACAATAATTGTTGTTTTTAAAACGTCTCACATAACTCAGGCAAGTTCAGCTGACCACAGTGGACTCAACAGTTAATGGAGGGTTGCGGGCAACTGCAGGAAACTAGACATCATGCTCTCCATGGACCACAGCAGCCCATTCTCCTGCTGCCAAATCAGTGTGTTTGTTGATGATGGCTCTGCTTCGCCAGGTATGTTCTACAGACAGCTTTTCCATGCATTCCTCCACATTTTAGAGCTCAAATGGAAAATAAGTTCATGGGGCTTTATACTGGATGTCTCCTACCGACCAGAGGTTAGTGAAGCAGCTGCTGTTGTCATCGTTACAGTAGGGTTAAAACTGGTGACTGTCTTCACAAATTAAATGTCTCTGCTTACTGATGTAAGCTTTATAGGAAACCTGCAGTCTGTGGTTACCAACACTTCACTGAAGCTAAGACAGTTACCAGTTAATGTTTTTTAAAAATATTTTTTATTTATTTAAAGATTACTCTCTCTAACTTAGCATTCGGTTGCCAAATAGGAATTAAAATTTCCACCCACTCACCATCCCCCAACAGGGAATACCTCAGGCTCTAGGAGACATTGTCAGAACTTAAAAAACTCTTTAAAGATTTCCACTGTAACTGCTGAAAAGAATAATCTAGGGAGCTGCTTTTCTTCTCCCAAATATGCTATGTGAGTTGTGATTTACTCTTCTGAACTGCAGAACCATGCCAGCATGCCAGTGCAGCACCACTACCAGTCCCAAAGAAGTTTTGAGTTCATTCTACATTTTCAGAAAACAAACCGAAAGGCTAAGACAATAAACCTGAATTCAGGCCCATCAGTAGATGCAATGGTAAAATACACTAAAAATGCAATGAATGCAGAAATGTTCATTTGTATTATTGTCCAAACACAGAACAAAAGGAAGAGGACTTGTATCACATAAGGATGGATGACAAAGCATCTTCAAATACAGAAATAAAGTACTGAGAAAGCTGTTACTATTTATAAAGACTTGATTAGCAACAAATAACAGATAGTTTCCACTCAAAAGTACTAAAACAGCTGGCTGATGTCCCTGTGGCCTCTTTGATGTAGATTTTTAACATACCCTGGAATTCTAGGGAAATCACAGAGTTGTGGAAGGGTTTGAATATTGTGCCAAAAGGACGAACAGAAGTGACTCAGGTAGGGGAAAAAAACTGAGATCTGTCCCCAAGCATAGTGAATGAAATCTGATGGGGTGCTCACTTAATAAAAATGACAGAATTAATGGCAACATGACTCCAAAATAGGTCTTTCTGAACAAATCTAATCTCTCTTCAGATGAACTACCCCATTGGTTAATTAAAGTATGTACATAACAGGCAATACATGAATCTTTGTAAGGTATACAGCTTAGCCCTGTATGGCATAATGCTTAAAAGGGAGCATCATATTATAACAATAAAGCACATGCTAAATGGGTTAGGAACTGGTGGGCTGACAGGTCTCAAGGATTTCTAGAGGTATTTCTAGAGGGTATTTCTAGAGGGTCTTTGCAGAGACGGGTGAGAAGCTTAAAAGTAAACAATTTAATTACTGAAAAACTAATGGCAATGAAGTTTGCTAATGGCACAAAGTCTGTGTGAGTGGGCAGTCATGCATGATCTGTATCACCATGCAGGAAGCTAAAGTAGCAAGTAGGAGGAGAGCTTAAATTTGTGTGCAACACTTATCAGATGCCTACTGAAATGCTGTGTACAATTTTGATCTTAAAAAGGATCTGGAAGGAAAAAAAAAGATGTCTGAGAGGTGGGATAATTAAAGAAGCTCAGCACTTCTCTCGACAGAGATTTTCCATCACGAGGAGGATCTGCAGCTGGCCGCAGAAAAATACTTCAAGAACCAACAACTAGAAAGAAAAGTTTTCAAAAGCAGTTGGTTTACTAACAGGTGCTTCATCTTTGATGGTTTCTGCAAATGTAGAATGAATTTCTCTACTGAAGTGCCAGAGGGAAACCCTAAAAGCACGCTTTATTGTCATCTAGGTTTCTGAGCTTAATACAGCAGGTATCTGGATGAAAGGTGCCTGTGACATACCAGCGATCTGCTCAATCCTTTCAAACTTTAAGCAACTTATGAGACCTGTGAGAACTTGATCCTCTGATACCAATCCACAGATTTCAATGAATTTGAAACAATTTCATGCTTACTCACCTAGGCATAACCTGCTCCTCATCAAAGCAGGGAATGAATTATGGGAGGGCAAGCATTCAAAGTTTGGCTTTCCTTCCAAAGGCTTGTTTGATTTATGCACTGGGAGCATATAGACTGTGGTCTCCTAAAGAAAGGGATCTCAGAGGAGGAGCACTGGGGAGTTTGCTGCACTGGCCTTTTCACCGCACCTTTAGACAGGAGCTCGGTCTTGCTCTACTGCATCAGCCTGTATGACTTATGTAAGTCAATATCAAAACATGACTTTCCAACATATAACAAGTGGCCTTGTATCTAAGACAGAAAAGTGATACTCTTATATGCCTCTCAGTGATTCTGGTTCTTCAAACTGTATGCAGTGTGACAGAGGAAACACAGTACTCAATTACTGACTAGACACAAGGCCATACAGATAAAATAGCTGCTATTATTTAACAAAATAGCTGTCAAGGACAGCTATCAAACAGCATCTCATTTCAAGAGAGTAACTGTCTGGCATTAGTGAATAATTCTCATGGAATGGGCAGGCCAAGGAAACTTCCCATTTTGGCAGTGGAGCCTTAGTTAAAAAGAAATCTTAGGTTTTATACAAACTTCCTAAGAAGGGGTGAGAGGTGGGGGGAAGAGGGTAGAAAATACATAAAAAAAACACAACACAACAAAAAAAACCCCAAAACCAAATGAAACATTCAAGTGTATCCCAGGTTACCTCTTTGGTAAGAAAATGTGTCAAGAACAAGCCTCAGGCTGTGAAGAGAGGTGAACAGCAATTAGTCTCAACCTGTTGTGCCACTGCCACTTCAACATGGCCTCTGGCGTTACTGCAGCCGTGTACCCCAGACAGTGTGTTTCTCTCCTCCTCTCCAGGACTGATTCACACAGCCCTTCTGCCTTACCACTTGCGTTACCACTTGCGATGTGGACGGGTGGCTAGGGGGAAGACAGGACCCCACAAGCAGCCAGCCATCTGAGCTCAGAAAGCAGGACGCAGCATCTGTCCCTCCACCAGCACACAGCCGTGCGCACAAAGCACTGGTAGCACTGCCATCTGCTGCAAGAGAGCTGAATGTCAGCCAAGGCACCGCTGAAACACAGAACCGTACAAATCACCTTCAATTCTTAGGCGTGAATGGTCGTGCATAAAGGTAGCAGAGACAGTTGCCTTTAATGTGTGAAGCATTATGTTGTATATAAGCATCCTCAGACTTCATCATCTCCAGCTCCTGGGTCAGGCTTTCAAAGTAACTATAGGGCTCTGTCTGTTTGCTTTCTGAGTTACTGATTTTTTTTTTTCATATTTAAAAACTTGTCTCTCTAGTTATACAAAGAATAAAATTAATTTTTCAGACATGCTCAAAGAAGCTTAGAATTTAAGGTGACACTTTAATTCTGGATTTAAAAACCAAACCAAACCAAAACCCACCGTATGTTGTAGAATAAAACTGATACCACTGTAACTACATGAAAAATACTATCATGATAGATGCAAAAACAGTATTTCTATTTCTGAATAGCTGTATGATATAATCAAAGCTCTCTGCCAAAAACTGCCAGAGAAAAAACTGTTGCAGCTCCCCCACCAAACAAGCTCATGACAGGAAAAAATTTTAAAGACTAATAGTAGAATGATGTTGGCAGATTAATAAAAAATCTTCTGTGAAGTAGAATTACATTTAAAAAAAGACCAAGTTCTTCATCAAGCACTGCAAATTTGGGATCAAATATCCTGATTGACAGAAAAAATCCCATCAATGCCCATGGGAAGTCTGGGCCGAACTGTTTACTGAAAAAAACATCTAGGTTGCAAAGTAACTGTGGCAATAAGCACCACTTCACTGGAAAAGTTGATACTGATCATTTCCTGAGCAACGTTTAACTCTGCCCTTTTATTATGTGTTGCATCATTGTTAATTCGTATCTAGTAAGGAACAAAGATTCAAAACGTCTTCAATTAACACATTTAAAGCTGCATAAAACTGTCCCTACATCTTCAGGCTACTGTCCGGAAGATTCACTCTCAATTGCTAGGATTGGATATGACTTATTTTTAACAAATCCCTTCATTCTGTAGAACTCAGACTTGCCACAAAGGCAACAGAAACCCATTAGCAAGTGGTCCAGGCTACGCAGAGTGTTATGTCTCTGCCCTGGATCAACTCATGTGTGTTTAAATATAATCCAGAATAAGCAGCTAAATGTTATCACATTAACAGTAAATAACAGCAGTGCTTTTCAACTTAATCAGACAATCCGAAATAGGAAACTTCTTTTGGAGGAACAAAAACCCCAGAAAAACCTGTTATATTTCAGAGCATTCTGCTGAAAACCTACTGGCACAGGTTCTTGTCCTACAAGAATCTCTGAACAACCAGTTACTGAGGGGAAAATCAATTACAGCTCAGTCCCTTCTGCAGGAAGCTGATCCGATATTTTCTCACCTGACTAACCAGAAGTCAGGAAAAAAACCCCAAAACCCAAACAACACAACAAAACAAAGAAAACCTGTCCAGTTATCTAGGAGCAATGCTTTCCAAAATTCATGTCCTGGACCTTAACAGATGGTCTGCTCTGTTAGTTCATATGTAATGCACCTGCCTCATTAAAACACGTTATTCTAAGTTTCCTACTTATGCCTTTGGCTAAAAACAAAGCAGGGCGAGTGTATCCTAAATGTGGAAAAGTTGCAATTTACCTCCATAATCATTTGCTTGGCATTAACACATGCCCCTTCCTACCCTTGTTCTGTTGTGATTTACAGGAAGGGTATTAAAGTGCAGGAACTCTCTCTTCTGGTGTTTGAAATCCATCTAGCACGTAAGGTCCCAGTCCTAAGTGAGGCTTTTTATACCATCACACAAACAATAAAAGACATTTCAGTATTCAAGTTACATCAAATTATAGAATGACCATAATGGCTATTTCACGGTTAAAAATATCCTAAGCAACACAGGCAATACTAGCCACTTAAACACGCATTGTTTATATGACTGAAAACTCTTCTTTTTATAAATAAAGATTTTACCTATGCAATTGAAGGAAGATTTTTTTACAGCCATACTTAAAAAAAATAGCTTTTTAAGTTAGGAAAACACTTTAAGGTTGAAGCTTTCCTAGTCCAAGTCTCAGCCTGCAGCAGATTTTGCAGCTGAGTAATAAAATACGGTTTATTATGGAAATACTGTGAGAGCCTTAATTAAAGTAGGCGCCACAACAGTAGAGCTGCTTACACAACAAATGGATTCTGCAAAGAACATCAGGCAGTCACTGACCTCCGCATTAAGTGTTTTTATTTCAGCCCACCGTTTCAAATGGCACTGTTGATAAAGTCATCTGAATGAGATCACTCGTACATCCTGCTGTACCGCCCATGGAGCGCTTGACAGAAATAAGAGAGATGAAACAGTAGCTAATGTCACCAGCAGCAGTTTGAAACCACAAATGTGCATATGTCTCCTACAACAGACCAAGGAATCACTGTTGTCTGGGAAATGAAAAAGGACCTTTAAATGAGACTTTCAGGTCTGAGATTTAATTCAACTTTGGCTCAAATCTGCTGCATAGATCACAAAGATTTATGCTCCCATGTCATCAATATTTCTGTCTTATAAAATTTTCATACAGGGTGAAATCCTGGCCTCACTGAAGTCACAGGAAATTTTGCCAACAGCTTCAGAGCCCAAGTTTTATCCAAAAGTGAATCAGAGAATCACCTGCTCATTAGAAAAATCCAGGCTTTTAGAAAAACTATGCTTTATGACAGGAATTCATGACATGCTAATGAAATGGATCAAGATGGGTAAGAGTCTGATAAACGCAAATATAACCTTAATAGCCTTCTATCAAAGAAACACAGCGTCTGCATGTAAAATGCATTCAGCGTGCCTATCCCAAGCAGGAACGTTCCCAGAGGACAAGTGCCTCCCATCTTACTACAGCCTTCATTTCAGCATGTGCACCACGTGTCTAGGTTTAATCCCACAGTTCCTTATCCTGAGGCAAACAGGATTCTTTCCCAGTCAATTATGTTAATTGCAAAAGAACTTGTCTGTCCCTAGGAAAACTGTGGGAAGATCACTGCATCACTATGCCAGTGATTCTGGCCACATTCTCAATCCCACTGCAAAACTGCAGGGGAGGACTCAGAAAAAGGGGCTTTTGCCTGCAGGTTTAACTAACACTGTCAGCTGTGCAAGCAGACTGCTTTGAGGAGGATGCTGAAAGCTGTCTGAATAGATGGTGTCCCCGGACACAGTTTTTAAGTAGTTTTTGTGGGTTTTTTTCAGGGTACAATGCAGGCACAGCCCCCCCTCAATTTTTGCAAATGTCACCTTGACATCATCAAACATCCCCTTTGCCAACTTCCTTTTGAGTTTGGTCTTCCCCAAAAAAATGTTAGGTCTGGAAAGGACAGCAGATATTTTGTGACAAGAAAACTAGTCATACACAGCATGCCTTGACATTCAGGTTTATTCAGTGAAAGAAATGGAGTGCTAGCACATGCAAGGAGCCCTGTTTAGGAATGTATGAAGACACAGGATTGAAAACTATGTCTGCTAATGAAAAGCTCACAGATTGTGCTCTATCCAACCCACAAAGAGAAGGCCTAGGAATAACTTAATCCCACTGGGATTGCATAAGTATGGGAAACAAACATTTGATAGAGGACTCTTTACTTTGGCAGACACAGGTCTAATAGGACCTAATGACTAGCTAAACCTAGATGTATTTCAAGGAATGACACAAAGGGAGAAATAAATCAATCAGAGGAAAGGAATGGAAGATGTCTTGCTCTTCCCATAAGCTGAAAAATCACAAGCCAGAGCAAACCCCACTAAAACATACCAAGCATCGTTTGGATCATCCATCACTGAAAGCGTTTATGCCAAGATTGGATGTCTCTTTCTAGATCAGCCTCAGTTAAAACAGTCTTATGGCCTGCAGAGGACTTTTTTGTCTGGTCATAGTGGTCCCTTCTGGGCTTTGTAATCTGTAATCTAATTTTCAATCACAGAACAGCACTACTATGTACTCTCCTTGATTCCATCCTTGGAAGTGTCATGTGGTGCAGGATGTGGTAAATAAAAGCACACGGCACTTATTTTTAAAGCTGGCTGGGATGAGATAGGGAGGAAAGACTATTTGTGGGTGGATTAAATTAATGTACTATATTTCATTCACAGCATTCATCAGATGACACAGCAAGAGGCACATAACAAGGATCAAACAATTAAGATTTACTGAGAAAATGCAGTAATTCTACTTGTTTGGAATGAGTAAAGATGGCCTGCTCCTCAGCCAGACACTAGATTTTTGTTTCCTATTTATCGGTTTCACCCCAAAGCCTGGGAGTGAAATACATATTTATTCGTGTTGGGTTTAGTGACATCATATTTAAGAACATACCAAGTCTCTCCATCCCACTGACAAATTCTGGTGTGTAAAATGGGGACAGAACTGGAAAGTAAACATGTCTGAGCATGGTCTCTACATTCAGCATTTAACCGGCTCCAGCTTGCTTCTGATCACTTTTAATTCTTTGTGGATTTGCCAGAGTGGAGGTGGCCAAGCAGCTCTTCTACCTGCCTGACACTGCTGTGCTGCTCATGATTTCAGCACACTTCACACTTGGCCAGGTCTGCCAAAAGCTTGGCTAGATTTTTATAATAAATAATAATAAATCTACCTGGCCCAAGAATGCATTTTTTCAGGAGTGCCCTAGTCTCTCTCCCATTCTCCACATGATCAGCAGACAAAAGATGCTCTTATCTTGCACGTTTCTTTGAAAAGAGTATCTGTAACTAGAAATAAATTTAACTGATACAAAGTTAGCTCAGTGGAAAACTGCAAGAAGCATGAAATGATCAGTCACTTGTAAAAACAAACAAAACTAAACATTTGCTCATGTTTATCCAATGGGGGTCCAGAAAAGAAGTATTAAAGAACATTTTAATAGTACTTTTCACAGCCTAGATAAAAACTGTATGGAAAAAAATCTAATTCTGAATCTTGGGCAACTTGTTTTTTGAGTATAAATGAAATCACTCAGTACTACTCTGAAATCAGCAGTCTCCTACTTTTTACATGATAAGAACATCTCTGTTTATTAAATATCAAGCGGCCAATTTTCATTCCACAACAGCTGTATGTATAATTACTTTAAGTTTTTCTCAAAGGCAGCACTGCAGTGTTCTGGACAGACAGTCATTCTTTTAATCTGTTGATGTCTGTACTTCACGAGCTTATGAGTAGGAGCTCCTTTAAAATTAACATGAAAGAACTATACACATATAAAGAGTATATTCACAGCCAGACAAACAATAAATAGCTCAGTGAGGTCAGATTGTGATATTACAGCAAAGACTTGTCTAGCATGTGTGCATGTTATTTAAAAGTTCAAAAAGTCACATACATTTTTAACAAACCGAAAACACATGAGTTTATTACTGTTGAGTCTTCAGAGCAATAGCTTAGCGGACTGACGTAATAACCCAAGGTGAAGTCTATGATGCCCCATGTCTTTTTCTGCACAACAGATTTAAGCCCCATGCAGCTCTCTAACAACAATTCTTACTCTTTACTCGCTCAACCTGGGTTTTCAATAAACTACAAGCTTCCTCCACAGTAACTGAGAGAAACTAGAAACAAAATTATGCAAATCACATATCTGTATCTTAGAAAAGGAAAATGAAAATAATTACTCTACTGTAGTTTAAATTGTACATGATTATTTTCTCTCACTTCAGTTAGCACGAGAGAAACAGAAACAGCCTAACTGCTTTGCAGTTAAGTCGCAGTGCATTTAGCAAATTTCCATGTTCCCTGCAGTAGAGTCAAGGCTTATGAGCTCTGTTCACATTCAGTTAGAAATTCCACAGTTTTGAAAAAAATAATGACTCCTCAAAATGGGAAGTGCAAATGTAGCTGTTTAACCACCCTAAAACCCTGTTTAAAATAAATCCAGTTTGTTAAGTAAGGAAAGGAAGTAAAAATGTCAGCATCACCCCTACCACATTTCCTCCAGAGCACTGCATGTGGGGAGCATGTCAACATGAAAGCCGTGCAGTGTTGTCAGCCCACAGAGAGAACTGTGGTTATTTGCACCTCTGAAACCCGGGACTCAGCTCAGCTGTGCACAACGCAGGGGTGGTCCTGCTGTCCCCATCTTCCTGGAAGCCTGGCTGGAAAGGGAATTTTTTTTTTGTTGCCAATTGTAGGATTTGGGAAAGGCCCTCCAGGGGGATTCCACCATCAGGTGATGATAAAATGCTGAACAACCTCCCAGGGGAAACTCAGCTGGCCACCAGGTCAGGGTTCATTTTGTCCCTCTGTCTCACAGACTTCATGTTTCTGAGATATTTGAGAAAACCCTCCACAGCACAGCCTTGCCGGTGACCTCACCCTTCTTTGTGCGGCTGCATCTCTTGTGTAGCCCCTAGAAGCTGACCCACTAAAGCCCTCCCAATCGGTAGGTGGCTGAACTTTCCAGAGCAGGAGGAGGCCTAACAAAACTCTTTCCCCTACGTTTGCGAAGGAAAAGGACCACCGGAACACAGTAAGCACATCATCCAAGCCTCCATGACAGAAGCAAATGGGGAAAAGTAGAAGCTAATTTTGGTTTCCCCCAGTGTACAGCTTTGTGTCATCTATGGGAGCACACTCATGGCTCTATACCTTGGGCACATATCCAGCTACAGTAGTACCTTCTTTGGATGACCAGAGTCACTGAGATGGAAAAAGCCAAAAAAATCCTCGGTATCAACTCCACAACAGGGGAAAATATTCTGAATTGAATGAAGTACCTCTAAAGAACAGGTTACAAAGACAGCTCACTAATTGTAAACTGAGATAGTTACCAGCTTCCAAATCAAAGTTATTAAACACCCAAAGAAAACAAAGTAACTGCTGAATTTTATAAAACCATACAGAGAAATACCCAGTGATGCCTCTGTAAGATACACAGTTCCCTGTGGCAGCAGAGGAGCCTCTTAAAACTCTGTGTTGCATCCTTCATTTCACCAGTTGATCATTTTCAAGGGACCTAATCTGTACCTGAACTTAAATGTGCCTTCTCTGCCTACTTTATTGTATAACTTTTAGCTGATGACACCCCTCAGAACAGGACAGAGCCAGCTATAAAACCAGTGTGCCTACTTATTCTGGCAAGTCCCTGCCACTACTAGCCTCCTGCACAGATGCCTGAGGATGTCTCAGTCCCCTCCAACAGCCATTTCAGCCCAACAGGGCCACAAAGGTCTGTCTGAACAAGCCCCAGCCTCCAGCAGCTCCAGGATGTTTGCCAGACAGAGAAGCTGTCTGTCAAGTTAAACTGCCAGCCTCACCGTCACCTGGAGGCCACGAGTTCACTGCTCACTTAAAATGTGGTGGATGTACACGTTTTCTGGTTCATTGGTTTGAATGGTCCCACCAATCAAGTATTTTCACATGCCCCCTTATTTTCACATGATATAGAGTACCTGCCTGGAGTTTTTATTCAACAACTCTCCAAACTAAAGCAGGTTACCTTCTCCTAGTTGTTATGAAATACAAAAGGTATCTAAAAGCATTTAAAGAGCAGTAAATTATATTAAAAACCTGATTTTAAGGGTTTTATAAAATCTTGATGTGGGCTTAAATTTGAGAAATGAGTCAATCTGCCTCATGATTTGTGAATTGTGCATTCACATAGTGGATATTGGGGGGAAAAAAGTCTTAAATATTTCATGCATTCATATTAACCAATAACACGAATACGAACACTTACAGAATTCCTTTTACTTTAAACGAGAGGAATTTAAGATACAGTTTTCAAGTCTGACTGTGAACAAGACTACAAAAGCACATGATCTGACAACTAGGAAGGTGATTCAGGCTACCTGAAACACCATGGGCTTCCCTAAGCAGTTCTTTGCATGCAACTGATGGTACTATCATCAACTGAACATTAAGTTTAAGGTCTGCACTCACAGATAACATTGCTGCACCTCAGCTTTGGCACCATCAGACCAAGCACGCCAGCTGGCAACATTTCATCTGAAAGATCACCTACACCACAGACAATTTTCAAGTTAATATCAAGTTGTGTACACATGACGGAGAGAACAGTAAGGCAGTTCAAGTTCTCATTACTTGCCCAAACAGGCCTGTATTTAAAGGCTGCATGATTAAATCTGATGCTGATCTATGTACTGTGGTTAGCTGCTTCTAAAATGAAACCTCCATCCTGATGTGATCTGATCACTGTATTGTTTATCCAGTCATATTGGATTCACTCCAAAATTTCAGGCAGTCTGTTCAAAATTACCTAAGTTGAAGCTTGCTATAATCATATCTGGTTTAGCCTACAGCTGTGTCTTACCAACTTGATTAAAAGAAAGAAAACTAAGCCCCAGTGAAAACTACCTTCAAAATACTGAGCCAGATTCTCCCCTCTCATCGTCCTTGTGCTACCCAGCAAAAGTCACTAGCATTGATTGTAATACGGGTGGATCTTAAGGCAGGACTTTATTTAAAATGGTCTGCAAGTGATAAGTAATAGCCAATTAGTATCTATGTGATCTGCTGAACAGAAAAACTCAAAACACTGTAGCCGAAACAGCTCATCTCATTTGAGGGCTAAAGACATTCCAAGCCCCAGTTGCAAAAAAAAGTAGTATTAGTTCCCACATCAAAACATGAAATTAAAAAAAAAAATTTTTAAAAATCACTTCTAGCATGCTCCATCTTTCAGGACTGGCAGAATTCATTTTATCAGAGTATACAGGATTTCCCCTTGCTGTTCCCCATTAATTATGAAAAATAACACAATGCAAATTAAAATAACAGAAATCTTTGCAGAAGAGATTTTTACTGGGCAGTCAGAGCCCTCACTTACTTTAATTTGCCTGCCACAAACCTGAACTTCTCCTGTTACCTTCTAGCTTAATAGGAAAGGAAAAAGGACAAATGATGCTATGTACACCATGATTAGTGAGGAATCACTTCAGGGACAGTCTTCCTATGAGAAACTATTGACATTCCAGATGTTTCCATTCAAAATTGTGAAACTGATTACATGCAATCCTCAAATATCACATGCATACCTAGCCATCCTTGGGAAATTCACCAAAAACTGGTGAACCTTATGTTTTTAAAGAACATCATACACAAAGTGTTATGTGCATTTCTGTATGCATATGTATATACACATAAGGTGTCTATGTATGTATATATACATATATTCACATACACATATACACACACCTACACAGACACACAAATTTAATACATATACTCTGCAAAAAACTGTGCAAACCTAAAGCATCCCTGAAGCTAGTACAAATCAACCAGGCTTAACTACTTTCTCCAAGTCTTTGCACATACAGTCATCAGGGCTTAGGTGCTGTCAGTGGAACAGTTTACCGGAGTCTGCTAAGCTGGATCAGTCACTTCGCACAAAAGCAGATGGGTAAGTGAAACTGAGGTTCTCACTGAAATGGACAGTATGCTCCGTTTTGCAGGCATCATTCCTAATGCTCTGGTACTGAGGTTTCCAACAGTCTAAATAAACAGCAAACCTTAGAGGGCAGCTTTCCATCTAGATTGCAAACTGCACAACTCTTCCTAAGGCTCAAGGAATGTCTGAGAAGGGTCTGCTCCCATGCTCACAAATAAAGACCACTAGAACACTTCTCCATTCCTGTGCTGCGTGTGAACTGTCACATAAGCCATCTGATCCAGACATTAAACCCCAACATAGTACTGCCTGGACACAAGTACATGCAAGTGATCGCTGAAGCAAGAATAAGCCAGGAAAAAAAATGAACCAGAAATCTGGTTTTGCTCTAGCTTCCAGAATATGTAGTCCCCTATTATGCCTGTGCATAGGAAGAACATACAACATTCTCTTCAACATGCTAAAAGCACTTAGAGGAAGTCACAAATCATCTAGCAAACATCATCAAATCTTGCACAAGATTTCTAATCCTAATACAATTGATGACTCACGGTTTGTAGCCTCAGTAAGAGAAACTGCTGACATCAAAATCATTGCCAATGGTGAGCTGGCATGATAATTATGCCCACTTACGGTCACGCAGCCAACTGTCTCCCAAAAAAAGAACCGGAGATATGAGGTCTAATTAAAAGTGTCTGAATTACCAGGGTTCCTATATTTTAAAAACAAAGTTCTGATGAGAACTCAGCAGGTTTCCATTCCACTACAACCATCCTAGTGAAATATTCTCTCTACAGTATTCAGAGTATTAAAACTCCAATTTAATGACTGGCCCCATGAAAAACTTCATACCTGACAGTTTTGTCCTTTGTTCAGAGTGGAAGATTTACAACTCATTCTGTAGTTCTTATAAGAAGCTGTTTCAGATGCACTGCAACTAAAGCACATCTCACAAAGGATCAGACATTTGTAACGAGAAGACATATGCTATAATCTGCATTCAGAGTTTTTGAATTACAATCCAGTATAAACCTCAACCGGTAATGAAAAATTAATTAGTTTGCATTTGTGAAAACATTTAAAATTTAGGGCTGGCCAGATTACACACAATCATTTATTATGAAAACACATTTACCACATCTGTGCAGTACTGGTTTACTGCCTACATTATTAGAAAGCATCCTGAGAAAGTGCAGAACTGTATGTGAAATCAGAGCCCATATCTAGATGCATCTGGGAGGTCAGCACAAGTCCAAACTAACACCTTCAGCAAGGACCTCATCTTGTATCTATGCTTTGAAGCCTCTGCATTAAAGATGCTGAATTTAATCTCCCTAATTTTCTTATCTCCCCAGGACTTCTGTTCCCAAAAGTCCACATCCCTTCTGCTGTTGCATTTCTGACTTGGGCAATAATTAACACAGGCTCACAATGACTGGATATCAGCTGTCATTTTCACTGCTTTTTGTAGCATCTCAGGATGCTCCAGGATGAGCCATAGGCTGGGATACACCATCAAGGAGACCAGCTTCAACTTTGTGCTCTAGATGAGATATTGCTGTCTAAGCAGAGCAAAGGCCTTCTAAGTCAGAGCTCTGGTCCCTCTCTTTGTGGTCTCCTCCTATGGTCTCCTGGTTCTACGTCCATGTTCCCACACTGCTGATGCTACCGTGCTCCATATCCCATATTCCCATCATGCTTATTTCTCTGAACTTCTCCCACCTTCCTGCCAGTTATCCCATCGTACTTCCCATGAAGCAGAAGTAGGATACAGTGAAAGGACTTTCAGACATCACCCAGAAGCAAGGCATGGCACTGGGGATAAGAGGCACCTGAAAGCCTGGCAAGTGCCCGGGATGCAGAACAAAGTCTGGCTTCATACTAGGGAATCAATGCTTCACTATGCCACATGGACATAACTTCTTTCTCTGCCACTCAGACACCAGAAAACAAATAACCTACAGAGTAGCAACCCAGGTAGCTGAAACATACAGTCCTTTTGTGCAACAGGATCCAACCCACTTTTCTGGAGTTGTTCTGTGATGTACCACAGACTCTTAAAAGTGAGGCAGCAGCCAACCTGGGTGACAGTTAAAATGTAGGGAGCACACTTCCAGCAAGGCTTTGTGCTGCATTACTGGCATTCTCCAAGAGCCTTTGGCTACTAATGGTCACATTTTACCCTGCCCCCAGGAGTCTCTCAGCACCAGCAGCACAGCCAGACTGCTTGTGCTATAGGAGTGGGGCTTTCATTGTCACAAATATGGGATTCTCTCCAACTGTTACATTTTTACATTCACTGGAGGTTCTCACTCCCCCAACCCCTGCCGTGCATTTACATGCAAAAGGTGATAGATGAACATTGGACAACATTTTAAGATGAGAAAGTATCTTGGATTTTTCCTGAAGAGTAATACCATAGCCACACCTCTTCATTTTACCACAGCGTTGATGACATAGATGCAATGAAGCCAAAGTATATTCAGCATGCCCTCCTCACCAACCCACCTGCATCTTCCTTCCCTGAATTCTGGTAATGCTGATGTCCATGCACAAACTCATCACTGACTCATGTGATGCTTAGATTTTGTTTCATGTGCTGACGGAAAGAGAACGTCCTTGTACAACAGTGGCTGAGAGTCTAAGGAAGTAATCTGGAGGCTATGCAGTTCATTTCCCCAACAAACTATGAAAATTATGAAGCTGAGAGCAGTAAAAGTTGTTCGCACAACAGCCTTCAAGAGCACTGCCCCTTTCAGAAATGCAGCTCCCCTTTAACCAGAAACATCTGGTAAACCATCCCAGACTCATTGCGCAGACACCTGTATACACAGCTTCATTTTATACAAAGACAGTAGACATAATTTCCTGAAGGTACTTGTTACAGCAAGCACTGTGCAAAATTCAGCAAAGTTTTTCAGGCACTCCAAATCTCAGTGAGCCATTTGATTTAATGCTTCCTTAGAGATCACTGCTCTCTAGAGCATAAAATATCACCATCTTTGAAAAAAATTCTCATAAAGTGCCAAAACAGTCAAGCCACAGAAAGCAGTATTTCCACCACCCTGAAATGAACATTTTTACATACCGAAATGAAGCATTTTTGGTACCAACTGTTCCCACAGAAAGGGAACACTCACTCTGATTTCCCCAAATGGAAAAAAAAAAAGCCAGGAAAGACATTTTTAGATTGTACAAAAATACAAAGAAATGATATAACCAACAAGGAAGTGTGGCTTGTGTGTAAAACTATTAATCTATCTTGACTGAACAATATATATTTTTTTATTTCACTCTTCCGCCTCCACTTTTTGTTTGCTGTTGAGGACAGATAAGTACTACTGGAAAGTATCTTGGCACAGGCATTTCACTAAACGGTAGGTATTGTAATAGCAAAAAACTCTTGGTCCCTCAGATCTTGCAGTATTTTACTTCAGGCCTATTTGACCGAAAGATCTCTGTTCCAAGTTCATGTTGGAAAAACAACTATTTACAGAACAACAACAAATGTCTCCTCTGCAGAAAGTGCCAACCTAGTCAAATGAGGTACTTTAAAATTCTGATTAAATCCCATAAGCTTCTGCCAATCACGTACTAAGGCAGCAAATAATAACGAAAACAAAGGATACCACTTCTGGAAGTCACAGAGCATGTACAATCAGCAGTACGGCTGGTTGAGTGCGGCACATAAGGAGTCCTAGCACAGAGACAAAATGATGCCATGGTCAAGTTGAAAGACTGGTACTGGAGACTGCTTAATAACTGGAAATAGAAAGTAGTTTTGCTACAAGCTAGCATTCCTCTGGTGGTGGTGCAAAAAGCTATCAGAGGACATAAAAAGCTTTACTGAAAGTAAGGCGAAGTGGTTTCTGCAAGGAGAGAAAAAAAAAGTACTGTGACCGAAAATGCCAAGGCCAGGCTGAGGGAAGAACAGCACCAGCTCTCTGTATCTTGATGGAAACCTAAGTGCAGAAGATGCATCTCCTCATTACCCTGCTTTGCAAGGGACACTTCAGAGTACATGGGCACCCCATCTCTTGGTGCCAAGGTAATGGTGGCAGAGATGAAGATCAGCAGAACACATGTCACGCTAT
The DNA here is from genome assembly GCF_949628215.1 of Phalacrocorax aristotelis. Lineage (NCBI taxonomy): Eukaryota > Metazoa > Chordata > Aves > Suliformes > Phalacrocoracidae > Phalacrocorax > Phalacrocorax aristotelis. Next base: position 2,655,580 of record NC_134289.1, read on the forward strand.
GGTGGCAAGACCTGTCAGGTGCCACACTCCGCGCTTCCAAAATTGCCAGGAGCAGACAGAAGAGGAGATGAAAATCCTACCATTTTGCAAACATAAAGTCATGGTTGCTCAGCACTGACAGCATCAAAGTGATCTTGGAAAGGAGGGCACTTTAACAACCACCCAGCAGTAGACTACTCCTGGAGGAAATGTAGATTATTCAATCTTGCATGGCTCTACTTGAGAGTGAGAGAGTGGTGCCCAAGAAAGCCCGACTGACATCTGGATGAGTCCCTTCACAAGCCTGGGAAGTCTCAGTCAACCATAGCACTCCAAAAAGGCAAGAAGATGGACATCCTGCTGGAGATGTTCTAATCTCTCTTCTCTGGGGTAAGGCTGCACTGAAAATCTAGAAGGGACTGAGGACATAGGCTGCAATTATGAAGGGGATGGGGAGATCTTCCCTCACTGATGTGAAAAATGAAAAAGCCAACCAGCAGCAGCTGACACATTAGGAGTTTTCATATGGAAAAAGATAGAAGGGACTCACTCATTCTAGTAAATATTCAGAATTACAATGTGTATATTTTCATTAAGGCATTTTTCAAAATCAGTTCACAGCTGTTCTCACCAAACCACTTTCCATCATTTATCAGCAGTCCTGGTCAACCGGGGAGGTCCAAGTTGTCAGGAGGATAGCAATGATGCTCATCTACACAAAGAGCCAGAAGGAGGGCCAGGGAACTACAGGTCTGTCAGTCAGACCTCAGTACTGGGGAAGGTTATGGAGCGGTTCATCTTGAATGCCATTACGTGGCATGTGCAGGACAATCAGGGGATTGGGCTCAGGCATCAAGGGTTTGTGAAAGGCAGGTCCTGCTTGACCAACCTGATCTCCTTCTGTGACAAGGTGGCCCACTCAGTGGATGAGGGAAAGACTGTGGATGTTATCCACCTGGATTTTGACACCATTTCCCACAGCATTCTCCTGGACAGGTGTACTCTTTACAGGGTAAAAACCTGGCTGGCTGGCCAAGCCCAGAGAGTTGCAGTGAATGGAGCTAAATCCAGTGAATGGAGCTAAATCCAGTTGGCGGCCAGTCACAAGCAGGGTTCCCCAGGGCTCAGTGTTGGGGCCAGTCCTGGTTAATATCTTTATCAATGATCTGGATGAGGGTATTGAGTGCACCCTCAGTGTGTTTGCAGATGACACTGAGCTGGGCAGGAGTGTTGATCTGCTCAAGGGCAGGAAGGCTCTGCAGAGGGACCTGGACAGGCTGGATCGATGGGCCAAAGCCAACTGTATGAGGTTTGGCAAGGCCAAGTGCCAGGTCCTGCCCTTGGGTCACCACAACCCCATCAACGCTACAGGCTTGAGGGAGAGCTGCTGGAAAGCTGTCTGGTAGAAAAGGACCTGGGGGTGAACATGAGCCGCTAGTGTGCCCAGGTGGCCAACAGCATCCTGGCCTGTGTCAGCACTGGTGTGGCCAGCAGGAGCAGGGCAGGGATGGTACCCCTGTGCTTGGCACCGGTGAGGCCGCACCTTGAATACTGTATTCAGTTTTGGGCCCCTCTGGACAAGGAGGACATCTTGGTGCTGGAGCATGTCCAAAGAAGGGCAACAATGCTGGTGAAGGGTCTGAAGAACAAGTCTGATGAGGAACGGCTGAGGGAGCTGGAGTTGTTCAGCCTGGAGAAGAGGAGGCTGAGGGGAGACGTTATCGCTCTCTGTAACTACCTGAAAGGAGGTTGTAGTGACGTGGGAGTTGGTCTCTTCTCCCAAGTAAAAGCGATAGGACGAGAGAAAACTGTCTCAAGTTGCACCAGGGTAGGTTTAGACTGAATATTAGGAAAAGCATCTTCTCCAAAAGGCTTGTAAAGCATTGGAACAGGCTGCCCAGGGAAGTCGTTGAGTCACCATCCCTGGAGGTATTTAAAAGATGTGTAGATGTAGTCTTTAGGGTTGTGGTTTAGTGGTGGGCTTGGCAGTGCTAGGCTGATGGTTGGACTTAACGATCTTAAAGGTCTTTTCCAATCTAAATGACTCTATGAATCTTTTGTACCACTTTTGTCAGGGCTACTAAATTAGCTTTTTTATTTATTCTCAGGTGTCTTTTAGGGAAGATTTAAAACTGTGCCAAGAAATAAAACTGCTAAATCTTCTTAGAAATCAAGGTATTTTAAGTAACTGTGTCACTGTGCTTTTGATCATTTAAGGGTCTAAGTTTGGCGCATGCTGCTGAGAGAAGTCATACCCTCTATTAGTTTGGCAGATATAGCATAGAAAAAGCAGATATACTTCCAGGCTCATTAACCTTGCCTGCCTTTATCAAGTCTGAAATAGAAGCTGTAATTGGCAAATTAAGTACTAATTCAGAGCAATTGCTTTGACTGTAACTTTATTATGTTAATCAAGTAACAGTTTGGAAGAAAAAAAAAAAGATGATGGTTGACAGTAATTGTCTTTCTCTTCTGCAAGACTAATGCATGCATCATCTTCCTCTTTGCTAACATCCTTTTACTACAGGCATCCACTACCTTTTCTTTCAAACTTTGGCTGAAATACAACCGTGCCTCCATAGGCAGGATGTTACACAGGCAACATATCCAGGTTTGGTTTTAATTTTGCCAGTGCTCTGCCTGTAAGAAACACAACCACATTCTTCAAGGCAGCCTGGGGATTTCAGACATACTTTCCATAGCAAGAGGTGTGGCACCAAGAGCCTCAATCACATCTGAATCTGAATGGGAGGATGCAGCCTCTGGACTGTAATTTAGCCACTTGTTTCCTAGGAAAAAAATCAACACCTTTTTTTGTCCCCACCTTCAGCTGGATTTATTTATCCCCTTACTATCCTCAGTAGCTCTGCAAAACTCATTTCCTTCACTTTTTGGCTGTCTTGGATAAAGAGGCAATTGCATCCTTCAAACTCAATATGGTTGAAGAATGCAACCGAGGCAAAATCTAGTCATGACAGAAGACTCAATGGAAATTCTGCTATCAGCTTTGAGCAGGATGAGTTGAACAAACTGTTGAATCCAGTATCCTCTTTCTTTGCTGGTGATTCAATTTGTGACAGTACTACTTAACCTAAATTTTTTTCCAGGATTCTCCTACCCCTGCTTTACCATGGTTCTGAGAAGGCATGCATTACTGCATATTCATGTAAATATCCAGCACATAGTGGTAAATCCCTCTGGGTTTTTCCAGATGCTCAAGTTTTCCATCAAATTTTAATAACCAAGATTTCTTCTGCTGACTGCTTCTCACTTCTTCCTTCTCTTCCTGAGTTCAGGGATCCTACATTTTATTTCCTCTTTTTCTTTCTGTTGGGACTTTTTGTTGTGTAGACAGTTCCTGAATTTTGGTGGTGGTGGTTTTTTTTTTTCCATTTACCAAGTTCTAAGGTAATTACCTGAAACCAGGAATTCATAGTTAATCAGTGTTATTTCCTACCAACTTGATCTCAAATATTCCCTGTACAATTAAGGCAACTCAATTTAAAATTAGTTTTTGAGTAAAACACATACATATACCTAAATTGCAGCTAAACATGTAGCAAGCCTTGCAGTGCACTTTTTCAGTGAAAGTCGTGCTATGAAGTGTGAAGAAGTGATAAAAAGATAAGGAAGAGGCTGAAAATACCTTCCTACAGAAACACAAATCTCAATTCTTTCTTGAAGTTCAAAACAGTCCTTTTCTTTTGATTGAAAGAGCTTCAGTCAGCTTAGCCCATCAGTATCACATAAAGCTAGCAATAATTCCTATTAAAACCCACTAATAATGTTAATGGGGGGAAAAATACTCTCAAAAGGATAGATTTTCCTAGAGATAAACATAAATTATAAAGCACCAAGTAGTGATTGTAAAAAAGGTAAGGACCAGAAGTTTAAAAAATAAATTGATAAAGCCTTCAAGACCCCATTTAAAAATCTCCCCTGCTTTACTTCACACAGACATTGGATTAAGCATCTGAGTGTAAAATTTAATCTAGTGTTTTATTTCACTATGGGTTTCCTTCCCCTCCCTCCCTTTCAAGCGATTCAGCAGGCACACTTCTTCCACACTACCAGCAGCCCCATTACTCTGTAAAGGAGAAGGATTTAACTGATCACAGCACCACACAAATTTCACATAAGCCTGTGATCCTGTTGCTAGCATCAGTCAGCACTATGCTCTTTAAAACCAAAGTCTGGACTCCGCAGCTTTCAGCAGATGGCAGGTCTTCCTATCCCACTGTTATTTGGTGCAAAAGCAAGATGACACCCACAGGGCCCTTCCTTTTCCTCTTATTTTGTTTCCATCCCTTTTCATGATACCACAGATTCAAATGGTATTTGCTCATGATGGCTATGGGCATATTATAACATTTATGTTATACAGCCTTTTCATGGATCATATCCTGTAATCACCATAACACCCTACTGGCTGCAAACATGCATCCCTCAAATATGTTTCAACGAGTTGTCAGCTGCACTTCAAAAGCAATCAAACAGTGAATTAGGCACCTCAAAAATAATGATTTCTTATTACTGATCACCTTGGGAGATTATATGCTTTGGACTCATGAAAGCTGATCTTCCACTTTCCTCTTTCAAAAAAGAGCTTTATGTGAACTAAACAAAACCTGCAGACTGATGACAGTCAGTAGGATTGCTGCAACTGAAAGGGAGAACTCTAATAAAGCTCAGAGAAAATACATGCAGGAACGCGCATGTTAAATCATATTGCAACTCCAGTACTTAAAAAAAAAAAAGCCAAAAGAGAGAAGCAAGTACAGGGGAGAACTTCAAAGTCAAAACTGGAACTAGAAAAAAAAGCATAGCAACTTTTCTGTAGCTGTCTGTTGTTCTGGAGTGTGACTCAGCAGAACAAAGGCTTTAGTCTTCATTTAGAAATAGAGTCCGTATTACACAGGAAGTGGCAAAAATCTGCTGTCTGGAATGTGACCATAGTTCCATTTGTTTTCATGGGGACATACTGCAGAAAGTCCCCAGCTTCATATAGAGACAGTAAGTCATGACCCTGTTCCACGTGAGCTGATGAGACCAAGGTAAGACTCTAGTTTTCCTATAAGCAGGGAGAAACAGTCAATGGAAAAATAGAAATTTGTAGAAAAAAGATGAGTGAGATGGTCATAGTTGAAAGAATTCAATTTTTTACTTGCATTTAATACCTGTATTTATAAGTTAAAACAGAATTAACACTTTGAGAAGAACAGGGGGACATGACAATGGCTGTGCTACCACTACAATCCAACACTGTGTAACAGTCACCATAAAAAAAATGCCAGCAGGTTTAAGACTAACTTCTGTATGTGAAATATTTGTACTTCCCTTTTTATATCATATCTGTCACAGATGTAAGTGTTAAATAAGGCTGAAAGGGCAACATGAACATCAAATTAATTTTAAATCATCAATTAAGAAAAAAACCAAACTTGTTTTAACAGTACCAAGATATGGTATTAATCACTTGGATGTGATCAGGCCAAGAGGCTGTAGTTTATAGCATTTCTAAGTTAAAAATAATGTAATAGAAAAAACAAGCAAGCAATATGTTTACTTAAAGACAGATTTTGCTGTTCACGCACACACCACAATATCTGTTTGGACTTGTTTCTGTCACTCTCGCTTCTTCTCCAGACGTTCCCATACCACCAATCATCAGTGAATTTTCTGATGGAAATACAGAATTATTCTACATACAGAGATTACCTGCTAGCATGCAAAGCAGCATACTTCCAGTTAAGAACAGTATGTTTTTTCTACTATATAAAAATTAATTTCTTTACCTTAGTGAGGTAATGTTTATCCTCAGTTTGATAAAATAAAGCTTCACCTACCTCTATGCACTTTTTTGTTTTTCTTAAAAACATGAGTGCACATATCAAATTTTTGCTTGCTTGCAGAATGAATGAGTGGGAGTGTAGCACACAAGCAAACCCCGTCTATGAATGTCACAGTTGTGAAACACATTATAAATAAAACCATATGCTCTTAGATATTTTCATCTCTCCCCTTTTGCTGCATACTGAAGGAGGTGCTGGGGTAGACCTCAATGTAGGAATGAGAGCCTGCAAACACATGTACATTAAGGTTTGCAGAGAAACTGATAAATAACAAATTAATTTATCTAGTTGCTCTGCCAGGTGAACATATAAGACAATTGTCACAAGATTTATATAACTTGGTTTCCTCTCTTATTTTCCCACGTGAAACAATTGTGAACTGGTGTTAACTGGCACCTGTGATACATGTCTGATGTTTCAGTGTCTGTCTAATAATTCAATGACTTTCAGGGCACATACCTCATGATGATGGGGAGAAAAAAAGCATCAATCCACTGTGCTAGTAGAAATAACTGGTTTGGGTTGGTTTTTTTTTTGAGATTAAATCTAGTGTTGCTTAGAAAGTTCTGTAGTTTGACCTACCAGTTAAAAACTTTAATGATGCACTGTGTAGCAATCCTCAGAAAAGCTATGAAACCAAACAAGCCGTTTTGTTAATTCATTGTAACATTTTGTAAAATATGCCTCTGCCGTGCCATTGTAATAGTTTCTTTTACTGAAGCTATGTTCTCCTTTTTCCTTCCTCATTTTCTTTTAAAATACATGCTTTGGTGACTAAGGAAGACTAACACAGAACATGGTGAACAAAGATAAACTACCTCAATTTCTCTCTTGTATCATGAATTCTTTTAGTGATCTAAAATACACCAAAGGGGAAGTGCCATAACTCCTCTCAGCGTAATATGAATCTAATTTCCAGTTCTGAGTTATGCAATCATCTCTCCCGTGAGCAGCTTTCTTTCCTTGGCTAGTATTAGGTAATGTGCAGACATGTAAAGCTGACTATGTGTTACCACCATGGTATTTTTCTCCTATTCTTTTGTATCTCACCTACTATTAAAATTGCCCTTAATAAAAGGGGCAACAACAAAAGCAACACTTCTTAAATGCTGCAGTTCTGTAACAATGGAAAAATTAATATTGGGAAAGCAAACTGGCAAGCCAAAAAAGTCAGGTTACACAAATGCATGAGAAGGATGGCAGAAAGCACCTCAGAGAGTCCAACAACTCTGAGTGACAGCTTCGCTGTGACAACAACAGACACAGCATTATATAGGGGAAAGTGCTTCTGTAGATTAATATGAATATATTTAGCAAAAGCTAAAAAGCTGTATATTTTACTAAATGTTATGCTGCATCTCCATGTCCTTTACCATCTATAACTGAGCTTGTTTGCAGATACAGAAAGCTGAAAAGACAAGACAGTCTGTCTTGTCTCAAAATTGAGTCCTAATCGAACCTTGCTATCCTACCCTCAGTGTTTATCTGTGTGGTAAGCATTAACCTCCATTTGCACGGGTTGAGATACTGATAAAGAGAAGTTAAGCCTTCCTCAAAGCTGAAAACAGCACTGGCATACAAACCACATTCACACTAGGGACTTCGCAGGTCCATGTTCTGACAACACTTGTTGTTAAACTACTGCTCCATTAATAACAGCGGTTTTTGCTTGGTTTTTAAGCAACTAACAGAAAAGAGCATGAAATGACTAAAAAAAAACCCAAAGAGGGGAAAAAAAAAAAGCTTCGTACATTTGTAATGCTTCACCCACAGTCAGTACATTGTTTCATGTGGCTTCAACTGTATCACATGTTCTGGATGTCTTATCGGTTTTATTTATTTTGTTTTATCACACATTCTTTCATTTGGCATCCTGTCTCTCATCTCAGGCTTTCCAAAGGATTTAGACATGCAACTAAGTATGCATAGCACATGTCCTGAAAGCACAGATAAATTAAGAAAGCTGTACGTGATTGTAAATGCCCTCTCTGCCATAATTTATCCAACTTTCATAAATTAGAGCATGCGTGTCATACATACAGTCTTAGACATACAGTCAAGTATACTACTTAAAACCTGATTTCCCAGTCTCTTGTTTACTTGTAAGAAGATAAGCCACTGCTATAAAATATTAATGCTCAAAATGTAATACAGTGGGGGGAAAAAAATGGTTCCTCAAAAGTTATTGACAGATCAGCTGTAACCTACCAGAGGACGGGGAAAAAAAAATTCCTTGCTGTTAGTACATCATACCAAGTGTTGTATTCAAAAGCCAAACTCTCTCCTGCCACAACAAACCATTTCTTGGAAAATTGTTTATGCCTTTTCAACTATTGAAGGTAACTACTGACTCTAATAGCAAAATCTGACCGAAAAAAGAAAAACCACCCAAAACACCCCAAACCCCAGAAATACCGATCTCATAAAACGCTGCCCAGACTTATCTGCCTTGCAAATCCCATTAAAAAAGAAAATGCAGGTCATCACTGAAAATTGAACCTTAAATCCCACAAACTGTCGTAAAACCTAGTTATCTTGACATTTGACTTCACAGCAAAATACAAGTACTGTCAGGGTCACACACACAAAAGAAAGTAGGGGGACAGTATTTATGGCTGAAGGCAACATGACAGAAAAGAACACTAAAAGAAACCAAGTACATAGTATTGCATTGCCTATAAACACACATGTACCAGCAGCACAGTTTCACTGCCAGAAGATTTAGGAGGGCTTGAAAAATAACGCCAAAACCCTTAAAACTGGTATGAATGTAAACCCCAGTTCAGGCCAGCAAGCCACTCAAAAATCCTGCTCAGATTGGTTCTAAAACCCTAGGCTACCAACATGTTTTTGAGCCCCTACAAGATGTGAAAGCTCACCATTATCCCTAAAGAACCTCAAACTGAAGCTGTTCATAAGGAACTGTCAGGCTTCTTTCCCATGGGATTACTACGGCATTTTACCACCTCTTAAGGGATTAAAAGAAAGAACTGACATGTTACATTTATTTTCCAAATATCTGACGGTGTTTCTATTTCTTCCACAGTACCTGAAGCAGAAAACATGGCATTGTGACTGCTTTCAGAGAGAAGAGAGCTAGAGAAGCCACAAATACTTCTAAAGAATGAAGGGGCAAAAACTTTGAGGAGGTAAAGTTGAAGTGCTGCCTCTTTTGCTTATCAAAATTATAACCTTTCACAATATTTTAAGCAGTACACAAACTAAGACTGGAATGCCTTCCTGGAAGCATTTTGACAGCATCACAGGTATGTAATTTATTAGGCTACCTTTTTCCAACCTTACAGATGTTAACCTTGCCAGGGTTCTGCAGAACAAGCATGATGCAAACAGACTTACGCTGACATCTAAAGGTATCTATTATGTGCTGCCTTATGAAAAATGTTTGGGAAGTGCTAGCACCCTATAAAGTTCTAACAATACAGAGATGAAGAAATATCAATTTTTATACCCAGAAGGAGACAAATTCTCACTCTGTCTCAAACATAAGATAATTTTAAAAGTTTAAGATTCCACACCATACCATAAAGAGGTGATGACCTCCTGTAAATGCAAAGGAAAACTGACATATAAAATATGAAAACTCACCAGAAATTTGTATTTCTGAAGTTTAAGAAAGGATTTAAACTTGGTAAATTACATGAGCTGAAATGCAGGTATGGGAAAGGACACTGAGGCCCTAGGAATTTCAATTCCGTCAGTACTTAATTCTTCCAATGATCCCCTGCAGACAAATTAAAAATATTCAAAACCCAAATTCGAAGCAACTTTCCTTGTTTCAGTAAGAATTACAAGGCATTTTCTTTAGAGCAGAAAATTAAGCTCTTGTTTAGACAATTCTATCTTATGGAAATTACCAACTTTTTCAATCAGGTTCAAACAGTCATTCATCTATTTGAAAACAAGCGATCATTTCCAAGTTAGTTTTTTTGCCTGCTTCCAAGCCATCTTTGAGCATAATATACATCATAAAATGCGAATGTTGTTTTGAGTTTACTTTTGCAACAAGCATGCCTTAATTCAGAACAGATGAAAGGGGTTTTGACCAATGTTCCAAAACACACTTCCTACTGTGCTAGTGAGAAAAGGACCTGCAAACAGCCAGCAAATCTATTTCATTTATGCTTTACAAAGTCACACACCACTTCCTTGTTCTGCAGTCACTTAATAGTCTGCAAGACACTTAAACCACTTGCTGTCTGAACAGACTTAATTTAATAAAATTTACTTTCCTGAATTTCCATAGGCAGCTATCCTGTTCTCCCTGAAGTATAAATCCAAGGAGAAGAGATCAAGAAATCCTCTATACACTTATCCTCTCATACCTGTCTTTACAGAGGAGCACCAATCAGTCAGATTTCAGTCCAGTTGTATTTTTAAAGCATTACTTTGAGAACAGACTTGGAGGCTACTGATGCAACAGACTGACTCTGGAAAGCCTTATTTGCATGTCCCTTGTCCTTGTGAATAAATCAAGTGAAAGGATAGCTTTAATCCCTTTAAATAAGGCAATACGTTGTTTACATTTTTAATAATTTCCAACTGAGTCCATTGCTATAACATAGGGTGCTTCACCAACTAAGTCACAGTCATCCAGTCATGCCCTCATTTCTCACCTAGCCTATTCCATTTCCTAAATTAAATCAGCTTTGTGAGACTGCCTGCTTACCTTGTTGGACAGCAGTGGAATGGGAAAACAACTACACACATGGTGCTTCCTTAAATATAAGCAACATTCAAGCCCACCCTAACAGCAAATCCTGATCAGTGAGATCCAAACACTTTCATTCACCCACCTGACAACTGCTAACAAGCTAATAACCTGTGTTTTAAAAGCATTTTAAATCTTATTTCCATCAAGTTTTACACATGTGAGAACTTCTCATCTGGAGTGAGATAACTCATCATTTCAAAGACTGAAATTTCCAAACTCAGTCAATAAAATAAGGTGCAAAAGCAAAGCCCAGAACACTTCTGGGGCAGACAGCAGGTGTTTGAAGTTTACTGCATTCCTCTGCTGTATTTTTATTAGGTAGTCCAGCCATTACAAATTATATTAATTAAAAAAATTAAAATAGAAAAGTGAAGCAGTACATCAAGTTGTTGTGCAAACCACATGTTAAAAAGTTCTCAGCCACTCAAAACATCACTAGGTGAAAAACTTATGGCAGATACTAAAACAGTTGCTAATGAAAACAGAAATTCAGATAAATCAACTCAAAACCCAAAGATCTTTGGGAGGTCTCCCATGTGGCTTTTATTATGACATTGATAGAGACTATTAAGGTACATGACAAACACCAAGACCTTACCTCCAGGCATGCTATCTGGCACAAGCACACGCATTCGCACAGCCTTCGACCTCTGCTCCTGGTCATCTGACCTAGCCACAAGTCAGGTGAGTGCCCACGGTCATCTGCCAGCTCTTGGGAAACTCACTGGATCTGAACAGCAGAGTGGGTCCTACACTTACAAGCCTTGGAACAGAGTTCATTCTGTCAAACATACCAACATTAACCAACTCTTAATGACAATTCATGTTACAGAATACTGGAAATAACAGCAGCCTGAAGAAAGCAGTATTTTATCAGTAGCTTCTGAAATACTGGGTTACAAAGCCAGCTTCTGTCTTTACCAGCACTCTTGGGTCCCAGGCTTTGGAAACAAAATTGCCGGTTGATCCAAACACTGACCCACGATCAGTGAAGTAAGAGTTAGTATATGAATTACTACAGGAGCTTGACCTCCACAAATCAATGGGCCCTGACGCCATCCACCCGAGGGTGTTGAGAGAGCTGGCTGATGTCATCGCAAGGCCCCTCTCCATAACCTTCGAGAAGTCATGGAGAACAGGGGATGTCCCAGAGGACTGAAGGAAGGCCAACGTTACCCCTATCTACAAGAAGGGCTTGTGGGAGGATCCGGGTAACTATAGACCCATCAGCCTTACTTCAATCCCTGGGAAAGTTATGGAACGAATCCTCCTGGGGCCATCACAAGTCAAATGAAGCACGTGATTGGGAAAAGCCAACATGGCTTCACTAAAGGAAGATCATGCTTGACTAACCTGGTGGTCTTCTATGACAAAGTGACTTGCCTCGTTGACATGGGGAGGGCAGTGGACATTGTCTACCTGGACTTCTCCAAGGCCTTTGATACGGTCCCCCACAGTCTCCTCCTGGAGAAATTAATGCGTTATAGCCTAGACAAGTGGTCTGTGCAGTGGGTGGGGAACTGGCTGACAGGCCGCACCCAAAGGGTGGTGGTAAATAGCTCTTTCTCAAACTGGCAACCTGTCACACATGGAGTCCCCAGGGATCAATATTGGGCCCAATGTTATTCAACATCTTTATAAGTGATCTGGATAACAGCATCAAGCGTAGCCTGATGAAGTTTGCAGATGACACCAAGTTGAGTGGGGAAGCAGACACTCCGGAAGGGAGAGCTGCTCTGCAGCGAAATTTGGATAGGCTGGAAGAATGGGCCAGCAAGAACCTTATGAAGTTCAACAAGGACAAGTGTGAGGTCATGCACCTGGGAAAACATAATCCGGGAGTGCAGCACAGACTGGGACCCACCTGGCTGGAGAGCAGCTCTCTGGAAAGGGACCTGGGGGTCCTGGTGGACAGAAAGCTCAACATGAGTGAACAGTGGCTGCTGGGGCCAAGAAGGCCAACAGGATGCTGGGTTGCATCAAAAAGGGCATCGCCAGCAGAGAGAAAGAAGTCATCATCCCGCTCTACTCAGCGCTTGTCAGGCCACACCTGGAGTGCTGTGTACAGTTCTGGTCCCCACTATACAAAAAGGATGTGGACAGGCTGGAAGGGGTCCCGAGAAGGGCCACCAAGATGACCAGAGGACTGGGAAGCTGCCATATGAGGATAGGCTGGGAGAACTGGGTTTGTTCAGCCTTGAGAAAAGGAGGCTCACAGGGGATCTCATCCCCATGTACCAGTACTTAAGGGGCAGCTACAAAGAAGATGGAGACTCCCTTTTTACACGGAGTCCCATGGAGAGGACAAGGGGGAATGGACACAAGTTGCCCTTGGGGAGATTCCGATTGGACACGAGAGGGAAATTTTTCACACCGAGGACAGTCACCACTGGAATAATCTCCCCAGGGAAGTGGTTGACTTGGCCACATTGGACACCTTCAAGAGTCGTCTGGACAGGGTGCTGGGCCATCTTGTCTAGCCTGGGCTCTTCCTGGAAAGGTTGGACTAGATGATCCCTGAGGTCCCTTCCAACCTGGGATTCTGTGAAAACTATACTAGTCACTGAACAAAGCTTATCAGGGCTTTTTTGTTTGTTTTTTTAAAGAATATAGTCACAGGAGACCTACACAGTGTTTTGTGTACGTCTGGGAAGGTAGATTTAGCAGGGAATTCAAATCCTAATGAAGAACAAGGCAGCCAACAGTAAATGCAGGCAAATCCAAAACACATACAGCTAAAATACTAACTATATATATACTAACTATGATAATATTCTTGGTGGAAGTTATAGGAGAAAGAGGCCACTGTTCTCAGCTTCTCTGAAAACAAACCACTGCCAGGTCTTTTCTGCTACTACACCCCCCAACCTAATTTCAGTTGGGTTGACACAGCTGGCTGCTGGCCACACAAGAAAGGGTTAAGGAACTGATCCAGGTTTTAATCTGGTAAGAAACAGAACAGGCAAGAAAGAGAGGGGACAGAGGAAACATGCCTGTAGTTCCTAAATCTCCTCCTCTCATCCTAAGTCACACAGTCAGCTTCAACTGACCTGACCTCACCTGATAGCATAGGAAAAGGAACAAACTTTCTACAAGAAGTGTCTAAGGGTAAGTTATTCCCGAGGGCTTTTTTAATACAAGAGCATACCCTACATTCTTGGAAGTTAGGATGCCAAGTGTGAAAAGCTGACTGCAAGCTCAATGCAAATTTCATGTTTGACTCAATGAAGCCAAAATATCATTAAGTTTAAAATTAATATTCTTTTTTCCTGCTCTAACCTAGATGGGGACTGCAAATATAACTTAAAAGTTCGCAGACATATCCGTGGGAGGTAAAGATAATCTTTTTAAAGAACAGCCTCAATTACAGTGCTGTGAGTGGCCAGCAACTATTAAACAACCCCTAGAAATCCACAAAAACCCATCCAGTCTAGAAGCACTGCCTAAGCTATGAGAATATATTAAAATGCACATAGCATTAAAAAAAGTGTTCCAGTGAAGACTTCTGTCTGCCTATTTGATTGCAGCACTAATTAAAAAAAAAATAATCTCAAAGCAAGCAATTAAATGTTAAGACTGCTTGCAAACCTGCACCAGATTTTTCAAAGGTTTTCAACTCTATAAAAGCAATGGTTTGAGTTGTAGATTTAACATCAAAATGAAGGCTATAAAGTCAAAGTCAGCCTATGGTCACCTTCACACATTTCTCTCCCAAGCATGCTGAGCAGGTGTGGTAACAGTAAAGGAGGGAAAGCTTTTCTACATGTGTTTCCCCCACCCCTCCCAAAAAAAGCCGAGAGCAAAACTTCAAACAAAAAGGGACTTTACTCAAAGGGAGAGGCGAGATATATATTATCATTGCTTTCCAAAATCAACCATCAAAACCATTTTACATTCAGGATCTAAAAATTCAGGTCTCATAAATGCCTTAACTAGACTTACTGAAGAATAGGTTCTTAGTAGCACATCCAAGCTTTTTATAACACATGAACCATCAGGTCATTAAACGCATGTCCCATGAGACACAAATAAAGAAGTTTCAGAATTGCTCAGTTCAGTCACACTTTTTGACAGGAAACTTCTTCCCCCACCCCCCGGCAAAAAGCAGCTTTGGAAAGATTTCTCTGTCTAAACACAATCCTTGGACAGTACCAAAACCTGTCTACTGTTGGGAAAAACTGAGAGGTATCTGTGTTTATTGTTGAGATAAACAAATTTTAGAGGATTTATTTGTTCTGCACCAAGTACGTCCTGTGTTCAAATATCACCACCTTTATTATTTAGAAAAACAACCCTAACGTGTGCACGTGGGCTTATGTTTAGCTGAAATTATATTCCTGGGGTCCCATTCTCTACTTTGAGATACACTACTGGAATGACAGTAGTGACAGGAAGAGAAGCATGTCCAGGTGACAGTAATTACAGATAGCCAGATCAGGCTGAATTAAATGTGTCAACACACAAAAGCAGTACTGCCTTGCATGTCAGAAGTAACTTTTTTTTAAAACCAGTTTAGCTAAATCAGCACAATCTGATGCCAGTTTAATGTGCAGGTGCTCTGAATCTCTCCTGGGACTACATAGGAAACCTAAGCTTAGAATTCAAACCACAGATTCATGAGCACTTCTTTGCTCATACGGTTCAATCACTTGCACAGCCCCTGTGCTGCTCCCCTACCCTTGCTGAAAGTGCATAACGTGCCAGTAAGTCTGTGGGCCACATGGTGAACTGAAGATCACACCACTGATCCTGCTAAAAATAACCCCCTGCCTTTTGGGGGGAAGGGGGCAGAGGGACTGTGTTATTGTGGTCCCACAGACAGTTTTGCTGATATAGCTGACTTGCTGGAGGTAGGGTAGAAGAAGTAATAGGGACTGCTGGAAGAAATGTTTCTGTAATGTTACCAGGCACTAAAAATAGGTGCTGTGACCAAGTGAGAATCCCTCTGCAGGGTTTCTGTTTAAGAACTGTCATCCTGGTCTGGCCAAAGGATCTACCATGGGTTCCCCTGGAGTGGGAAGCAGCTGCCCCACTCCCCCCCAAGTCTGAAAAGGCAGCACAGTTTCCTCTTCCAGCACTGTATCTTACTTTTTTCTTCTGTTTTACTCTAAGATCTGTCAAATCAACATTTCAGCTTTCTACCAAAGGCAGACAGTATTGACTGACAACACTAAAATGCAAAGTAGCCCTTTATCTAATATATATTCTATTTCATTCTCCTTTCAAACCTCTCATGCTCACACACATTGGGTTTAATCCTCAGACCTCTCAGATGAAGAGGGTCACTGGAGTCAGCATGGTAGCCTGTTTGACTTCTTGACAGGTTTTCAATGCGTTCAACTAATAACTGCACAACAAGTCCATTATAAGACTCTAGATACAAAGAAAAACCTAAAAATAGGCTAAGTCAAACACATACTGAAGAATACACACAGACTACTTTGATTCCCCCCTCCCCCCCTCTGATGTGCAATTCCAGCTCCAGCAGCCTTTTTTTAAAAAGTACTCCCTAAGAAGGGAAGCTATATGTGAGCAGCAGAAGGCAGAGCACATGTAACAACTTTGCCTGCTTTAAAGGCTAACATGGTGGTTTCAGCGGCAGCTGAACAGACAAGTGTGCGCTGCTCCTCCTTAGACCCTCCTCTGCTCCCAGATGTGTAGTCCCACCCTCTCCTTTCTGCCTGCTTTCTCATGCTTTTCACACTGTTCCACGAGCTAATCCAACTCCTTGACTGAGCAAACCAACCCCATACTTACTTACTTATCTATACATCTCCTGCTGGATTGGCAAGTCAGATCAACACACAGGAGTGTACAAAATGCTGCAGTGGAAAGCAAGAGGTGGAGCTGACACCAACAGTGGGAGGAAGGGACAGGATGCCATTCAGTGAATCACAGGTGAAAATTCACAGCCAGAAGCAAAACACAGAACAGCTCATAGTAACTGTTAGGTTACAGCTAAGAAGAGCTGTATTCTGTCCAGCTGCATCATGCAAACAGCTCTCCCATGGGCAAGGGCAAAGGGTTTCACTACAGAGTCAGATGCCCTGCGTTTCAACTGTGGCACTGACAACCCAGAAAACAGCCTCTCATTCTTCTATCAGCATGTATTGCCCAATTTTACCAACATAGATCCTTCCACTATTACAACTTCGGTCGGTACTAGGACACCTCCATGTCAAATGATTTAAGTTTTTAAAGGACCACATTAATATCAACAGCTAGTCTCACGCAAAACTAGTAACTACTACTACTACTACTTCCAGAAAGTCACGGTGTGACCTCAGCTCCTAAGGTCTGATAACTAATAAATCAGTACACACGTTTACACTAGACATCCAGGCTTTGAGTTTGCTCTCATTACCGAACACATCTGAAATAAGGCCTGCTAAGATTGTTTGAAACTGGAACTACAAAATTCAGAATTTATTGTCATGCTATCAAAAAATAAACACATTCACTCAGTAAGAACTTGGGACTCATGAAAAATTATCAGAGTTGTGCTTTCCTAATTCACATCACAAAACCTCCCTACGTAAATGCAGTCCTATTTTACTTGTATCTCCTCAACAGCTTGTATTATTTCAAACATGTGGGACATTCACACAGATGGAAAAAAAATAGGTCAGACTTGAAACAAAAGCCAAGCCATTCCATTTATTAGCAGATTAAACATGATGAACTGCAATTTTAAATTCCAATAAAGCAACTTAATGAAAACATTCTGAACACACAGATAAAAACTACTGCAAATCATTGCAATCTTTAATTGCCATGTTGCCAAATATCTTACTAAAAACAGAATTGATAATGAAGTCCGTCAATCTGATTTGAAAAATGCAGGACAATATTTCTTAGCGATCATATGGAATTTGGTATATAAATCTAGGATTTTTCTAGCAGGAGCAGCCAGTATAACAGTCCAGCATGTCTGAAATACTATGAGATGACGAACCATTGCGAAATCTAGTCCTTTCATTTACAAAGATCCTGCTTTTAAGCAAACTTATTCCTCTTCTGACACCAAATTTACATTACAAAAAAACTCAGAAACATTTATTTGTTTTCCTTTTACCTTCTGCATAACAATATTTACTACCAAAATATGTAAAGCCCAAATACAAATAAGTGCACTAAGTTTAATTTATTCAAGCTGATTGTCCTAAACCTCATCTGATTGCTGCCACCTATTGTCATTCCAAACATATTGCAAGGAGCTAACCCTTTTCCCTTTCTGCCTCAACACAATACTACTATTCGGCTAGTTCAGAAGCTTAGAAAGTTACCAACTCTTCACATACTGCATGTTATGTAAAGAGAGGAAAGCAGGGGGGGAAATGAAGACATTGCAAAAATATTTTTTCTTTTGATTAATTTTGTTTGGTAATTCTACTGTAACTTCAGGAAAACTCAGGACACACAATTTCTGAATGGAAACCAACCAAATCAAATCAGCAAAGAGGAATTTCAGATACCATCAAAGAGCCCTAAGAATGCCTGTTTCGCACACTACCAATTCAATAACTTTACTAGTTTAAGCAATTTCAAAGCTTATGACTTCCAGTAGCATTATTACTACTTCTGTCTCTGCCCTTGCTAAATACGCAACTGAAAGGTCTATCTGTGCATGATAGCTGTATGGAAGGAATGAATAAAGGTTGTAAATGAAGATGAATAATATTAATAAATCCGAAAAGATTGGCCATAGGCAAGCCGCTTCCTTCCCCACCCTCTTTCAATTAAAAATTGATAAATTCTGGCAAAATTCAAAGCAGACAAAAACTGAACAAAGCAATACAAGGAAACAGAACAAAATACTCTATATATGTAAATAAAGACATACACATATATATGTACATACATATTTCTAATATATCTAAATAAAAAAGGTGCATATACACGTTAACTTCTCCATCAATCTAAGTTTTGGCCTTGCACTCGTAAGAGAGGTAATTCTGGAACAGTCATTTCTCACACAGCCCATTTAAAATAATTTAGGTTGCCAAAGGCCACTTAATTCTGTCTCCTTCTAAATGTATACACAATGTATACACAATGACATAATGTTCGGGCTCACCTAAAAGGCTAAAGAATTGGAAAATGACACAAACTTATAAATCAGCCTAACAAAAGCTTTAGACTGCAGAGCTTTAAGTACTAAAATGGAAACTTTGCCACTGAATATAACATTTGGGAGGGCCATTATTTCAAAATCTCAATTCTCTGAATATCAGGTAAATAAATGAAAACTATTTTCAAAACTTGGGAGGCAAAAGAAAGCCCTCAGATAGGCTGTGATTTCCCGTCAGCAGTCTTCATTCTTAAAGCCAGAACACACACCCAAGAACCAGGAAGTCATCTTACTGAAGGTAAAATTTTGGTCTGTTTCAAATTGATAAGCCTCACCTCATTTGCTTTCTGTAACAGGATATTAAAGGTGTCTAAAGATGTCCTAAAAATATTTAAAAATAAAGATACAGGTTCACATTTGCAAATCAAAGAGCAGATGAGCCACTGGACCCAAAGGCACCTATATCAAGGTAATTCAATTGCCAGGTGCCAGCCATTCACATAGTTCGATGTAGGCACACACACCAGTTCTGCAATGAAGAGAAACTCACAACACGTGTCCTTTTGTTGAAGCACCTAACTACAAATATAGGTGCCTAAATTCCAGGAGACATGTCTGAGAACAGGGGTACAGGTGTCCAAATGTTTTCCTATTAAAGAAACATGCTGCATGTTTACAGGAATCATCTATAGGACCACTGCTTAAAAATACAGTATTCAGACAGTTAAATATTCTCAAGCAAGGGGAAAGTACTCATGTGACAGAGGCTCAAACAGGAAAACAGCGAATTCCCACAAGGGGTGGATTACCACTTCTGGCCAGTCATTCGAACTCTCCAATTCAGGTGCTTTTACACACAAATATCAAAGGCTAATTCCAACGCTTACCAGTGAATCAAAGCATCACCTACTCCACACCGCTGGTCCATTGCAGCCTCACTTATTTTACAGCCTTTATCTATACATTAATGCTAACAATCCCTCATTAAAATCCATTTAAAACGTCATTTGGCTTTGAACTGATAGATCCAATTATACTTCAGTGGGTAAAATGGACCCCGGCACAATTCAGCCACCAGTGCCTTTTCACGTCAGTTTTGCTGTGCATCTCAGAGAGCAACCTCAGATAAGACAAGTAGAGGAAAAATATGGAGGATTGGAAGATCTTTAAACTAGCTGCCTCTAATCAAGAGGCTATCAAAGTAGGGATGAGAACACCGAAGCAAAGGAAGGCATGCAGTAAAGGCTAGTTACAGTCAAAAACAAGGCTGTTGGGGAAATGGCCAAAGCTCATTCCATTGACGCTGCTCATCACAAATCACAACAGTGACTGAGATTAACATTACCACCAAGCCATGCCTTTCATTTAGCTTCACTGTCCTTTATATGATAAAGGCCTTTAAGATCAGCAGTTAAAGTACTCATCCTCCTAAATCCTGCCTCCCTTCACTTTAAGCCCCTTGCCTACAGTCTCAGAGTAGTTACATGTGACCTTTGCGCTGGCCACACAGGCTGCTGTTGCTGGAAGGGGAAAGTCCTCCCCTTCCTCCAACTCTGCACATCCCTTGTTTCAGCTGCATCCTGAGCACAGCAGCAAAATGATTCCTCCCACCCTGAGTGACAGCAAGGGGGAAGTTTGCAACAAGGAGCAGGAATCTCCCCTTCCAGGAGCAGCTGGAACTGCTAGATTTATACCAGGAATGCACAAATATGTTTTCCATTAGAATCACCAAATTTTGTCTCTGGATTTGATAGACCAGAATATACAGACATCTGAACTGCTTTACGGGTAAGAAAGCAGCTAGCAACTAGCTAGTCACTCAACAAGCCAGATCAGCTTGCATAGCCAAGTGAAAAGTAACATATTCATTTGCACCATCAGAGTCAGGTTTGAGTCAAAACAGGGAGCAGATCTGACTCCCATTGTGGTACCCACTCACTAGTGCTGACAGAAGAGGCAAATGCAGGACGGTGTCAGCGTGGAGGGGAGAGGATAAGTACTCCTTTCAGCAGCTCTCCACAGGTAACTACCTTAACATGAAATTGCATCTTAAATCCCAGGAGAGGTGGATCCAGGAAACCCCGTTCTCTGTCACCAAACGCATCTCTAACATGAAATCAATATGCGGTCGAGATTTAGAAATAGAGCGACGTACCCTGACCCTCTGTCAATAAAAAAGGATCTGAAATCTACACCCTGCTCAGGCTCTGAAACATCTTCCTTACATTCTCCTCACCTGTTTTCCCCTCACTTCTTAGCCTAAAGAAACAGTAGTAAAGAAGTGAGTAGCTCCAATGCTAAGGAACTCCAGGGTACAGGGAGTCAGCCCCATTGCCGAAGATGAAGAATTAACAATTTGTTGGAAATTGGGAAGCTGGTCTCACACAGGGTACAGGCAGAGGGACAAAGAGAAATGGGGAGAAGGGGAGAAGACAACAAAAATTCCTGGGTTCCCTCAGACAAAAGTTAATCTTGCAGTTATAAAGAAGAAAAGGATATTGTGGAAAGCATATGACAGTTCCAGCACTCCAAGAGGAAGTAAAACAAACTCTTCACCTCACCTGGCCACTTTTTGGACACAAAAGGATTCAATTACACCAACAAAAACATTTTGCAAAAGACATCAACTCGGATTGAGGAAGATGCAGACTAGAAGGACCTCCGGAAGACTCTGAGAAAACAGTACTACACATGACCTCTGCTTTTCTTCTGTTCGCAGGACATTCACTATCAACCACCGTTAGAAAGGACAGGATGGGACAAACCTACCCCCTCAGTCATTTACCCCAGGAATGACACCACTGAGCAGGCAAACAACCACCTTGTTAGGCCTGTCCCCACACGCTTGTACAACTGACATTTCCCATCTGCTGTGAGCTGAGCTAACCGAAGTAGCTTGAGAGCCAGCCATGACTGCGAACACCTCTGAGCAATACTCCACGTTATGTTGTCATAATAAGCCTAACAAAAAAAAAAAAAAAATCGAGGTGATGTCTCCTTCCAGACCAGAACAGCCTAACCCATCGCAGCTGTTACACATCACTCTCCTCTTACTTCCTAACACTTGCAAAGCAGTGCTTCGGTTAATGACCAGTCCATTTTTTTAACAGTAGCTTACTGTACCTTTATATAGCAGAACAATGCAGTTGTGACTATTAAAAGGAAAATATATAATTCTGAAAAGGTTATCCATACATTTACCCTGCTCATATGATTCACAGTATGAAGTGAAAGAGCACACTCACTAACCAAGAAAATTCAGTGGGGATACTGTTACCTTCCATGGTAAAGGGACAGGGGAAATGAGAGAGCTTATAAAACAACAAATAGCAGAGAATTCCTGTTATTACAGAATATTTCTCTCTTTAGGCACAAAGCTTAAAATAAGAGGTTGTAATGAAAATACTTCTTTACTGTGATCAGACATCACTTTTCCCTTTGCTACCATGAGATACTGTGCTGCAGTTCAATGTCCTGCTGTGAACCATCCCTCTCTTTCTGCCCACCCCTACCCCTGTCCTCCTTTCCCTCATACAGGTCCTGGTTACTGTGAAGCAACTTCAGATAGACCCTGGCACCTCACTCTAACCACCTCCATCTATTACTGCGATATCTTTTAACAGACAGATTCCAAATCACACCACATATTTACATGTTAAAATCCAAGATACAGCAGAGCACAAGGAGCCAAGCGTTAAAGTCAGCTCTTCATCTTTCAAGAATGGTGGTTTTTCTCAAACCAGAGAACAGAAAACCCACAAAATTTTAAAGTGCCTACTTCAGACGCTGGCAGCAGAGAGGCAACAAGCCCCGTCTGACCAAAACGAACTCAAGCCACGTGGATGGCCCTGCACTGCTACCAGCATGCTGAGTTCAAAGAAAGGTTATTAGCCAGACACAGCATGTCTTTAGTACAACAAAGCTGAGGTGATAAATCCACAGCCCACCGCACTTGAAATGGCTCTGCCAGGGACAGCATAGGCCTGGCTGGGCTTCCTGGCTTCTGCTCAGCATCAGCCCTCAAAGCTATCTCCTCTAGAGCTGCACCAAGATCTCTGCCCTGTAAATCCTCACGGTGGCTGTTCCACAAGTATCAAATCTCACAGCAAATACACCAAATCTGCTCATGGGCTCAGCAGCACCTCAGCTAACCAGCCCTCCCAGAAACAACACTGCTGGCAGCCCACTGTGGATGGACACTGGCTATGCACAGAGCTAGCACGCGTGAGTAGGATTCATCAGCCTGACTTCAAGAGAAAAGCCAGCCCTGGAAGCCTCACACCAGAGACAACACACCTAAACAAGTAAACTTGTCCAGACCTGAACTTAGACTTCTTCCTCAGCACCAAGCTGCTCTTTCTAAGCCTCCATGGCACTGTTAACACATTCACCCCAATAAATCACCAAAGGATAACTGAGATTTACTCATGTTATGGAATTGCAACCCCCAGGGGGCAGCCATAAACAGCAAACAAACTGGAAGGTCCAAGAGATTTTTATCTTATAAACCAGACACCAAGGAGTTTTGATATGGACTTTTTCCTCCCCTGCATTTCATATGATTTTAGGGGTCACTGAAATGCCCTAGGGATTCTCCCCACAGTGCAGCTGTTATTCAAGTCTTACTCTCTGGGTCATCCTTACCTCAAACATACCAAGGGCAGCACTGAAAATCAGCATGACATGTCAACAGAGATAGCAACAAGGAAACCACCGCATGGGGACAAGCTGAGGCTCTTGTCCGATTCAATAAGTATTTTCACGTTACAGAAAGACAATTCCGCTTTTGTAAGTCAGCAAAAAATTAAAGGTCAGATTAAAAATTAACTCATCTATTTAGATATTTTTGTTACCAAGGTATTACCCCTCATGTGCCACACATACGGCCTCAAAAGTACCCACCTCCTATCATCTTCCGATTCACCCTGTTCTGGCAGAAATTAACAGGCAGCTCAGGCTGCTGAACATTTCTTTGCTATACAAGGTGCTCAGTTGCTATTTTAGGCTAGATACCTGCAATTTTGAGGCATGAACTTACTATTTACAATATCACCTTGCAGCTGAAGAATTTGTGGAACAGGCATTGTGAGAATAACTATATCAAACTGTTCCGGTGGTCCCATTTTCCTGGAGACTTCCCATTTCCCGTCTCGGAGAGATATGTGAGTTACATGCTGTTCATAGAAGACATCTGCACCTGTTTGGAAAAAGAAGATAAATACATGCAACAGGCAATTCTGCAGAGAAAATCCAGGTTACTTTCCCTTCGTAACTGGGTGACTTGCAAACAGCAAAGCACGCAGACAGGCCTAAGGCATAGTTTCACAAATTAGCTTGAATCAATTTAACAGGTGGCATGTGACATTAGAAGAGGGCATCTTCATAAGCTGAAAAGATCCCATCACTCCCCTGTGGTAGGGCTGGTATTCATCTGACTCCTCTCTGATATGACTCAGCTCAGTAAAGAGGTGGAAAACTACCAGCTGCTCTCTTTGTCAGGCTAGTTTACTATGGCTTTAGTGAGCTGAACCAATTCAGAGTGAAATCTGATGAGCACAGGAGGCAGCACAGGGTAAGCAATCAAAGAACATATCCCAGGAGCTGAAAAAGAAAGCATCACCCCTGTTAGCATCCCTCATGTATGAGAAGACAGGAACAAAGTTAAATATTTGCAACATTAGGGTCTAAAAAAACAGCAATTAAGAACAGACAAAAACAATCACATGAAAGAAGCAAAACTTGACTGCTCATAAAGCTAAGATTTTTAAAACCAGAGTTAAATTAGTCACTAAACTGTACAAGTCGTTTTGCCACATTACACCTAATGCACTAGTTACACAGTTTAAACTAGTAGATGATCTTCTCCTTCAGTCTCTTCTAAAGGACTTTCAACAGAGCAGGCTCCCCTACTGCATAAGCACTTCTTTCTGCGAAACGCAGCATGTAACTCACCACTCTGTTCCCAGTTGCTCAGTGAAACAGCGCAGTTAACTTAAGTATGCACTCCATATGTGTATGTGAAAAAACATACACATGCTCACTTCATTCAAGTTGCAACTTAAATCTCCTCTCAGCAACGAGCCCACTCTTGCTAAATTAACTTTGTCCTAATTGTGTTTGGTCTGACTTTCATATGCTAAAGCCAACGGTGTAAATATAAGCTCAGCCCTTGATCCCACAGATGTTATATTTGTATAGAGATTTTTATACTCCAGCAGCACAACTGAAGTCAGTGAAGTGCTTGCTGAGCTTAGCAATTTACAGAGCTCGACACGTTTATCCATCTAAGCAACTTCAAGACATACATAAACAAACAAGGAACTTGTGAAGATTTAAATTTGAAAGACAGTTCAGGAATACCATCAAAAACACAATCATTAAAACCTTTCGTTGAGTACAAAGGCATCTAGAAATTACCTGACTGTTTTAAATAATACTTGACAACCGAGGAGATGCCCTGGGGTGCCACGTAATTGCAGGAGCCTTCTTTCACTACCATTCCTTCAATGGGTGCAGTCAACGGTTTCAAGATGCCATGAGACAGAAGTTCCTCGTAGAAGCTTAACGGGCACAAATGACACTGAGATGAAAATACACTGCATGAAAACCAACAGCTGCTGTTCTTATTTTTCACAAGTAAAGTTAAGACTGGCCTAACTTACAAATTTAGAAAACAGTGTTTATCAACCTCATACAACCTGTGTTTCAAGCCAGGCTATGCACGAACAGGAACCACAGCTATAAAATAACAAACTACCTTGCTATTTTACTAGGGGCTGGCCTCTTGCATGACACCACCACGCCAGCAACAGAAACCATTAGCAGCTTGACACAAAGGTTTCAGGACTAACTGTGGCAGGGGCATATACAGCACTTACTTGGAACTCTTAATATCAGTACAAACTGCATCGCCACTGCAGAGCACAGCAATATTCCCACAGCTGGATGCAGGAATACACCTGCCTTTTCCCTGCCTTCCACAGAAATGTTGTATTTTGACACCCCTGTGACATCGCTATCCCGTTCACCAGCCGAGGGCGAACCGCCCCGTGTGCCCCGCCAAGCCCCAGCACGCCCGGCCCCGCAGCCGGCCGCGGCTGTCCCGCGGGACAGGGACCTCGCGTCCCCGCCAGGGCGGGACACCTCACGCTCCTGCTTTCACACCCCGCAGTCCGGCGGCTCGGAGGCGCGCTGGATCTCAGAAGCAGGGGTCCCTGTGGGTTTAAGCAGCGGGGCCGCGCCCGCCTGCGCTTGCAGGCGGCAGGTGTGCACCAGCGGGCACCTGCGGCGGCCGAACCGGCGGGAAGGGGGGAGGGAGGGCCGGCCGGCCGACAGACAGACAGACGGGCGGGGTCGGGCACTGCCCAGAGCCCCCCCGCAGCACGGCGCTCCCCGCGGGGCGGAGCCTCTCCTCAGGCCGGCGCCCGCGCGCGGGGCGGGGCTCACCTGAGGCGGGGCCCCGCGCGCTCCCTCTCGAGGGTGATGTACTGCGCGCCCAGGTCGGCGGTGCAGGCGGCGTCCCGCGGGCTGCGGCTCGTGCTCATGCGGCCCCCTGCGCGAGAGCCAGTCAGACGCCACGCCACGCCACGCCACGCCACGCCACGCCACGCCACGCGCCGGGCCCACCTGCGCCGCGTGCCTTGTCCCAGACGGCGATGGGTCCCAGTGGCGCCCCCCGCAGCAGCGCCGCGCAGACGCCGCCCGTCAGCCCCGCGCCCACCACCAGCACCCGCGCCATGGCCTGCACCGCCCCGCCCCGCGCGGGGGCGGGCACTCCGCGCCGCCTTGGCCCCCCCGCGGGGGACGCGACACGCCCCGCCCCGCCAACGTGGGGGGGAGGTGCACGGGAGGCGGGCACCCACGGCTACACCCACGCGCGCACGCACACGGCCCGGCGCGCACGCATACACCCCGGCAGGCACGCACCGCTGCACGCGTAAATGTGCACGCACTCCACCCCCCCTCGTCCCACGGGCACGCACACTCGTGCGCTCCCCATCGCACGCAGGCCTATGCACACATGTGCATGCACACGTGTGCGCAGCTACGCGCATATGTGCACACACACCCCTGCACACGTGTGCACACGCTCCCCACTGCGTGCACACCTGTGTACACTACGCCCCACATGCATACCCGTGCACAACGCCTGCACACAGAGCCCTGCATCCACACCCCTGCACACATGCATGCAGGCACACACACCCCTGCATGCACAAGTGCACACGCACACACCCCTGCACACACACATGCACACATACACACCCCTACACATGCAGCCCCTGCATGCACCCCCGTGCACACATCCACACACACAGAGCCACCTGTGCAGACACACATAGGCCCTTGCACCCATATACGTGCACACACACGTACACAGACACACCCCTGCACACACACGTACACACACTCCCCCTGCATGCACACCTGTGCTCACACACACCCCTCCCACAGGTGCCTTTTGGGGCAGGGGCTGCCCCAGTCCCTGGCCACCTCGGTGGCCTCTGCCTGTCTCACCCTGCTCTGCCCTTGGCACTCCTCGTCTCTGAGATGCATGAGCCCCTGGCGGCCCCTTGCTCCTCTCTTGGCCCCAGCCCTGACCTCATCCTCCCAGGGAAGGACACAAATGTCAGAGGGCTGAGGCGGAGGTGGACACGGCAGCATGGGGACCCTCATGCAGAGAAAGAAAGGCCAGCACGGAGTATCGGCCATGGTAATAACACCCTCTTGGGATGGCGCCAAAGAAGTGACTACTGCAATCTGTAAACACATCTAAGGGTCACCTCCAAGCTTTACAGCGGGATAACCCACGGCATGGAGGGGCTGGGAGCTGCTGAGCTCTTCTTCTCAAGGATGGTTGGATGCCAGGGGCTAAAGCCAGCAGAGATAGAGAAGGTGATGTGGGATGCAGTGTTTGCACAGCTGTCAGTCTGCTGGGGGACCATGTGGTGAACACTGGAATTTACTGTTTAAAATGAGACTGCAATGGATTGATTTTAAAGCCATAATTAAATGCTCAGTAATTTTCTGTTTGACATGCCTTGCCTTGCAGTCCTGCAATTCCTGTAGAAAGCACCAAGTTGCCCTTGAGCTCCAGCAATTAATTGCATTACGGACTGTGGTTCAAAGGTGTTTTCTATCTTTCGGACAGGAGCAGATATATTAGACAAAAGTAACAGAAGAAAAGGTCATGCATATGATGTTATATTTTAACACACTTGCAATTTCCAGTGGTCAGTAGGCAATTGCAAGGGCTGCTACCTTTCCCCTTACTGGAATTTCTAAAAGTCTGTTCCACCTCCCTGAAAATCTCTCAGCTGAGATGAGTTTCCTGAGCCACGGGACATGCGTTAATGCTTTAAGTGGTCATCTAGGCCACCAGACTAAGTCTGAGTCCTACCTAGGGTGTTTTCCTGCCCACGTCTCTCCTTTTGCTGCTGGAAATCACCCGTTGCTAGCTTACAGTGAAAGCACAGGTTGTTCTTTACCGTGTGCTGCTGTGCTTCCCAGGCTTTTATTGGTGAGCAGTGTTTCTCTGGACGTCAACAGAGCATCTAAGCGGTAGGAAATCAAAACCTGGTAAGTGCGGACCGGGCTCGAGGCTCCCCTGCTTCCAACGGCACTGACACCATAGATGTGTTCTAGGCAAAGTGAGGGTGCAGCAGAATCTCCCTTCTTGATCTCACCCGGACCCTCACCAGTTCATGCATCTTCTCTGAAGTGTGTGCCACAGGCTGTATGGCTGCGTGGCACTCCTGCTCAGAGGCCCCAAAATAACTTTGTGGGTTTTGTACCAAGAACACACACTCCATTTTCTGAAGTACTGTTGCTCAGCGGTGTTAGTCCTCATTCTGTGTATGTCCACCAGGTTTTCTTTTCTATGTATAATTTTTTATAAGATTCTTTACTCAACTTCAGTTTATCTGATGGTTAGTGAGTGACAAAGAGCAAAACTAGTCTACGGATTACAGTCCAGGGAGATCAGGTTGGAGGTGGTGAATCCTTCTTCTCCCAGACCAGGGAGCATCCCTGGGGCAGGTGCCCAGAGAGATGGGTGTCTCCATCCTGGGGGGGTTCAGGTTCTGGCAGGGTCAAGTCATGGCCACCCTGACCTTGTACTGCTGATAGTCCCACTCCAGCTGGACAAGAGATGCAATTCTTCCAAATCCTTCCAAATAACATATCTTTGTATCATTCCAGTCCAATTCTTCAGTCTACAAGGAATATTTTGAGTTCTAATCCCATTTTCTAGAACATTTTAGTTTCCTCCCATCCTGGTGTTAACCACAAACCACATAAACATAATCTCTGTTCATTTTTCCAAATTAGTGACAATAATTAATTGTACTGGACCTATGGCAGACTTGTGAGATACACTTGAAAAGTCTTGCCTGTTCAGTGATGAAAACCAACTTTTGAGTTTCCTCTTTTAAACTGATTGCACCCGCACAGAACTATGATTTCATTTAGACCATTGCATGTCTGGATTTGCTGCAGGGAGTTCAAAGCAGTGCACTGACAGCTTGTGATGGGGGAAGCATGTATAACAGTCTTCTCTATAGACAGGTAAGCTTCTTCAAACAGCCAAGGTCATGGTCTTCTCTTTCACTTACACTTTCTGTTCCCATTTGAGCCTGGTTCAATTCCTCTGAATTTATTGTCCTCCCTTCACAAATTGGGCATGCAAGTAGCAAGTCAGCAGGACCTCTGCTTGGAACAACAGTCCTTTCTATTCTAAACTCTATTTCACAAATACCTTCTAAATGGAATAAAGCATTAGATGCTTTCCACTTACCCAGCATTCTTGTGGAGGACCATAATCTGCCATAGAAAGCAATAATGACAGTGTGACCAGTGACTATCTGAAACCTACAAACCGTAAGTCTCCATGCTGGTTGTAAATTGTCTAGACACGATGAAAAACAAGGTGCTAAGTCCTTCTGCCACCCAGACGTAAAGCCACAAGGTGAGTGGTGAGCAGTTAACTCTGCACCCCTTGGGAGCTCTGGCAATTCTTGTTCTATGGCAAGAAGAGTACCGGACACATAGAAAAAAAAGCTTCTTTCTTCCTTAAGAAGCAAGAAAAATAAAATTTTTCAGAAAGTGGCATGCTGCTTAACTGGAATAATTACACTGCTGGTAAGAAGATATGATGCTGACAAATCACCTGATGGCAAGTCCTTATGGTGTTGAGCTAAAGCAACCCTCCACATGTGTCTTGTTTTCAAGAACTTGCTTCCAAACACTTTCCTGCTGTTATGAAGCTGAAGGAAAGGTTAGTGCTTGCATGAAGCGTAACTACAAACCACAGCAGACCTGGTTGGAAGAGACCATTAGAAGTTTCCATCCCAACCTCCTGCCTGACGCAACTAAAATTTTGCCTGTTTATCAAAGTTGATCACATTGTAGTATCAGAACCAGAATTTCTAACAGGAAAGAACAAATTTACTAATTAATTTAAATTAAATTTACTTGTTTAATTTACTCATTAAATTGTGGCACATAAGGTTACACTGCATCTTTTAATAAAATTTCTCTTCTTTCTGGAAGAAAACCTTTCCAGGTTTTTTTTTTCCTTAATTCCCAAAGAATAGCAATTCCCTTGCACGGTGCATATTTTATTGCATTGCAGCATTGTCTCTCCTTTGTGAAACCCTTGTTTTCCATCTCTTTAGATGGGTCTGCCGCTCTACGATGCAAAGGACATGAAACTGCCAACGGTCACCCGGAGTGGTGGAGTGACTGCCTGGCTGGCCCCTGAGACATTGCCCACCTGCTCCCCCAGATCAGGAACCTGATCCACCACAAGGTGATTCCCCAGTGGAACCACCTGGATTTCCTACTGAGGCTCGATGCAACCAAGGTTTTGTACCAGGAAATTGTCGACATGATGAAGAGGCATCCATAAAGCTGCTCTTTTGATTTGATACATTTTTTGCTGATGTCTTTTGTAAGACTCATGCCGTCTTCAGAGGATTTTGAAATATGTCACTATTTGGACCACCTGAATGTAGGTTGATTAAAATGTTCTGCTTTTAACTAGAGCAGTGACAGGGTCGGGACAGGAGCCTTTATGCTCTTCCTGACTGGCACTTCATTTCTTTTCTTATTCCTTTTTTCCTCCCATTTGTCTTTTTTTTTTTCCTTCTTATTTTCTTTTCTTTTTTTTTCCCTTATTTTTCTTGAATTTCTTTTTTTCTTCATTAGCCATATACAGGAAACATAGATGGTGAAGCTGTGTTTTCAGACATTTCATTAAGACCAATATCACAGTGATCTATTCTCTGAGATATGATGGAGCCTATGTAGCCTTTCCCACACAGTTAGCTTTATAGTGCCTCCAATCCCCTTGAGACCTGGGGGTCTGGGCCCCCTCGTAACTCAGTTAATTCCTGGCTTCATCGGAGACACAAAATTCACTATTGCCATTTGAGAGCTGGCATGGTTACCCCTGGACCTTTATTACTACCAATGTGGATCAGAAAGAGACCTAACAGGTCTGTGGTGAAAAACCACAGCAGAAATACATCTCCTTAGAAGAAACACAGTACTAGTGTTTTTGAAATTCAATAAAAATTGTAATTAATTGCATTTTTAATGTGTGTGGGTTTTTTCCTTTCAACAAATAAGAAGCCAAAAAGCAATATTTGAGAAAGAAATAAATCCTGAAAAGTAATTACAAGAAAGACAGTCCAACATGTGATTCTGATACGCAATGTGCCAAATCCAAATTAAAAAAGGGGCTTAGGGAATGTACAAAGTGCCTACATCTTAGGGTTTATCTGAGATGTTTTGGTAATAAGGTTGAGTCATTCATTTTGTGATGCATGTTTTCTGACTAAAGTGCTTTCTTCAAACCCCGTAAGTATACATGTGACCAAGCAGCGCTGCAGAAATCACCTCTGGTAGCACATCATTCATGCAGCAGACCAGGCATGCACGTAGCTGCCAATCACAGAGGGTTCAGTCTATGTTTGGCTGAATAATATTATCAATATCAGTACTTTGCAAAGAAATACGATGAAGTCTGCCTACTTTAAGAAGACTTCTACATATTCCTGTCTTTACAGGTCTGGGACAAATTGTGTTAAATATTGCCAGATTCTGACCATTTGCTCTGAACAAACCTACAGCAGCATTTCTTTGCATGGGCAAGCATGAGAGAATATGTTTCTTCATCACAGGCTCCCTACATACATGGAAAATAGAGGCTGAACTGTTATACCTGAGTTCACATGAAACAAAATTTGCAGATCCTCTCTAAAACCCTACTCTGTACCTTTACCTTTAGTTAGAAACAGAAGAAGAGTTGGCTTAAATTTCACTGTTAAATATGGTCATGACTATTTTTCCCATTTTTAGCAATATTTTAGACTAACCAAGGCATGTGGACCAAAAGAAAACAGGTCAGGGAGCTATGCCTTGCCTTAAACAGGCCTATCTGCTTTCTGCCGTGAGAAAGAAGCCTGCCCATCCCATGCAGCACCTGGATGCTCTCTAGCTGCTGGTATCACGTTGACTAGCTGTTGTTTAAAAGTAGCTATTTTTCTTCTGCTGTAGTATAGGAAACATCTTTAAACCTTCAATGCAGAATGACATCATCCTTCAACCTAGCTGATTGCCCCCATACAACACCTCATATGATGGATTGCAGGTCTTTGCATGTGTTTCCCCTGAATAAGAGAGAGAAGAGGGTCTGCCATTGTGTGGAAAGTTCTTTGTGGAAGGTTGTAGTTCCCCCTTTTAGGGGGACCTGAAAATTTCTTTCTCAGTTTTGTTCCAGCCAGTCCCTTTTGGAACGGTTGCAAGCTATATTATTTTTGGTTGCCCTTGTAGATCTGGCCATATCATTTATCCTGAATAGTCGGGAGGTCTTACTTCTTTCTTCAATTCAACATGCATCTGCAGACCAACTGAACGGCTGGGAATCCAAGTGGGAAGCCCCACGTGCTGCACCATGCTGCATCTCTTGCACCACGGCATTTACAGAAAAGTGATCTCAGAGGTGCCATGACGTGCTGATGACTTTTTCTTTAGCCTGAAGGAAGAACAGCTATTTTATAACAGCATCCTTGTTTCTGCCAGCCAAAGTCCTGAGGCTTATCAGAAAAGCTTGACAAACATCTTAATGATATGACAATCAGAAGAATCAGCTTGTTTCAAGGAGGAAGAATCTAGTTATGAGGCGAAGTAACATTTCAAGGAGAAATTACTCCCAGTCATGCACTGGGATACTGCCAAACTTTCAGTCTGTCATGCTTCCTTTAAACTTTTCTGAGACCCTGCATCACCTAGAAGTAGCCATAAAAGGCAAAGTAGATTGATGAGAGCTTGGGGGGAACACAGAAAATAATTTTGGGTGGAGAACAGTCTTTCCAAATGCTGTTGTGTGTTATTTTTGATAACAGAATTCGTTACTAGAATTTGTTTGGTGGAAGTGAATGACAGTGATTCCTCGCTGATGCTGGACATCCTTGTGCTGGACTTGCTGATGCAAGTAGAGCTGATGCTACTATTGCACCAGCTGAAACACTCATCTTACCCTGTAGTGTGCCTCCAGCAGAGCAGAGAAAGTCAGTCAGGAGCCTGCTTGCAAACAATCCCCCATCCTCCCAAGCCAGCCATGATACTATTGAATGCTCCAGGATGGATATTGCAAGTCTTTGTCCACTTGCTTGATCAATCCATGTAAACTTCTGGCATCTTCAGCATCCTTTGGTGAGAAGCTTGACAGAGTGACTCCTAGGAAAAACAAAGAGGACACCATGGCCATGGCACAGTGGTGGTGTTCTATGTTTGTTCCTCTGCTGCTTTCTTCATAGATCCTGTCCTAAGCCTTTCCTCTCTGAAGAGCAAAGTCAGCAAGCAGAAATGAAAATTTAATGAAAGTTATTTATGAACAGAAGCTTGCAATCATTACAGTTTCCTGGTATATCACAAAGCCACGTTGACTGCAGTAAATAATTCATTATTTAATTATTTAATTTGTTTGTCCTCTATTTCTTCCTAAATATGTTGCTTCTGCTTCTGCCTCATTCCAAGAAGCTTTCTGTAAAATTGTCTTCTGAGGTAATGCTCTTTACCCAATTAGATTTTTCAGTTTGTTTGAGACAGTCTGTTTCCAGTAAATACTTTTTTCTCTTCTAAAAAAATTACTTTTCGATTTTATCGGATGATCAGATTATCAGATTAGGCAATTGTTTACTTTTCTATCCTTAATAAATTCTCTAAGCATCTTTCTGTAGTGAAAATTCTTGCATAAGTCAACCCTGTTTAAACACATCTTTTTTTTCTTTCAGTTCTCTTTCCAGTTATGCAGAAACAATTTGCCCAGAGTAAAAAAATGCAGCTTCACTTGGTATTGTGCCATAGGTACAAAAGGGCTTTTCCCTGGTTGCTTTCTCTCCTTTGTTGTGCTTAAACATTTTCTTTCTCTTTTAAAACCCTGAAACAAAGCCATGACCCAAATCCTTGCTGAAATGAAAATAAATCTGCTCCCGGCAGTGGGAGACGTTTGCAGATGAGACACATGGCACATAGCTGGATATAGGAGATGTATATAAATAAATAAACAATCAGCACCCAAATCCTTCCCCAGGGGCAGCAGCTCTACAGAGGGGACTGGAGACCCCAGGCACAGCCCCTTGGCCAGGATTGAGGGATGCCCCAACTCACCTAGACATGACCCCTAGTGATCTGCTGCTGGCATCCCCCCATATGTCCTCCCAGTGGGGTGTGCTTGCTGGGCACCCCAGGAGCTGGGAAACACAGTGCCCCTTGCTGGGACCACTGGGATGGCGCCCACTCACCTCTGTGGGAGAAGATGACCTCTTTTATTGCATGCTGGTTTGGTGGGAAAGGGTAGTTGAAGCTGACAAGGCTGCATGCCGGACTCCACCACCTGCTGAGTTACCAGATTGTCTCTTGGCTGACAGATGAACATGTCCCTAAATAAAAGGATGTCAAATAGGCTTTTGCCACAGGGCTTGCAGGCTCCTGGAAGAGCAAGTCTCAGCTGGCCGGCTTGAGAAGGAGCCAAGCTGCTGCTGCACCAGCCAAAATCCTGACGTCCCCAGGGGAGCAGCAGAGGGATGTGAAGGGCTCCGAAGGCAAGGAGAGAGAGCCACAGGTGTCATGAGAGGGACAGACCCAGAACCAGTCTTTTGTCAACACCATCCTCCTGGCCCCACAGGTTTCCCTTTCTCTCTGTGCTGGGCAGAGAAGTTGGATGGATGCTAGCGGCAGCTTTCCAGTGCCTGGAGGTACTGGTGATATCAGGTCCTTGCGTTGCTCTCTGTCACTTGCTTCCTGATCAGTCATCCTGGAGGACAGGTCACACTAACCCAATCACCAAAGGACACTCATCTTGGTCTTAACCCACAAGGGCTGCCACTTGTTCCACCCTGCAATGCTTTGGCAAAGGTTTGGGAAAGCAATGGTCTGCTTCCATGTTAAACACCGTATCATGTCCCCAGACCCTGCCCGGGTTGTCTTCTTGGCATCTCCTCTGGGAGCAGAAGCAATACAACCTCTTGCTGTCCTTCTCCTGCTAGGAACCACCAGCTCTCAACCAAGACACACACAGGGGTTAAAACAGGCTACGAAATCTTACATAGAAGCCTGTTGATCTTGTTCAAGCACCAATGGGTTTGCCAGCCAAAACCCTCTTTGCTACACCTTTCGCATGATGATTGGCACCTGGACCAGTGCGCGTGGTGCCTCTGAGGGTGCAGCCGTGAGCTGCGGGCAGGATGCTCTCATTGCTGGGATAAGGACACCATGACTGATGGAGAAGGAGCCCCAGGGCCAGGCAACAGAGGGCTGGGACACCCTCTCTGAGGGCGTGCACAGGGTAATTCAGTGGTTTAATGCAAAAGGTGACATGTTTTCCTAAGCGAAATTCCTCATGCTAAACATGCATTTTGGCTAAAGGTCATGGCATACCCAAACCAGAAATTAAAGAGGAACAAAGATGCTCTTGTGCCCACTCCACCTTTTATGCACTGAAATTATATCAGTGTCAGGAACGAAACAGCCAGAAGGCAAAAGGCAGGGTTGAAATCTGAAGACTGCCAGGGGAGACAGAAAATCGTGAGTGTTATGAGAGGTCAAGCCTCAGCCCTTTGGATTTCTTTCTACCACTGGAGAATGTCGGGGTTATCACAGTTCAGACAAGAGGGTCATGCCAGTCGCAGCACAAATTTCTCAGCTAATATCTCCTCAACCTTCAGCTCTACGCATGTCTTCCCTTATGCCTTCTCACCAGTTCCCAGCTTTCTGCTCCTTCACCAGGAATTGTTCCTGTCTCTAGGATTTCATTTCTGATTTTTTTAACAGCTATGAACAAAAGTGATAGCTGGCTAGTTGTTGATTTATTAATGTTTTTACCATAACCAGAACATGCACTTGAGAAAGCAGATATTTGCAGGTGTTAAATACATTAATATTTCCACTTTCTTATCCTGATGAGTGGCTCTACTGGCCAAGCAACTGTCAGTGAGGTGGGGAGATGCTGGTGTCTTTTCCTTGGAAACATTTGATGTCCCTGAGTTGCTGTTTCTGATTGCCCACCTCTTTAGTCAGGTTTTCACACTGAGGTTTTTTTCCCGAGTCCTGGAGTTGCTGACAAGATAGAAATAGCTCAGTTCTGGTCACTGGGCAACACCAAGAGGGACTCCCTGTAGACCCAGGTCATCTTCTTCTGGGTGCCATCTTAATCTATTCAAATTGCAATACTCTGCCATTCCCACCCCTGGTATAAAAGGTGGAGCTTTCAAACCTTTGCTTGCGCTACCTGGCAAGATGAAAGGCCTATACAGAGGACTCATCCATACTTGGTGATGGGCTACTCTGCTGCCACAAGCCAACAGATTAATGGCTTTGGCAACTACGGGACTTATCTCTGAAGAGTCCTGTTGGTTAGGTAGAATCAAGAAAACGAGGTGCTCTTCTACCATTTTTGTGGGCTCTGGAAACATGTCTCAGCACTACTTCTGGCTATTGACATTGTTCAAGGTCCCCTATTTCCACCTATTATTAAACATAACTTAGCTGGTTCTTCTGTTTCTGAAGCTTCTTTCTCCATTTTTTATTACTGAATTTCTGGCAAACTTGCACATGCACATGCATGTGCCCACATGCGTATTCAAAGGAGAAACACCTTCTGCAGGGACTCCTCTGCAGATGCTGTGAGGCTCAGCAGCCAGGTAGCTCTGCTCCATGTTAGCCACACTGGATGTATACAGGCTGCTTTCAGGCAACCAGCCTTGTCAGCTGTCCCCAGTGCCTGAAACTAAGTCACTGCGCTACAAATTCCTGCCCTGTTTAATGCTGCATGAATATAGACAAAAACACCAATTATATTGTTGCAGAGAGCCATCAATGAGTTAATCCCTCCAGGGTAAACAGAGTTACTGGAATTTACTCTTCTTGTCTGGATGTTTTTTTTTCATTTAAACACTAAGAAGCTAAACAGGATAAGCAAGAAAAGCTTGGCAAGAAACAATGTGACTGGAGAGGGACAGCTAGGTGGATTTATGAGGTGAGGAAGGACTCAACCCTCTGAGCTCCTCTTGCACATTTTTAACAGCAGAAAATTAGCAGGTTTTGAACTTTACTCAGTGCAGCGAGGAGGCACTGGTGAGTACTGTCTCCTACTACTTTGACCTTTGCCAGCTGTGCCCAGCTCAGAGCCCCCCACACCAGATGTGGCCTCTCTGTTTCCTCCCCTGCCTCCTGCCCTTCCTCATCCCTTGGGGACCCCAAGCTCTCACCACTCACATGCCACTGGGTGCTCCTTCTTGGCTGGCTTCAGCCAGAGCTACAGGATGCTGTCGAGCACCTGGTGACAAGTAGAGGGTACTGTATAGGGCTGCAGCTGGCACAGTTTGGGCTGGAAATGCCTCTGCCCCATTGCAGTGCAGTACCAGGTATTGGTGCTGCTGCCTCCGGCACAGCCACCACCCTGTTCATGCCAACACTGTTACCTCCCAGGCTCTGCACAGAGACAAGATATGGCTGCTTCTGGTGGCCCTGTTCCTGGTCCAGGGGTTGGGTGATGCCATCCCATGCACAGAAGTGAGCCACAACAACCCCGAGTAGTTCATGAACATTACAAGTGCTGGGGGGGCATCCAGGCTTCCCAATGGGGTGTGCCCAAAGTCCTCCCTGAGGGACCAGTCGGGCTCTCCCCATCCCTCACCCTGGTGTCTGCACCCATGGGCAGCCAGGAGGGTCTGGGCACATCCCCGCAGGCTGTGCTGGGCTGTTGGCCAACCGGTCACAGCATTGCTCCTTTGTCACTTGTGTCACCCTCTTTCACCCACCTGCAGGGGGAGCCGTTTGGCCTCTGGGGTGCCCCTAGGGATCCAGGCAACCTCCATGCCTTTTTGAGTGGCTCTTCCACAACGAGAACCTCTTCAAGTCTCCTGGAGATGGTCAGATCACATGTTCCACGTCTTGCCACTCCACAGGTGGAAAGAATTTTTGAGGGGGTGGGGAAATAGTTTAAGCATCTTCCTCACGTTCAGCATCTATGCTCATTGCTTGCTCCTCACTGTCCCTCCAGACCCCAGCATCAACTTCCCCAGAAGGCTTTGTCTCTCTCACCCTGGCTTTCCCTTGCTGTGTTCTCATTTCCTCATCCTAATTAGTTACGCAGTTAATAATTGATAACCAAAATCAGGAAGTGGAGTTGCTTTTGCCACTGTATCAACCTTCCCCTGAGCTCCCACCCCACCACTGGGTCAGTGCCATCAGGATCCATGGGGAGATGGGGGAGGCATCCGGTGAGGGGGGTTTAATATGCCCATCTCTCCTGCTCCAGGTGACAGTAAAACCCACCAATCCTCCTAAAATAGCTGGCTGGCTACCCCAGCGGCATCAGTGTCAGGCAGGTACCAACCCACTGTGTCCATGCCCTGTGGCAGGTGACTTTCAGGAGGGAAGAAGGAGCTCTGCTGGGATGAGAGCAGAGAGTGGCACTAGCCAGGGCACGTAGCTGCTGGCTGCTCAGCAAGCTCTGTGCAAACAGGTTTTTCCTTTTTGGTGGATTTAAGAGAAGAACCTGAACACGGGAGGCACCCTTCCCTGTGATTTTAGCTGACCAAATAAGAAATGTCATAATGTCATGGTAGGTGCCACATCTCATTAGGGGCTGGCTTACTTAATAATGATACTGTCATGGGACAGGGGCACCAAGGATGAAAATTATGAGTCAAAAGATTTTAAATGGTGGGTTTTTTGGGTACCCATTATTTCTGTTGGCAGCTCAAATAAATAGTGAGAAAAAAATCCAATCTGAAAGCTTGCACAAACTAATTATGAAGAGTTGCCTTGCTCTCAGGTCATCAAATTGAAAATTAAAGACTCATTTTGAGATGCTGTTGGCTCCAGCGTGGTGTTTGAGCTTTGTACAATCTGCCTGGATGTACAGTGCAGGTCTGTATAGGCATGTGATTCACTGGGTTGTTCACTTGTAACGTCTTGAAGTGGACATTAGTGGGAGGCCAGGCCAGATAGCAACACCAAAGCTCTGATGTGGCAAGATTCCTGTATTGTTGCAGACATCAGCTTGACCTAAAGATGAAAGTGGGATTTCTGCTGCCAATTACACTGAGGTGTCCTAAGTTATTAGTGTCTGTGACTGAGACATCAGGAGGCCAGGTGGGCACTCAACGTAGAGAGATCTTGTTGAAGCTGTTCTCAGGCTGAGAACAGAGAGTTATTCTTAGCTAACACTGTGGGCCATGTTAAAAGGACTGGAGGAAAGCAAATGTCACTCCAATCTTCATAAAGGGCAAGAAGGAGGACCTAGGGAACTATAGGGCAGTCAGCCTCACCTCTGTCCCTGGAAAGGGGATGGAGCAGTTCATCCTGGAGGTCACCTCCAGGCATGGGGAGGAAAAGACGGTTATCAGAAACAGTCAACGTGGATTCACCAAGGGAAGCTCGTGCTTGACCAGCCCCACAGCCTTCTATGATGGCGCGACTGGCTGGGTCGATGGAGGGAGAGCAGTGGATGTTGTCTATCTTGACTTCAGTAAGGCATTTGACACTGTCTCCCAGAGCACCCTCATAGGCAAGCTAAGGAAGTGTGGGTTGGATGAGTGGGGAGTGAGGTGGATTGAGAACTGGCTGAGCAGCAGAGCTCAGAGGGTTGTGATCAATGGAGCAGAGTCTGGTTAGATGCCTGTCACTAGTGGTGTTCCCCAGGGGTCTGTGCTGGGTCCAGTCCTGTTCTATATATTCATCAGTGACCTGGATGATGGGACAGAGCATCCCCTCAGCAAGTTCGCTGATGATACCGAGCTGGGAGGAGCGGCTGATACACCAGAAGCTGTGCTGCCATCCAGCGAGAGCTGGCCAGGCTGGGGAGCTGGGCTCAGGGGAACCTCAGGGAATACAGCAAGAGCCAGTGCAAGGTCCTGCCCCTGGGGAGGAACAACCCCCCACACCAGCACAGGCTGGGGGCTGAACTACTGGAGAGCGGCTCTGCTGAGAAGGCCCTGGGGGTGCTGGGGGGCAGCGAGGTGACCCTGAGCCAGCACCGGGCCCTTGGGGCCAAGAAGGCCAACGGTATTCTGGACTGCATGAAAAGGAGTGTGGGCAGCAGGTCGAGATAGGTCATCCTCCCCCTCTACTTTGTCCTAGTGAGACCACATCTGGAGTGCTGTGTCCAGTTTTGGGCCCCCCAGTTTAAGGACAGGGAACTGCTCGAGCATGTCCAGCGCAGAGCTACCAAGATGATCAGGGGCCTGGAGCATCTCCCTTATGAGGAAAGGCTGAGGGACCTGGGTTTGTTCAGCCTGGAGAAGAGAAGGCTGAGGGGGGATCTTATCAATACCTATAAATATCTAAAGGGTGGGTATCAGGATGATGGCGCTAGGCTCTTTTCAGTGGTGCCCAATGACAGAACAAGGGGCAACGGGCACAAGTTGGAACATGGGAAGTTCCACTTAACTATGAGAAAAAACTTCTTTCCTGTGTGGGTGCCAGAGCAGTGGCACAGGCTGCCCAGAGAGGCTGTGGGGTCCCTTCCCTGGAGACATTAAAAACCTGGCTGGACGCGTTCCTGAGCCCCCTGCTCTGGGTGTCCCTGCGCAAGCAGTGGGGTTGGACAAGATGATCTCCAGAGGTCCCTTCCAACCCCTACTATTCTGCGATTCTGTGAAATTCAACTTCCTAGAAAACACAGCTGGGTTTCTTCCATAAGGCGTACCCCAGGTGGTGATGTGGAACACTGTTTTGGGTGGGTTATCTCCCAGGAAAGGCCTAGCCTAACGCCAAGGCCCAGATGTTTCCCTTTCACCACCTCTCAGGCGTGGTGTGCATCACCCTCTCTAGTTTTATTCTACTGAGAATAATTTTTCTCTCCTGCAGTCAGTGCTCACCCCCTCCAGCCTTTCTAGGACCACAGACAAGGTCACTTTCCACCCCTCCTTCACCTAAACCCACAACCCAGAGTACATGCTCAATTTCTGGAGTAAAATTTTGTGCTTGCAATACCATGAGCCAGCAAAAGTTAAAAAAAAAAACAACAACAAAACAGCCAAACAGTTTATCCTGCACACCTCGCCCCAGCAATGGGGTGCAAACAGAACCCCAGTGAGGCCCACCAAGCAAAGGGTTGAAACTTGGCTGTGATGCAAGAGTTTATTGCAATCTGTAGTCACAGAGGGCAGGCAGAAATAACACTGTTACGTTTGAGATAGTCGGTGTGAAATAGGGTGATAGGAGACATTTTTAAGAAGGGAAGAGCAGAATGGCAACCCTCACACAAAACCTATGTGTCCAGGCACGTGGGAACAGGTAGCTCCTCCATCCCAGGGAAACACATGGGCCATTCATGGATTTTGCTCCATCAGCGTGACCATCTGCCTGTACATGCGTTGAGGGGCATCCCGACCCCAGTGGTGGTCAAAGTGATTCCAGTCAGGGAAGTGCTCATGAAAAACAAGCTTGGTGATGCGGGGGAGCAAGCGCTGGGTCTCCTGAGGGGGATTCACCCAGTCCTCCCCACCACTCCACAGAGCAGTTGGCACCATCATGTCTTCTATCCTGTACAAAGGGGGGTTGGCCTGGGAGGAGGAAAACACTCCTGGTTTTTGCACGTTCTGACACCAATAGCACTAATGGATGGGGTGTGCTGCCCCTGGCATCCCAGAGGACTTGGGCCATGCTGGCCACTGGAGGAGGCTACCCCAATCCTGGTCCCAGACAGCCCCATCCTCTGCTCTTCCTTCCACAAGTGCCCATTTACCTGGTTGTACTTTTCCTGGTTCTTCTCTCCATAATCAAACTGCTTGAACACCCCGGTTTTGGCAGTCTAGAATGCAGAGGCAAAGTGTTAACCTCATGTGAGTAATCCCTTAGACCAGCCCCACTGCAAACAAAGGGCAGCAGTAGGGTCCAGGTGAGCAGTCTGTACCCAGCACATCCCTGGTGTCTGGGCCAGCACTTGCTGGTGCCCATCCCGTGGGCCAGAGCAAAGAGGGAGTCCCAAAAACACCTACATGGGGTCCTTACCTAAGGCAGAGGTGGGTATCTGGTGACTCTGGCTTGGTCAGCCAGAAGCAGTAGCTAACAGCTGTGGCTTTTGAGACACCTTGGCGCAGCAACTTAAAAATCGCTTTTATTGGCTTTTCTGATTCTACCTCCTTACCTGTCTCCAGGGCGAATGAAGTAGCATTGTAAAATACTGTATTCATGGATTAAAACAAAAAGCATTAGTTACAGTTTTTATAAAATCAGAGTCTCTACCTGTCCCCAGTGGAGAAGAGTTTTTACTGATGTATAGTCTGGAAAATGAGCTAGGTATACATCCAGTCGGCTCTGAAGGAAAAAGAAAGCATTTTGTGAGTTGGGAATTATGAAAATCTGTCTAGGCAAAAACAATCATTTTGTCTTGTAGCTGCAATATAAACATTATATGTTCCAGCAGCTTTATTCTGTTCAGAGCTAGGAGTAGCTTTTAAAGGTAAACCAGTTAACCATTACTTCAAAATGGAAATACAACTGGTC
This sequence comes from Phalacrocorax aristotelis, assembly GCF_949628215.1. Classification (NCBI taxonomy): domain Eukaryota; kingdom Metazoa; phylum Chordata; class Aves; order Suliformes; family Phalacrocoracidae; genus Phalacrocorax; species Phalacrocorax aristotelis. The sequence goes on from NC_134289.1 coordinate 2,698,235, forward strand.
CTATCAATTTTTTTGTTATTTTTTTCTGTAAACTTGTTGCAGGCCAGCAGAAAATGAGGCAGGAGATACCTTTCCTTTGCAGACAAGACCATAAGTGATTCTTTCCTACCGAAGCCTCCATTAGGTTTAACACCCCAACATCACTGAAAGAAATCTTCAAATAACTGCTGCCTTGAACAGTGCTTTTCATACCTTATTTTGGTTTTTAAATTCATATTTGTATCTCATTAGCTGTCTCCAGGTATTTAGGAAAACTGGAGATGGCTGTGACCTGGAGTCCCTGATGCACCCACCATGTTCAAGTTCTTCTTGTTGTACCCGCCAATGAGGAAGATCTCATTTTCACAGACTTCAGCTGTCAGTAGATTGCTGCACGTCTTGGCAATGGTGGCTCTCTCCTTCCTCCCCACCAGAGTCAGTTGTTTTGTTCCAAATATTGCCTGCAAGAGCACAACAAAACAGGTCACAATGGGTCCTGCAACACACGTTCCCTCTCCACAGGAACATCTTGTCCCCAGCCAGTGCTGACAGGCAATCCTCAATATGATTGTTGACACATTTGGGCTAGACAGACTCTAGAGGAGGTTGACCCATGGTCACACCCGACTCTCAGAGCAGCATGAAACCATCACTGTCCTTTCCATGCCATGCTACCATCCCCGTTGTCCTGGTGCGTCATCCCTAAGGTACCAGCTTCCAAAGCTCAGCCCAGGACGGCCAGAATCATGCCATTTGTGTGCCTCCTCCTTTGACAGATGCTCCTCAAGTGGAGTGCATCCAGGGAGAGCACCAGCAACCCTTCCAGCTGCTGGAGCAAAGGGTGGAAGGGAGGCGGTGTGCGGCTGCTCTGAGCACCTATTGGGCTAAGGGACTGAGGTGCAGTGAGGTCAATAAGCAAAACCATAAACAGTAATGATAGAGAGGTACAGATATTTTAAACAGTGAAAACTGGTCGTGCTCAGCTGTATGGAGAGGGACATCCCTGTTTGGGATTTTGGGATCACTCGCCTCCCCTCATGTGCCTCCAACACCTGTCACAGGCATGGGCTCAGTGCAGAGCAGCAACGTGGGGGACATGAGCTGCCAAAAACTCCTGGGTTTTGGTAGCAGTAACACACAAACTCCTCACGTACCTTCAACACTGCGTCTGGTAAAAATGCTATCTTTAACACAGGGCCTTTGACGTGATGAAAGGTGTAGAGAGGAGCCAGCGCAAAGAAGAGTTTGATTTTCTCAGCCAGCTGTGGCATGCTAGAAAACGCTATGAAACCTGGAAAGCAGCAAGAGATCACAATAACCCCAACAGCAACAGCACTCATCCCAGATTCCCTGTTTGAGACGCAGGGTCTGAACAAAATGGAGCTGCATTGCTTCTGGATGTCAGCACAACCCAGAACCGATGGGCAAGATGCAGCAAACCTCTCCCATGCAGAAGGACCAAGAAGTCAGGTGGGAAAAGTGGCTGCATGGTCAGTGCAGCCCTCTCCCCAGCAGTCTCCAGTTTGGCACAGATATTGATGACCCTCTCTCATGGCATCCTGGCACCCCATGCCTGTCTACTGCCCACTCCTCCTCCTCTTAACTCACCCAGAGAGTTGCCCTGAGCGTGGCCAACATAGAACAGTTTCTCCTGCCCAGTTTGCCTTAGGATGAAGCCCACCAGGGCGGGGAGGTCATACACAGCCATCTCATGGAAGCTGGGAAGCAAAGGGAGAAGCTGGAGGAGGTGCCCATCTCCCAACCTCCCATGGACATCAGGTGATTGGCAGTGGCAGCCCAGCATCCGTGCCCCATCCTTGGTCGCCTCCTCACCTGAAATCCCAAAACTCCTCTTCGTCAACAGAAAGGTTCAGGTGCCGGCAGGACCAGGTGTTGCCCCGGCTGTTTCCAATCCAGACATCGTACCCAGCATCCGCAAGGATGAAGCCCAGGCTGCTGTTGGGGAGGTTGTCCACCCAGTGACCACCATCTAAACTGAATCCATGCACTATCAACACAGGTGACCTGGATCCTGAAGGAGGAAAAATCAGGTATTTCGCACAAAAAAAACCTCTTCCCATAGGGAAATAAAATGGCCCTGTGAATTTCAGTATTATTTTCTGCAGGATGCACGTTAAATATTTTCTCCTCCCATAATTTCCCTGGCTCTGCTTCTGCTTTTTTTGTTTGAAGGACTTTTGCCACCTCTGGCCCTGAGAGAACCTTGGACCAGGCAAGGGGTTTGCTCTAGGGAAGGAGCCTGTGGGGCTCGCTGGGTTACACTGCCTTGTCCCAGATGCAGCAAAACATGATGCTGAGCTCCTGCATCCCCAGGGACACCTCAAGGCAGCTGAACAAAAACTTCTAATCCCTCTTCCAGCTGCCAAAATGTGTCTGATGGCACAGGCGTTTTCACTGACTTTGCCTTGCACACTGCCTCATCCCTGACCAGGGTCACAGCTGCTTCACCATCAGTGAAACCGAGCCTACCTGAGTGCCCAGTGTCCCCCTTGCCATGGGGAATCCGGTTGAGGCTAAGGAAGTAGCCGTCCTCTGTCAGCACATCATACTCCTCACTGTGATAGCCGTGGAAACGGATCTTCTCGCTCTGCAGGGACAACAGTCCGAGGGGAGATGGTAACTTGTTGGTATCCATCATCCTGTGCCTGACCCAATGACACCCACTCCTGCCACCCATGCTCTCCGGTGTCACCTCCACCAGCACACATGAGACTCAGAGGTCCATCTACATTAGAGGGAGAGGCCAACCTCAAACTGAGGGCAAGAAGTGAGTGACACCCATGCAAATATTGGAAACTCCTGGTGACCCAAGCTGCTCAGCTGACCTCAGGTGCAGATGTCAGGGTAAGGGATGGGGAGAGCCCAGGTTGTCCCTCAGGGAGGACTTTGGGCACACCACCTGGGGAAGCCAAGATCCTGCGGGTGTGTTTGACGCCCCCAGCACTTACGATGTTCATTGACTGCTCGGGGTTGTCATGGCTCACTCCAGCAAGTGGGATGGCATCACCCAGCCCCTGGGCCAGGCACAGGGCCACCAGCAGCAGCCACATCTCGCCTCTCCGCAGCACCTAGGGAATATTGGTGTTGGCATGAGCAGGATGATGTGTGCACTGGAGGCACGAGCAAACACTGTGCAGCTCCAACACTGTTGGCAGCACTGCCAAAGCCTGGTGCTGTGGAGTGTGCATTTCCAGCCCAAACTGTGCCAGCTGCTACACCACAAGGGACACTCTGCCCAGCATTGGCTGCTCAGCAGCATCCTGCAGCTCTGGCTGAAGCCAGCTGAGCAAGAGTACACAGTGGCACACAGGTGGCAAGAGCTGAGGGTCGCCAGGGGATGCAGTGATGAAATGGAAAAGGCCACATCTGGCCTGGAGGGGGGCTCTGAGCCAGGCACAGCTGGGGCTGGCAGGGGCTCAGGGAAAGCCACATTTGCCCTTCCTCAGCACTCCTTCTCCAGACACTACCAGAGGCTAACCAGATCACTGGTTTGACTCCACAGAGGTGCTTTTATGGTCCCACCTTGAGTGTTAAAACCTACCGGTGCTGCTACTCATCACCTGGCACACACGAGTCCCCTCTCCAGGTGGGGGTTTCTGCTCTGCAAGAATGTCACCAGCCTCTGAGAGCCCATTTTCCACCTATGAACCACATCCACGCTGTGCAGGTGGAGGGCCACTGGCTTAAGTTTGTATTTGTAGAGCTGTCTTAATATGTCATTGTTACCTCCCACCAAAATCCACTTCCTAATGCTTCCCAATCCCCTGTGTCGTTAGGAACTCACCCCAGGCACATCTTGTTGACCCTTCCCACCTGGCCCTGGTCCAGCTGCAAGTGCAGTGTGGGACAAGCAGCCTCCATCCACCCCCTGACTGGGAAAATCATCAGAATGCTTCCCCTGAAAACATCTTCCCCCAAGAAGGAGGGGTCATGTTCTGCAGGAGCTTCCCTGCTCCATCCCTGCCTTGGATGGTTTATAGCTTGTCTCCATGAGCTTTGCCCTCCCCAGCACCCTAGCCCAAGTGGACCCAGACTTCAGGACAGGTCCAGTGAAGTCCATTTCCCTGGTGACCCTATTTCAGGAGCTAGAAAAACTCTACCTCCTAGAGGAGGCATCTGGGTGCATTTTCTCAGCATCCTTCCAGCATGGAAAAGTCTTCCTGGTCTGCTCAGGAAAATGGGAACAAGTACCCATTGCACAGCACCATGTGGGCAGCAGAAAAATCCACACTATCACATATTAAAACAAAGTGTCAACTCAAGCCTTGCCCTGTGTTCAAGTCCACCATCAACATCTTGGTGCCTACATCTTCCTGTGCACGTGAGGACATCCTGGGATGAAACTGCTGTGATGGTTGAAGGAAGGAGAGGTTGGATTGCCCTGTGATCCTTTAGACAAACAGCATTGCTAAACCCAATCTCCTGTGCTGGCACTTGGCCTGTCCAGCTGCCAAACACCAGTGGCCGCAACTGCAGGCTAGATCCATTGGTGCAAATCACCACTTTAAGGTGCTTTTAATCCTCCAAACCATACATGGAAGGAAGGTAGGAAGGACAACAGGAAGGAAGGAATTACAGTGGCTGCTTTCTCACCACGCTCAGTTGCACTCAGATGCAGGCAAGACGTTGCAGGCCATGCCTGGAGACATCAGAGACAAACTAAATTACTGAAATAGCCACTTCAGCAAGCAGTGTGGATTACAAAGGACCAAGACGCCAAGTTTGCAGAGGAATTAGGAGATGACAGAGGGGTCCTCCCCATGCCAGGTGTAACAATATGCTTCCCAGCGCTCTCTTCCTGTTGCAAAACCCAGCCTGAGTTTTCATACCAATTGCATTTTCTTGATGAGCATGTCACCTAGGAAACAGCTTCTTTCCCTTAGGTCTACCCCTTGGCTTTCAAGGCTTGGCTGGACAAAACCACAGCTTGCCTGAGCTAGCACTGGGGATGGTCCTGCTCTGGGGAAGAAGTTGGACCAGAGGTCTGCAGAAGTCCTCTTCAAAAAGCCAGGGCTGGGCTGGACCCATCTGGAGGGGCGTCTACCCATCCCCTGAGCAGAGAGGTCTCCATCCCTGCCAAGCTCTGCCACCATTGCTCATGTCCCCTACATCTGCAGCCAACCTTGCACATCATCACATGCAAGAGGACTTTCCACTGCCCCATGATCGGCAACACCCCACAGACCTGTGGTTTCTATGGCTCATGCTTGGCTCACAACTCTGCACATTTTGTGATGAGGATTTCCTCCAGCGCACCCTCACCCAGTTCCTGAGCAGTGGCAATAAGGTTTCCCATATGACTTGGAGGTCACAACTATAGCTGAAGGTTCTGCTGCCCACGCCAACGTCATCCAGATATTACGGTGGCACACCACGGTAGACATGACCTATGAAAAGTTGTGCCACTAAGCCCACAGATGTCAGTGAGAGCACTGACAAGCATTCAGCCACTTACAGAAGCAACTCCTCTGGCATCCTGAGATTAAAGTCTTTGTGGCAAAGGAGGAAGGGTTAGTCACTGCATACCTGTGGCATTCAGCAAGCACTAATAGACTCCTGGGTTTTGATGTAAAAACATGGTAGGAATACATAAAGACCAGCCAAAATGACAGTCCTCACCTCCTGCAGCCAAGCCTTGGGGTCATGAAAGTCACCTCCAGGCACCCAGCGTGGTCTGAAGCCAGACTGCGATGGGCCATTCCTTGCTCCTTTCCCAGTAGGCGAGTACTCAGCAGAGGAGATGTCAGCTCACTGCCTTGCAGGGGACCTGCCCGCACTGCTGAGCAAGCCTTTCCTCCACAGAACTCAGCCACAGCATGGCCATCTCCTCCAGTCCCTGACTGCCCATCCCCAGCTGGTGCAGCTGCATGCTGCCAAACTTCAGGGCCTCAGCACCACCTGATGGCATACTTGGGCTCAGACCCCAAGTGTTTTGGGCCACTCAGCTCAGGTGTGGGTCCTCCCACCAGTTGCCTACAGCACCAAAGCAAAGTATGTACCAGAGAACATCAACAAACTTGATAAGAACTCAACAGTGCCTTCCTCAGAAAGAGACTGCAACATGTCCCACCATCCAAATCCAGAACTGCTATCTCTAGTGAAAAACTGCTGCTCAGCTGTGAGTCCCTGGGCACAGACAAGCAGGTCAGAGGAGAGCAGAGATCATCTCTGCTCCTTCTCAGAGTTGCCATTCCCAACACATCAGCCCTGGGTAATCCAACCAAGCCAAAGCTAGGGGTGCAGGGACACCCCATCCACTCCGCAAACCAAAATGGATAGAGACCCAGGAAAATGTCTAACCACAGCCAGGAGGACTCAGAGCGCTCCCCCAGCTCACTGGGAAGCACCAGAGCTCATGCCTGCAAAAAACAAGGAGCTCAGATGCAGAGCTGCAAAAGCAGACCATTCAGAGGACACTAACTGCAATGGTGACCAAAACACCCAAGTTCTTCTCCACGCATAAAATGAACAACTGGAGGGATAATAAAGCCTCTTGACTCAGCTGGGATTCTTTCTTTCAGCAACAGCCTGGGCTAGAAGGAGAGCACGCATTGCACATTAAGCTGACCTGCTGCTAGAGGCCCGTCCGTGCAGTCAGGAGGGTTGGCGGCACTGAGGAAACCTGTTCTCTCAGCTTATAAAGAGACACAGAGAGGCTGGAACTTGTCCGTCAACATCTGAAAGCCCAGACCCTCTCCAATAACACTGCCCACTCTTCCTCTCCAGCCCGATGATTCAGACACAGCATCCTGAACCCTGGGGAGCTCAGTAGCAAAGTGCCACGTCTTAAAGGTAGATAATAAGCTGTTGGGCAATGTCCCCATCATGGGGAACACCCAGGCCTTGTGGCATCCTGCAATTGGCTGTTGCATTTTTGGCATACCTCTGCAGAGGGATTGCAGCTGCCTCATATGTAATATTAAGGGCAACATGCCCTGGGGTTGCCTGACAGGTCACCAGCTGCTCAAGCTTGGCTCTCCTGGTGTAGGTACCCATCGGCAATACATGTCAGCTCTGAACGTCAGCAGCAGGCACAGGGACTACGACACTGCCTAGAGGAGGTGGCACTACCATGCCTGGTTGAAAGGGAAGAGGCAGAGCTCGCCCAGGAAAGGAGGAAGAGATACCACGTTCACACAACACTGAAGGTCTGACTTCTATCACTGTGGAGATCCCAAGAGTGGAAGTCCATAGCATACAAAACAAATCGCACATGAGCAGGCATGACAATCAGCCTTCCACGATGGTTCTGTGTCCACAGTACCCTTCAACCACATATCTTGCAGACCCATCACCTCTCCTCCTGCCACAAGAGCAATGGTGGTGGGAAGGGACCTCTGGGGTCTGCATCCCAGCCTCCCACTCACAGCAGGAATGTCACCAGCAGCCGTGGCTCTGTCTAGCCGAGGTGGACCCATGTGACTGAAGAGTGCTATCCAGGGAAAAGCCAGATGGAGGAAAACAAGCATAACCAGCCTGGCATATGGGACAATTATCCCTAAGCCAGCAATTAATGCATTAACGGTTTCTTGTCTATGTTGTGTTTCACAGTTCCTGTGTAGTGCTCACAGAGAATGAGAGACTGGGGTCCCACATGGGTTTACTTCTCCCATATCTCTCATGGTTGAGATATTGGACCTCTCCACTTTCTGCCAGCTAGGGAAAACAGGACAGTCAGCATGGGAGCTGCACAAGGTTGTAGCCCAAATCCTCCCTTCCTTGCATCACCCCATGGATGCTCAAAAGCTTGCTGAGAACCTGTGACCCCCTATTCTCCTGGTGGGATATGAGTATTGGTGCACAGACCAAAGCAGAGTGGCACCTGCTGCCAAGCCAGGGCCAGTGGAGCCCTGGAACAGCAGGCTTATTATTCACACACCCCAATGTATTGCCTTTGACTATGGTCCCTGCATGTAAGATAAATAATAAGATCTGAATGATTGGGCATAAACATTGTTTTGAAAGTCTTGTCCCCATGACACAGCCCTGCTTGTACCCTCCCTGGGCATTTGCTGCCATCCACCTCTGGAGACGTGTCTCCCCTGGCCATGCTGATGTGCCCTTGGTTTTGAACTGCTTTTGCATGTGGCTTCCATGGTTGCAAAGACATCATGTAAGAATATCCTCCTCCCTGTAGGATATGCAAGTCCTAGGAACCACAAATCTGACAGGGGACTCCCAGTTGGTGCCCCCAGGCATGGCCTGCAACGTCTTGCCTGCATCTGAGTGCAACTGAGCGTGGTGAGAAGCAGCCACTGTAATTCCTTCCTTCCTGTTGTCCTTCCTACCGTCCTACCTTCCTTCCATGTGCAGTTTGGAGGATTAAAAGCACCTTAAAGTGGTGATTTACACCAATGGATCTAGCCTGCAGTTGCGGCCATTGGTGTTTGGCAGAGACAAGGAGATGAAGGGGGACCAAATGCATCTCTCTCTGCCCAAAGGGGTCTTGGAGGTGCCAGGACCAGACTGCTCAGAGGGGCACAGCAAGAGCTCCAGAGGCACTGGCACAAGCTGCAGCACAGGGAACCCCAGCTGACCCCAAGGAAACAGACCTTCCTTGTGTGAGCTGGGCATCCCTGTGATAGGGCCTTGAACAGTGGGGTATCCCCCTGCTCAAAGGCAGGTATCTACACACTGAACAGGCTCAGATGCATTTCAGCAGGTTGCCTGGCAGGTCCAGAAAACCGCTAACTGAATCAAGCCCTCAGCTTTTCCTGTCAGCCACATGTCAGCACAAGTCCCTCTTAACACGTCCTTCAGCTTGTGAGCACCCAGAGACATTTGCTTTGCTATTTGGGGGTGAAAAGCTGCTGTATATTCCTTGAAGTCAATGCTGTCTTTCCACCCTGCTGCTGACCTGTGGTGGTTTGCAAAATAGCTTCAGAGGGAGGGGCGGGAGAGGGTTAGTCATGACAGCAATAAAATTATAAGGTAGCAATAGAGCTCAACACAGACCGCATGAAACCTTGCTTCTCCCACTGGTGACAAAGGAGGAAAGTAAACCAGAGACAGAGGGGGTTTTTTCGGTAACAGACTTTACACTCTGCTACTGACAAACCAGAGAAGCCTGAGCTCAAGGTTTTTGCTAAATTAAATTCAACAACATAGATGCACAGACAAAAAGAAACATGCCACCTGCTCTGCATGAGAAGGGACACCAATAAGCTTCATAACCAGTTGAAAAGCATGGAGGACTTATGGAGGGGATTATTTTCCCCCCTTCCTGCTCCTCCACAGCTGCAGAGTAAAGAAAGGCAGCATCAACCAGGGCATCAGGGTGATGCTGGCTGGCAGCAGCCTCTGGGGATCTGTGGTCCAACCTCAGCCCCCGTCAGGGCCAACTTCACAGCTGCAGCAGGTTGTTGAGGGCCTGAAATAACAGCATGACTTATCAATGCATTGTAACAAATGCAACGGAAGCACACCTCTCACTCAGCCATAGCAGCACAAATGTAGCCAGTGATGATACCATTCATAACATGAATGGTGAGAGGGCTAGACCTGGCCAGACCGCCCTTTTCCATCCTCCAGCAGAGAGGGCTCCATCCCCGCAATGCTCCTGCACTGGGTGGCCATGGCCAGGCTGTAGAACCACCTTATGAGGTGGCACCTCGTGCTCAAGGAGTGGTGAACAACCATTTGTACCAAAAAGCTACACTTTCCATGAGGGTTTGGGCAGATCATCTCCCACAGTAGTACTTTCACAGCACTTTCTGCTGCCTGGTCTTTCCCTTTTCCTTCAGAGAGCACTGTCCCATGGATGACAATCAGTGCAAGACATCAGTGCTTACCTGACCAGACAGCAGCTAGCTGAAGAGCAGGAGCACTGAGAAATTTAGGAAAGATGCACATGATTAAAGCAGCTTTAGGCAGGTGGTCTTGGAGGCAGAGCCATGGGGGACTGCAGAGAAGAGAGGGCAGAGTTACTGGGATGCAGTGACCATGGCCCCCCAAGGCTGTGCACCCTCCCCAAGGTCTCCCAGAAGTGTTGATATCAACACAGGAAGCTTCTCCAGCAGCAGAAGGCTTTGTAAATGTTGCTGACAAATAGGTGTAAACAGAATAGAATATTTCAGTTGGAAGGGACTTACAACGATCATCTAGTCCAACTGCCTGACCACTTCAGGGCTGACCAAAAGTTAAAGCATATTAGTAAGGGCATTGCCCAAAAGCCTCTTAAACACTGACAGTATTGGGGCATGAACCACCTCTCTAGGAAACCTGTTGTAGTGTTTGAACACCTCTCAGTAAAGAAGTGCTCGTTAATGTCCAGACTGAACCTCTCCTGATACAGCTTTGAACCATTCCCACGAGTCCTGTCCCTGGATCCCAGGGAGAAGAGAACTGCACCTACATCTCCACATCCCTTCCTCAGGAAGGTGCAGAGAGCAATGAGGTCACCCCTCAGCCTCCTTTTCTCCAAACTAGAAAGACCCAGAGGGCTCAGCCACTCCTCATAGGACATTCCTTCCAGCCCTTTCACCAGTTTGTGTGCCCTCCTCTAGATGCATTCAAGGACCTTCATATCCTTCTAAAATGATGGGGCCCAGTACTGCACACAGAACTCAAGGTGAGACCACAGCAACCCTGAATACAGCGTGACAATACCCTCTCTTGATGGGATGGTTATACCCTGCTTGATGCTCCCCAGGATGCGGTTTGTCCTCTTTGGCTGCCAAGGCACACTGCTGCTTTCTGTTGAGCCTGCTGCCCACCAGCACCCCCAGATCCCTTTCTGCAGGGCTGCTCTCCAGTCAATCTTCTCCCAGTTTAGACATGTGCCTGGCATTACTCCATCTCTGGTGCAGAATCTGGCTTTTTGACTTGTTATCTTTCATCCCATTAATCATTGCCTAATGCTACAATCTGTTTAGATCCCTCTGCAAGGCCTCTTGTCCCTCAAGAGAGTCCACAACACCTCTGAGTTTGGTATCACCAGCAAACTTAATAATGGTGCATTCATCCAGATCATGGATCAAAGTATTGATCAGCACTGGCCCTAGAATTGAACCCTGAGGAACACCACTAGTGATGGGTCACCAGTCAGAGGTAGCCCCACTCACTGCTGCCCTTTGAGCCCTGCCATCCAGCCAATTCTTCACCCAGTGCACTGTGAACCTGCTCATCTTACCATTGGACAACTTGTCCAGAAGGGTGCTGTGAGGGACAGTATCAAAAGCCTTACTAAAATCCAGAAAAACACATTCACCACTTTCCCTTCATCCATGAGGTGGGTGACATTATCCTAGAATGGTATCAAATTGGTTAAAGAGGACTTCCACTTTGTGAACCCATGTTGATTGTGCCTAATGATTGCATTACTTTTTAAATGCCTTTCAATAGCACCCAGTATAATCTTCTCCATATTTTTTCCAGGAACTGAGGTTAGACAAACAGGTCTGTACTTCCCTGGGTCTTTCCTCATGCCTTTTTTGTAGATTGGGAAAACATCACCTAGCTTCCAGTCAGCAGGGACCTCCCTACACTCCCAAAACCTTTGATAGATGATTGAGGAGTGTCCTGTCCATAACATCCAGCAGCTCCTTCAGTACTCTGGCGTGAAAACCACCAGGCCCCATGGATTCAGCTGATACAGCTGGTCCCTTACAATTTCTGTGTTCACAAATGGAAAGTCACTGTTCCCGCATTCATGGTCCTCCAACTCAGGGGACTGGGCAGCCCAAGGACTATCAGTATTATTAAAGACTGAGGCAAAAAAATCTTTGAGTGGCTCAGCTTCATCCCTATTACTCAGATGACAATCTGTCGTGGTTTAGCCGGCAGCTCAGCCCCACACAGCTGCTCGCTCCCTCCCCCACCAGTAGATGGGGGAGAGAATCAGAAGGGTAACGCTCACGGGTTGGGATAGGAAACAACAAGAGAAATGCAATGTAAAGGAGAACAATGAGACGCGCAAAGCCCTGGGGGAGGGGGGAAGGGAGGGCAGAGGGGGAACGAACCGCCGAAACGAACAGCACGCGCCGCAGCCGTTCGCCGCCCGCCGACCCGACACCGTGCTGCTCCTGAGCTGCGAAACTGCCCCCCCTCCATATACTGGTCATGGAGTCACATGGTATGGAATGAACCTGCCACTGGCCAGTCGGGGTCAGCCGCCCCCGCCGTGGCCCCGCCCCTCCCAGCCCCCCCCCCCCTCCCCCCGCCACGCGGCAGAGCGGGAAGCCGGAAAGGCGGCCGCCCCCCACAGTGAGGAGAACTAACCCCTTCTCAGCCAAAACCAGCACATCCAGTGTCCAATGTGACCTGGCTTCTATGAAAACAAATTTAATCTGGCTATAGATGTGTCCCTGATTGTCATGTAGCTTTCAAAAAAATTAATTCCAAACCCAGTTTCAAAAGGCAACAAAAACTTTCAAAAATTTGAAAAAATCTAAGAAAATTCAAAATGTGCAATTCTTAAAATCTCTGAAAAATCCATTTCAAAACTCAAGCAAGTCTGAAGCACCCTCGTTCTCCTGCGCTGTCATGCAGGTTGGTAGTGAGCAACATCTTCAGATGTTTCCTTGAACGCCAAGTGCTCTGGTTGACTAGTTCACAGCTGGTCAGAAACTGCATCTCCTGGCACCACGGGCAGATAAAACACACATGTGGTGGGTGTTCACCCCTGTGACTCACACCATCACAAAATCACAGGTTGGAAGGGACCTCAGATATCATCTAGTCCAACCTTTCCAGGAAGAGCCCAGTCTAGACAAGATGGCCCAGCACCCTGTCCACATGAATCTTAAGTGTCCAATGTGGCCGAGTCAACCGCTCTGACTTTAACCCAGAGGCTTTCGATAGAGCAGTCGCAATCACCAGAGTTGACTTCGATACATTCAAGGTGTTCCTTAATGTAGAGCGCAACTCCTCCACCTCTTCTACCTTGCCTGTCCTTATGAAAGAGCCTATAACCACACATCACAATCCCCCAGTCATTTGAGGTGTCCCACCATGTTTCAGTTACTCCTATGATGTCGTACCCTTCTGAGCGGGCACAGAGCTCCAGCTCTTCCTGTTTGTTACCTAGACTGTGTGCATTTGTGTACATACACTTGAGGTGATAAGTGTACATACACTTGAGGTGATAAATGTACACACCAGTCCTGTCGGGATCCAGTACTAATAGCAGGGCCGATGAGAAAGCAGTCCAATGGTTCACCTTGCAATTGCTTTCGAGTAATCCCCTCCTCTCTCTCCCCTTCAGTGGGTGTTTGTTGTTTCAAGAGGAAAATAAAATAACTTCTAAAACCTATGGAATTAGCTTGACTTTGGATTTCAGAATTCTTAGTTTTTATCCCAATTTTGTAGATTAAATTTAATTGCATTTAGACAGATAAGATAAACATATTGTTTCTCCAGTAATGACCTTCACTTTGAAGCCTGGAAACCTGGATTGTGCTGTGGTGATGAGCGTAACAAGGCCCCGACACCATCTCCCTCATTAGCTGATACTTGGTATGTGCTGTGAGCTGCAGCCCTTCCCCGTTCAGGGCCAGATGCTGGGCCAGGCTTGCAGCTACCCAGCATAAACCCCTTCTGCAACACTCTGCCTAGCTGGGAATGCCAGCGCAGCCCAGACGCCCCATCAGCTGCAGGCTGTAGCGTGCACAGGTCTTCTCTCAGCAGATGGCAGATAAGCCTGCGAGCAAGAAAATGCTGATGCTTTGAGATCTGATTGTGGCTGTTTTCCCTGACTTGCTCATGCCTTCATGGTCTGTGTAGAAATTCACCCTGAACTGAGGTCTTTCTGGTGGCCTCCCAGCCCTACTTTATCAGTGCTGCAGGAGAGGTGGGGAGTATCCCTGGGGATGCAGCACAGGCAATAATGAGATGCTGGCTGGGACTGGTGCAGAGAGGGGTGAGGGGACTGGGCTGGGGGGGGTGTGCATGCCTGCATCCTGGTGGTGCACAAAGTCTCGGCAGATATGCTGGATCCTCTCTGTAGGGTCTCCGTCCCACAGCAAGAGCCATGCCATGATCTGCATGCTGGAAATCTCTGGGAATACCTTACTGAAGGCTCAGATCCTGCTCTGCTTTCTTTCAAGCACACTCAAGTTATAAGGGAAGTAATATGGTCCCAGACTTGATGCAAGGACCAGGAGCAGCCATAGCTCCACCAGGATTCTCTTCGGTGTCCTGTCCCCAAAAGGAAGGCAAGTTATGTTGGCATTAATATATGCTGGGAGGAAGGGCGAGTGATTTCTTGTCTCTTCATATTTGATCCTGTTTTCCACCTTTCCTTTTCTCCCTGCAGGGGAAAAGTCAGACTCTGGTCTGAATCACTACTCACATGAGGGTGATCCAGGCTGGGAGGGCTTCTGGCACTGTCTCCAGCTGGTCTTTAGTAAAGACCAGTCATTACAGATTCAAATCAAGGTGGAATTATTTAGGCTTTCGGAAGAATGCATGTTTGCCAGACCTGGCAGGTATCGACACTAGAAGAGGCAACAGGAACCCACAGCATGTAAAGCCAGCACTGCGTCGCTGCAGCATGCCAGTGCGTGGGCACATTGGCAAGGAGCAGAGAGGCGGCCTCAAAGGCAGCGCTGCCAAAAATGACACCCACAGTCCACGTCACCCCTCACCATCCCTGCGGGGAGCTCCTCAGCTACCAGGTGGCCAAAGGCATTGCCAGCTAAGAAGAGGTGAAGTCTGTTGGGCAAGTGCAGGACCAGCAAAAAATGTCTAACGAAGGCTGTGATAACTGGACACAGACCAGATAGAGGTAACTGAAAATTGGGTGGGCATAGATATCCAGCAGAGAAAGTCATCTCTCATTGTGGTCCAGACAGGCATCCTTTGTGCTCAGTAAGAAAAGACACATCCTTCCACCAAAACTGCACTCCATGGCCAATGAGAGTGAAAGGTAGCCTCATCCCCAGCTTCTTCTCTCCCCTGGGATGGATTTCTTTTTCATTTTTTTAAAAAGCACCCCAGTGGTCATTATGGGGACTGGGAGGTTTTGCATGTCTAGGCAGTGGCTTGTTACACACCAGGCGGCAACAAGAAGAGCCAATGAGACCCAACAAGAGCTGGATGCCTTTTCCACAGGAGCTTGCTGGGATGAGCTAGGCTGGCCCCATGCACTCTGCTGTGCCCCATGCACCAAAGCCAGCCCTGTGCACCAACACCCGTGCCATGCATCAATGCCAGCCTGTCATGGTTTAGCCACAGCCAGCAACGAAGCACCACACAGCCACCTCTCCCCCCCACCCCGCTGGAATGGGGGAGAGAATCTGAAGAAAAAAAGTAAGAAAACTTGTGGGTTAAGATACGAACAGTTTAATTAAGAAGAAGAAGGAGAAGGAGAAGGAGAATAATAAATTGTAATAAAAAGGAAAACAATGACAGAGAGAGAAAACAAAGCCTAGGAGAAACAAGTGATGCAACTGCTCGCCACCTGCCAACCGACACCCAGCCCATCCCTGAGCAGCAATCACTGCCCCCCGGCCAACTCCCCACGGTTCATATACTGAGCATGATGTCATATGATATGGAATATCCCTCTGGCCAGTTTGGATCAGCTGTCTTGGCTGTGCCCCCTCTCCTCCCGGCTTCTTGTGCCCCTGGCAGAGTATGGGAGGCTGGGAAAGTCCTTGACTAGTGTAAGCACTGCTTAGCAACAACTAACACATCAGTGTGATATCACATTATTCTCATACTAAATCCAAAACACAGCACTGTACCAGCTACTAGGAAGAAAATTAACTCCAGCCCAGCCAAAACCAGGACACAAACCCATGCACCACAGCCAGCCCTAGTGCAAGTGGAGAGTGGTCCAGAGGCTGCACGTCCTCCAGTCCACAGAGGTCACAGGCAACATCAGGTGATACTGCGCCATATCAAGTGGAAATAACTGACCTGTTACAGTCCTCAACTCTCCCACAGTACCATGAAACTATTCCCTAGCAAGACTGGGTAGGAAGGGTGTCTCTTTTCAGAGCAGAGTCCAGCCCACAGGTAAATTACATGTTTGCAGGAGGAATGATTAGAGGGAGTGGCGACCTGTGATGCTCCTGAATGCGCGGAGCAAAGGGAATAATAGTCCGATGTGTGGTGGGAGAGAGCAGCATGCTTGGGCTGCAGGGACCTCCTGCTCGGTGGACATCAGGAAGAAAGGCACCCATGCCTGTTGTGCTGCAGCCCCTGGACCGCAACAGGTAATCCCTCCTCCTTGGGTGCCTCTGCCTTCACACAGGCTGCCAGTGAGGGGCCATCACTGGGGTCAGCAGGAGAGAGCTGTAGGTAGTTGAAGAGACCCACAGATGGGATGGCAGGCCTTCTCTGGGAGTCCTGGGAGGTTGGCTGTTGGGAGGAAAGGACCATCCCAGGCAAGGCTCTTCCCTTGAATTTGCATGCCATTCCCTTGATGTTATGCCACAAAAATGCTTTCCATCTCTCCTTGCTTTTCTGAAAGGCTCAGTCTTAAAAGTAATGAGACCGGTCTCCTGGGACTGGGCAGCTGCAGGAGGGCTGTGTTGAGTGCATGTGGATGCTGTCCTTGCTGTGCCTCCCACCTCTGCCTGTGTGTCCCAGAGACCTGTGTGCTCCTCAGGAGAACCCTGGGAACAGTCCCTCAGCCGCCTTCCAGGGAAGTAGAACCCTGCTGCACAGCAGGAAGGTCAGCAGTGACAGGTGATACTATGAGGGTGTCCTGGCCCTGAATCACAACTGGGGGGGTTCAGGGAGGAGGTGGGAATCATTCTTCCCCCAGAGCAGGGAGAGCCAAGGGAGGTGGGGTGTCACTGTCCGGGGGGGGGGGGGGGAGTGGGGGGGAAAGGGTGCGGGGAGGCCAGGTCTCTGCTGGGCCAAGCCACAGCCACCACAACCTTATGCTGGCAATACCCTGCTGTGAGCAGGATGGTGGACAAGCAATGTCCCAAGGTCCTGTGTGATCTTCCACATATCTGCTCCAGAGACAACAGAGGGAGCAGGTGCCTTCTCTCCAGCTGCAAAACGACCTCCTGCAGCCTGGGAATCTGGTGCCTCCAGCAGAAGAGAGAGGGGACGATGAGGGTTAGCTGGGAAACAACAGAAACCTTCTCACAGTTCTTCTATCTTTTCCCAGAAAGATATTTTGCAGTGAAGCAATAGGGTGGATGCAAGATACCTGGTGATGGTTTCTGGCCATGGTTACTGCTTCCCACGCCACCCAGCACAGGCACATTCATTTGGTGGAGATTTGGCAGGGCTCCTTGCTGTTGGCTCCATGCAATTTAAGTATTTAAGCATGTCACACAAGAACTGAGGCAGTATTTCTGTTACAGATTTATTCCCTCCAACAAATAAAATGATAGTAAGAGGGTTTGTGGCCTGAACACGCCAAAACAGATGCTTCAAAACCCTTCTCAGGAAGAACAGCAGGTCCCTTGGGATAGTATTTCACTCAGGTTTGCAAAAACAACTCAGATGTGTCCCGGGGTCTCCTTCAGCCAGAAGGAGAGCCCAACCAAATCACATTATTTGATTTCATATTAAGAACAAGACCTCCATGGTCCTGAAACTTAAAATTGGGTGGTTTACTCCTGATTAGATCAGTTTAACCAAATAATCTATTCTTCAGACCATCTGAGCCATCATTTTAGATGAATAGCCTATAATCATCCCCTCGAAGACCAGAATCGCCTGGGAGGGTATAGCCATATATGTACACATGCATTTATTTTTTTTAATACAAGGGTCTGATGGAGGATGTGTGATTAAAATGTGCTGGAACTTGTACTCTGGCATTGTTCAAGATGAAGAAAATGAGCCATTTTTTGAACCAATTAGACGATTACAAATTTATAATAATTTCACCTGTTAAGAGATGAAATTGGTATACTAACAGAAGTGTAGTGCAGGCCAAGCGAAGTGTGTGCAATCTCTGGCTTCTGTGTCCATTCCTTCACTGTCTCTCACGCTCATCCTCATCATGTTCACAATGTTTTGCAGAGTACGATGATGTGGCTGTTCATAACCATTGCTTATTTAATGTGCGTCAGTGAAGTGTCAAATGCGAGCCCTGAGGTGTCCATGGATGTTGTAAGTCCTGACTTCTCTCCCTTCTTTTCCTGCTTGGGCATGAAGCTACCTATGCTGCCATAGTCTGGGCAGGACCCATGGTCTCTATGTATGTATCTTCACCACCCTGGTTTGGTACCAGAGTTTTATTAAAGCTTTTATCTCCCTGTGCTTATGTACACGGACATTTATGGCAGACATTTATGGGGGAGTTTGATCCAAGTCAACAGGTTTTGTCAACACAGCTGTCTCAGGCTTGGAGCTTCACTATCATTGCTGCCCTGCTCTTCACAAGCATTGATTGCAACATGAAAAGCAACAATGGGTCTTTCTTTACCAGACCTGCTCAGGGAGTGAGGGAAACCCACACTCGCCAATATCACTGCAGTGTTGGTAGAAGGCACATTGGGAGGTCCCTACTCCACCCTCCTGCTGACAGTAGGAGTCAGCACCACTGGCTCAGGGCAGCCACTGCTGTCTTCACCCAGCCAGTCTCCATGACACCCTCCAGGACAGAGACCCCGCACCTCCTTGGGGACCTGTCCCACGCTGCCCTTCTCTTCCCACAGGGTGAAATTATCCGCTACCATGGGTACCCCTACGAGGAGCATGAAGTGCTGACAGACGATGGCTATTACCTCACCATGCAGAGGATTCCTCATGGCAGAAGCAACCCAGGAAGCATGAGCTCCTCGCACAAAGCAGAGGCACAAGGCTCCAGCATGTTCTGTCCCTGTAAGTGCAACAAGGTCTGCCTGCCTGTCCAGGGACCCTGAGAACTTTGCTGGGCTGGAGTAGGCCATGGTCAGGGCTGCCTGATCATGGGCTGCGTCCTCAAGGAGAAAATTTTCCCTGTAGGATTAGCCTTGGGAGCAGAAGAAATACAGGTGTCCACCTTTTCTGAGAGGATCTGCTCTTCTTTTTCTGAGAGGATCTGCTCCAAAGAGGAAGGGAAAGATAAGGAGAATGAATGGGACGGAGAAACCTTGCCCCAGGTTTTACTCCAGCCTAAAGTCAGCTAGTGGAGCAGCAAAAAGCCATTTGTCAGCAAAGAGACCACACATGCCCAGTCCAACGCCATCTCACCATTTTGGCTCCTTTCTGTTCTTCACTTGAACTGCTGTTTCAAAGTGAAGGGGGTGATGCCCCGTTCCTGGCAGGGTGTCCCTCTCCTGGGAAGTGGGAGGACTAGTGTGTCAGCATGGCAAATAAGCGTAAAAAGCCAGATTCCCATTCAGGACATTTTCTCCTCCGCTGTCTAGGGTGGAAATGTGAGTCCTATACTGAGGGTCTAGAAAGCAACAGAAAAAAGAGGAGACAAAGGTGGGAAAGAAAAGGTCACTTTCAGTTCAACTTTCTCATGCTGCAACCTGTGGTCTCCCTACAGTATGAATTCAGATATCCTTATGATGAGCCTGTTGTGGCTGTAAAGTTGGACCTGCTTTGAGCAGGGGATTGGAGCAGAGACCTCCAGAGGTCCTTTCCAAACTAAATCTTTCCATAATCTCTCTTCCACTCTCTTCCTACAGCATTTCAGGCTTCCTGGTCCTCTGTAAAAAAGATCTTTAAGTTTGTTCTGGGGAGCTGAGACTTGCCCATATAGCTTAAAGTGGGCAGAAGCGGGTGGAGGAGATGCTTTTGACCCCTCCAGTACCTGCGTCGCTTGCAATGGGGCATCATGGTGTTGCCATGTCATGGGAGATACTTAGACCCTGCTGGGTTTTCAATGTCTCCTGGTCAGACCCAGAGTACCTGAGCCAAACAAAAGGCACTGTGAAGAGGGTGGTCTCAATGCAAAGGGCACAGTCAGAGTCCAGACAGACATGGGGCTCGGTTTCTTTCTTCCTGGGAGCATGATTTACTGAGCTCCATTCAGTGTGGAGTCCAAACTTATTTTTCAGCTTTGCTATGTTGATTTGCTCTGCCCTGGGATGACCAAAAAGCCTACTTCAAAAACACCTCTCCAAAGAGGCTGGGGACATAGGTGACCATGTCCCTGCACTGGAGTCAGTTCCCCAGGTGGTTGCTGCCAAAGTAACACCTGGATGTGAATGGTCAGTTTTGCTAGTGGTCAGAGAAAATTATCCTTTTCTTTCTTCAGCTCCAAAGCCTGCAGTCCTCCTGCAGCATGGCCTGGTTTTGGAGGGAAGCAACTGGGTTACCAACTTACCCAACAGCAGCCTGGGCTTCATCCTCGCCGATGCTGGCTACGACATCTGGATTGGAAACAGTCGGGGGAACAGCTGGTCACGAAAGCACAAAGAGTTTGAGTTTCACCAACAGGAATACTCAGCTTACAGGTATTTTCTGCAAAACTGAAGGGTGGGCAGGTATCTGGTGCCTTTAGCGGTGTCTGCTGGAGTAGGGTGGGGAAGCAGCACCACTGATAGTCGCACCGTCTGCCAGTGGGCATAAACCGACACCACTGAGATGCCACGGCAGTGCCCATACCTGCCCTCGCCCTCACCCGCTGCCCTTGCCATACCCTGCCCATCACTCTCAAGGTCAGCAAGTGTGATTTTCTCATGTGCCTCTCCATTGCAGCTTTCATGAAATGGCCATGTATGACCTTCCAGCAATGATCAACTATATTCTGCAGAAAACTGGACAGGAGCAGTTATACTATGTGGCTTATTCTCAAGGCACCACCACAGGTACTTAGGAGGAGATCAGACCACTCTCAGAGTTATATTAACTATGCACCCCCAGTTTGGCACTGTTCTCCTGAGAGCTTGGACAGGGAGGGTAATGTCCGGGCACACCCAAACAACGAAGGGAAAAGAGCAGGTGAAAATCCCTGTTTGCTTTAACAGAACAGTTTTGAGCAGTAACAGCCCAAAAATGGTTGCAGTAATGGCTTTTGGTGCATTCCACTCCTGCCAGAGCTCCAAGAGGGCTTGCAGGAGTTGTAGTTGGGCTGAGCAGTCAGGCTGGGAGCTGAAATGCATCAGCAGCAAAGGCTTCAGGTCAAGACACCAACCTGCTAAAGCAACCTCCAAGGGTCCTTCCAATGGGCACACACACCTGGGAGTCAACAACTCCTTCAGAAATCAGATGGCCGGGTCTGCTTCCTTCTCCCTTCTGCAGGTTTCATTGCATTTTCATCTATTCCTGAGCTGGATCACAAAATCAAGATGTTTTTCGCCTTGGCTCCTATCACCACAAGCTCAAATATGAAGTCACCCTTGGTAAGGGTGTTTGACCTTCCTGAGCCACTGGTTAAGGTACATCCTTGCCACATACTCATCTAGTGTGAAGGGGAAGGAGGGAACAGGAAGGTCTCATCACCTGAGACACACTGTGCTTGTACATCGCTTTCATTTCCCTACCCTCTGCGTGCTCTTTGTATTGAGCAGGTATGTTTGTGCCCGTACTCTTGAGCCTGCAGGGCATTAAACAATGTAAAACATCCTCCTGTCCAGCCCTAACCAGAGAAGAGCTATTTCTAGATGTTGTTTTTTGGTCCATCCTCTTAGCAGAAACCTTTTATAGGAAGGTCAGAGCTCTTTCAGGGCCATGGCCATTTCTGAAAAGCCAAAATTACAAAGCACAACAAAGCTGTGCCAAGGAGACGAGCAAATTTCAGGGGTAAGCAGAGAGGTGGGGAGCATCTGGAGGCAAAAGAGGAATGTGAACCACGCTAATCAATACCTTTGACTTTCACAGCTCATTTTAGGACACACGGTGGTCTTCAATAAGGGAGAGATCTTGCAGCAAGTGATTTCCAGTCTGTGCAGCTACCACATCTTTAAAAGCTTCTGCTCCTTGGCCCTTTACTTGTCTGGCGGGTTTACCAACAGCTTAAATGTGGTAAGTACACTCCAGCTCACCTTTTAAGTGATCCAGTTTCTTACTATTTGAGCCCAAGTTGTCACAGAGCTGCCTTCACCTAGCCTTTTGCATCTTCGACTTGTCGAAAATTCTGGCCACTGTGTCAGCATTTTGCAATCTGGCAATTGCATTGGCCATTGCAATGCTCTTGCATTGGCACCAGAGGGAAGCCCAGAGTGCACACAAGGTCACACATCAACGGGGCACATTCTCTCCCCAGCAGGGATGATGCCAAAGGGGAAAGCGCAGAAATTCAGTCAGGTGTTCCAGGGGGTCCCAGGGTTTCTCTTTCACTAAGTGATTTGTAATTTCACATGTGTTTTGATAACAAAACAGGCTCTTATGGAACGAACTCCCCTTCAATCCACTGCTATGAGAGGTAGGCCCTCAGACTCTTCAGTCTACCACCCCTTAGAACATATTTATCCCTGAATCAGAGCCTTTCCTTGTGCAACACTGCACTGAACACAGTCATAGAAAAATTCAGGCTGGAGGCACCAAGGTGGGGGGGTCTCCATCCCAACCCTGTTCCCACCAGGGCCAACGCAACAGCTACAGTTGGTTGCCTGGGGACATGTCCGGCCCAGAAAGCCCTATTTCCTTGGGACCAGGCAAGATTTCGAGGTCCAGATCCTGCCACAAACCATGCATGTGAGTAAAATTGGACACAGGTCCACATAGGGTATCAAGCAAAAATAGCTTGACCATAGATGGAGTCATAGCTGGACCACTGTTTCTCAGGGAAAGTGTTGGTGTCATTTCTTAATATTCCAAGGATAGAAACATGTTAGAAACAACATGTAGAGCTACTGTGATGCGCTGAACATTGTCTTTGCAAAAGGATCCTGAGCACAAGATACAGACTTTTACTTTGGTTTGAAAACCACATAGACTCATTACCTGACCCACCAACCCAGGGGAATTGCTCGGCTTACTGAAGGGAGCGCTACAGCACCTTTGTGCTGCTGTCTGTGGTATGCGTTCACATGGTATGTGGCTAAGCTGTGCCTTCACAGAGCTAAGACAAAGCAGTTTGTACAAATGCAAGCTCCAGCTAGCCTGTGCAAGTAAGACTTTTGTGGCTAATGAACAGGATCAGTTGTATTTCTAATGCAATTTCCCTCCATGCAGAGAATAAATGTCTCCAATGGTTTCTTGCAGAGCCGCATAGATGTCTATCTGTCCCACTACCCTGATTCAACATCCGTAAAAAACATGTTACATTGGCGCCAGGTAATATTTCCTGCTGCAGAAAAAGACTGCATGCAATCAGGGCCCATGGTCTCTTCTCTTAGCTGCTGAGAATGTCTTCTCAATGCTTGAGTATAATCCTCCATTGCTCTTCCTGCAGAATAATTACAGAGAAAGGGGAAAATTGACATGAAACACTGGTGCAGATGCAGTTCTTTTGGCCATAACTTTCAACAAAAGATGACCAAGAGTCTTTGGAGCTGGTAGGAAATGGAGATGGAAGCAAAAACTGGTAATAAACCAGCACAGGAGATGCTAAAGGCTAAAAGCTGAGGGTCGGTAGAGACAACTAATCATACAAAAACTAATCATTGAAAACATGCACAGACTCATATCCTTCTGTTGTAGACATTAACTGTGACAGACAAAGGAAACTTGCCCAAAGGTCTGATTAATGTCTTCTTTGAAGCTAGCTCTGGGTAGTACACTAGGTACACTGTGAGTTTCTGGGGCCTCAGCCTCCAGGCAACTATGTTTTGCAGCTCACCAGCCACCCAAAAGAGGAGGGATGAAAGACATGAGCAATGCCAGGCAATCTTGCAGGCCATGCTGAGATCTTCCTCTCAAAAGACAATCCTCCCAAAAGGCAATATCACACATAACAAATAGCATCCCTGAGCCTTGGTGGCAGGAGGGAGCAGTGCAGTTCCCCAGTCATCTCTTTTATCTTTCTTATGGTCCCCTCTAATGCATGGATAATAAACACAGCTCTCTCCCCTTTTCCAGATCTACCAAACAGGGGAATTCAAATATTATGATTATGGCAGTGACAACATGCTTCATTACAACCAGGTAAGAGAAATCCACTCTAATTTGTCAGTTTTAAGAGAGGAAAAAAAGGAAATAGAAAATTACAATTAAAATATTGCAGTGGCTGAGACTGAATTTTATAGTATTTAGGGAACTTACCTTATATGGTCGAACAGGTTTGTACCTTTCTTACAAAAAAGAGGTCTGTGGTGTCATTCGGTGATGACCTTTTGACCCTCTGGTGAAAAGCACAGGAGCCTAAGGCATAGTTAGGATGTCTGGTGATACTTTCTGTACCATCTCTCGGGACAGGGGAGAAATTCCAAGCAGCAATCAGGAATACTTTGAATTTTTTACTTTCCTTCCTCAAGCCAAACTATTTGTCTTCCAGACCACACCTCCTTTCTACAAGCTGGAAAATATGAAAGCCCCACTTGCTGCATGGTATGGTGGCAGGGACTGGATTTCGGTCCCTGAAGATGTAAACATCACACTGCCTCGTATAACCAATGTGGCATACAAAAAGTACATTCCTGAATTTGTCCACTTTGATTTCCTTTGGGGTATGCAGGCTTATGAACAAGTGTACAAAGAAATTCTTGAACTGATGGAGAAGACTGCATAGAGTTGGCCTAGAGTAATTGTTGGTTTCTCATTTTACTTCTGGGCCTTTTTTTTTTTATTTGGAAAAAAAAAGTGAAGAAAGAAAGAGGGGGGAAAGGCTCATTAAACTACTACGCTTGGTTTGGATTGATATTACTCTGGCAAATGAGAAAAACAAACCAATCCAATAATCAGGAAGACACATAGGATTTGTGTTAAATAGGTTGAGGTCCTTGCAGAAGTTGGGCATGGCCCTTGGACCCTGAGTCTCCCAGGTGCCTCACTCATGTGGGTTTCCAGCAACAAGCAATTTCAGTGGAATTTGTCTCCTGATTGCCGTGGAGGCTCTGGCCTCCCTACGCTTGGGTTCCCAGCTGCAGACACCTGGACAGCAGCTCAGGTCTCTCCTGGATGCAGGTGTTTCATGAGAGTAGGAATGCTCGGATGTGACCACCTGGTGGGTTGAGTGATGAATCCTTCTGGTGTAGCTTTATCTACCTTCTGACGACCCTTCCACAATAAGAATCTCAACATCCTGACATCCATTCCTTTACTTTCAGTCGCAAGGAGCTAGAAACTTTCTGCATGGTGACAATAAAAAGAGGTTGTGGGGTTTTTTTCCATGGAAACTGTCCATTTTGCTAACACAGGGAACATCTTTCTCAAATTCATCTTGATTTCAATAACACCAGCCTTGCTCGTGCACAAAAGGGTTTTCAACAAATTCTACCAGGAAACACCATTTTGCACCATTTTAATCAATATTCCCAAGGCACACATCCAGATGGAAAGGTCGCCTTTCACTGACTCTCAGGAAATGCTTTTGTTTTCCTTATGTGGGAGAGAGAAGAAGAGTCTGGCAGAAGCCAGTAATGAGTCTAACTCTGTTTTCAGCTTCTGGATTGCACCACTTAACAATACATTGATTAGGGGAGGAATTGTGAATTTGCCTCTTTGTGTAACTATATTCTTAAAATATGCCTAGGAGCAAGCAAGGCAAAGGATAAGGCCCTCTTTCCACAAAGATTAATGATGATGATGATGATTATAATAAAAGTAAGATAGGGTCATCTGGGTTCTATGTGGTTGCACTGTCTTAAACCTCCAGAGGATTATGGGGGGGTTTCGTCACAATTGTCTTGCCATGGCAGGCGGGGGAGAGCTGCTTGGTCAACACTCCCCCTGCTCAGGGATAACTCTCAGTGGCTTGTAACACTGGCAGATGCCTGTCACCCACAATGCAACTAGCATCCCCCACCCTGTGCCCTGAGGGGAAGATGTGGGTCGCAGAGGGAAGGTTGGAGGGTGAGGAGGAGTAGTGAGCCCAGCATGGCTGCTCTCCAGAGGCAAACTGTGGGTCTTGGCAGCACACTTACACCCAAGTGTCTGGAGATGGTGGGACGGGGCTGTTGGTGCATGTCCTTGTAGGACAACTGCAGTGGTCTCTATGTTATCATCAAAGGGGACCAGCTGTAAAAGGTGTTTCGCCTTCCATCCTTACAGCTAGAATTGACCACAGAAGAAAACAGGACAGGGTGAGGTAATCTCAAGAGTGTAAGAAATAGGCTATAGGTTAGATACCTCATTTAGTATATTTGTAATGACATCTTTTTCTTTGTGATTAGCTATTTACTGCAGGGCTCTGCCCTGGAGCAGCATTCTTACAGGATTTCATTGTGTTCACACCATGAATATCAGTGCAAATGCAAGACTTTTCTGTCTTTGCAAACACCCAGAGCTTGGCAAGATGTCTCCCCAGCAGACTTCTGAAAAATTTGCAATAACTTATTTATGTTTAGTTAACAAGTACTAACTTTTTACTTCTGAAAATTTGTAAGAATTGCAGGTTTTAATCTCTTTCTGTTCAGGTTATAATGTTTCTGCCACTTCTGTAATTATCTGATGTTTGTATTGCATTATCTTCATCCATTGGCAGTCTCCCATGACAGAATGTTTTGGTGAAGTTCTCTCTAAATCAGGTTCTGGAAGCATTCTGCTCCCTATGGCACTGGTACTTGCTTCCCATCTCCTGTTATAGGATCAACAACAATTGAAGCGGTGCATTTTGGAAGCAAACAGAATGGTAAATAATCAAGGTGCTTGTAGCATAAATATTGTGATGTTCTGTCATCTGGGACTGTCTTGATCAATAAACAGATGGAGTTACATGTCAAGCTGTGTTGATCTTGCTGGACTGGAGTCCTTGCATGTCTCAAGTCTGTCAGGCAAGTCCATGGTGATGGCGCAGGTCCAAGGTCAGGCTGGCACATCAGTCCATGATACTGTGGTCCAGATCAACTCAATCTCTTGCCCTTAGACTTCACAATGCAGCATGAGGCCTTCACCACCCTGGTGAATGTATTCATAGCACACCATGGCTCCCTTTTTATTCTCCATGCATGAGCAAACCAACCTCAGTCATATGCCTACGCGTGTGGAGGATGTTGGTCATTCAGCCACTTAATTTTCTTCCAGATGTTTTCATGCAAAGCCATTCTTGATCTGCTTGCGTATGGCACACAAAGCCAGGAGGGCTTAAAATCATGTCACATCCCATTCAAAATACAGTAGTTGCAACATGTTTGCTGTCCTAGAATTTCTATCATCATCAGGGTCAGTGCAAAAAAAGGCAGCACAGGCATGAGCTGTGGAGCTTATGATCAGCTCCAGGCTGTGTCATCACTTCAGAGGTGGGGAACACATCTACTACAACATCCTTCCCACGTGAGGATTATGCACAGGCACATGCTTAAAGTGCAGTTGCACTTTTGTAAGTAACCCTAGGATTGCTTTGCTATCTGCTTTAAGCAACGTACTGGCCTACACTGCTGTTTAATCTAGGATAAGGTTTCACTGAGTTATGTCAGATGGTGTACTGCCTTTTCATGGTTTTTTGGATCCTTGACAGCAAGCCTGACAACACTTTCCAGCAGTCACCAGCATGATGAGTAGTTTCAGGGTTTTATTCAGTTGAAGACACATCACTTTCTTATTTCAGGATCTATGAGCAAATTCTGTGTTATTTCCTATGTTACTTCCAAATTTTCTTTTGAGATTGCTAGACGAATTCTTGGAAGAGAGACCTGGTAACAGTTCTTTGAGATATGTATATTCATATACTGGTATTTTAGGCTGATGGGAATGGTATAAGGCCATGGAAAATTACGGTTAGCAAAATCATGACCAGCTATAACTACCTCCAGCACTCTTCACAAGCCTGTGTTGGTCACCATTCCTGAGCCTGGACTATGTTGTGTGGGACATGTTACTGCTCCCTGAAGGTCTCTGATAGCCCTGACCAGGGCATTGGCTAAGTTGAGCCCAATCAGCTTTTCTCCAATACATTGGAAAAAAGCCCAAGAGTACTATGATACCAAATTTGAAAAATGTATTTCTTTATTAAGAAAGTTTGCTGAAGTTGGCCTAGGTCTGTTCATGAACAAACCAAATGCTTCTATGTTCAAAATACTCTTTGAAGCCAATTGTACAATGAAGAGAGGTCGGAGAAGATGTACAAGAAGTTCAGGGTTGTTCTGGGGTCTTCTGAAGAAAGAAACAGGGGAGGAATTAGCTGAGACAAACCACTGGTGACCATATCTTGGTTATTTTGCAGTCAGGATTTAAGAACATTTATGTTTTTGCTGATTCAGTTTCACTACTGTGAACAAAAGGATTGCATGAACAATTTTAGCAAGGTGTTGTGAAAAGAGTTCATTGTTTCATCAAGCTTCACTATGCAACTTCAGCATGAGTAAAATCACTACTAAAGGTGTCATCAGAGATACTGGACGTATCCCAGCCTAGCTGACGGGCTTTAAACTAGGAGAGGTACAACCAGGTAAGTACTACTTTCCTTAACATGTTCTTTACTTGAACAAGGTTCTCCAAGGTTACTGCAAGGGAATAATGCTTATCTGGCAGGAATTACACAAGTGTTCATGTTCTTTTATTGCTAAAATCAGAATGATACTCTCTTTCCCAGTTCAGGATGCCAAGACCAGATGACAGCTAGTGAAGCGTCTCCCTGCTTGTGGCTGTCTTAGCCTTGTGCTTGGCAAGAGTCAATGGATGGGAGGTAACAACCAGCATCCTGGACATACAGTCTGGTGGCTTGTACACCCATGAAAGCACTAGGAGAAACACAAGAGCAGGTGTTAGAGGAATGGTATCCATTGATAGCCAAGGACATGATTAACACCAGTCAAACTGGTAAGCTCTGAGGAATGTGTTGCTTGCACCATGATGTGCCACAGAGAAGGTGACTCATAAGCAGGAGACCTGCACCTTTTAACAGGACAGCAGTGGGGATACAGCACATTGCATGGTTGTTTCTCTTCCTTTTAGCCCAACAGCAGGATGGGTTACAGTCCTATGATACCTCAAACAAGAAAATGAAAGACACCCAGCAGCAATGTTGCCTAGTATTTATGAAGCGTGAAGTTAACAAGATGCAGAAGCAAAACATCGTGCCATAGAACTTTTGACTCTAGAGGACCTTAGAGGCCAAGAAAGAGTTGGCCTTGGGGCCTCAAGCAGAACCAAGAATGCCTATGGAGGGCTCAGTAGCTGGCAACTCTTGCCTTCCATGTCACACTCAGGTGGCCTTGGCCAGTCTGCTTGGATACATACATTTTGGCCCCTGTGAGAATGTGTGCATGAGAGTGCTGATTGGTATAGTCTACTTGGTTAGAAAGTTAAACAAAATACCTTTCTGTGTCTAAGTGGTCTTCAGTGTTCTTACATTAGCTCCCACAACAATACTGTAAAAAATTCCTGTGACTGTGATTACACAGCTTAATTTTAAGATGCCTATGATAGCCTGTCTAATATTTGGTTGTGGACCCTGCCAGATATTATGGGGTGCTGACACTGTAAGTTAATACTAGTGCCTACGTACAAGTCTGTTAAGTGTACGGTTACGGAGGTATTGTGATGGTATTGCTCTTTCCACCTAAACTTGCACCTATGTGTCAAAACATCCAACTCATAACTTCAAATAAAGATCTTCATTTCTTCTTTTGACTAAGCTACACAAGAGCTTCTCAGTAAAAAGCAAGCTGCTCTTTGTTAGCAACTTCTCTCCTTCTTACCACAGTTGTGATAGGTATTTGTGCTAAATCGCACACTGGCCTCAGCACTGATACACTGCTCCCATACACTCGTCCCATGGCCTGAGGATGCTGGCGAACTCTCTGCTGCCCTTCCAACCTCTATTAGTACCTAGTACCACTACTCAGCACCTCTGCTATGTAACTAGTTCTCAGTGGAGGTAGAAGCCAGCAGACTTGACAGTGGATTAAGTAGCTGACCATACAAGTCAGCTTGTCGTGGGATCTGTCTTGATGCTGTTGAAGCAAACCTGATGGTAGAGTAGAAAAACACAAGGTGCATAAGGGTTTCTCCATCCATAGGGTGGTTTTTAACTCCTCTTGAGACGCACACTGTAATTGCCCTCTACGCAACCGGTAAAGTCCATCTTATGTAGTGGGATTTTTGCGCTCACAAGAGTGGGAAGACATTTTCAAAAGCCCAAAGTAGACCCAGGGACAGATGTAAGGTAATGAAACAGTGAAGGCTGTGGCCACACCTGCTGTCAGGAAGATAGCGCCCACACACAGCCCCTTTGTGTCAGTGGTTGCAGCACTGATAGAAGATTACAGTGCAGAGGATGGAGTAACACATGCGTGTTTTGAGCTGTGTTTCACAACTCGCATACCGCTCATAGACTATGGCTGGTATGAACATTAGAAGTCAACCTAATCCAAGACTAGGAAACCTATACTCAAGCAAAGCAGCTGGTAGCCAACCAAATGCTCAGTCTTTTAGGTGGCAACCAAGCAGCTATAGAAAGGCATAGGATGTAAAGTCATGGGCTGGAGGTAGAGAATGAACACCTCTACTCTGTGCAATACCTGTTGCTTCAGCCAAATGGAGGCATTGCACAAGCTCTCCTCCACTCTGCCATCCATTGGCAAGACACTAAGCTTGGTGCTTTTCCAGAAAACATTGCACAGGTTTCGCAAACTGCCAGCTGCAAATACAATGCCGCTTGGGCAAAAGGGCTATGTGGAGGTTGCCTGGGCCACTGTCACTTTTGAAGAGTGGTGTAATCACTGAGTGTCTCACACCCAGGCAGCCAGTGAAGCCTGACCTGTCCTTTGTGTGTCTATGGAGAGGTCAGCATGCTCGCATGCTCCTGAGACCTTGTGAAGTTCATGGACCCCAAGTCCTTTCATTGCCCCAGCAGCTCTTCTAAGAGGCATTCCCAAGGCCCTCTGGGAGTTAGGAAATGACCCTTTACAAAGATAACCTTTTGACATGTTTTTTTACTGCAGCTATCACAAGCTAAAGGTGCAACTCCATAGCTGAAATTCTTTGCCGCACCACTCGGGCTGCTTTTGGAAATATAATCTTTGCAAGCATGAAAGTCATGACCACATGGCCAAGCAGAGGAAGTTATCAAAGATATGACCAGCATGCACACCACTTAATTGGAGGCACGTGATGTGCCCAGCGCGGTGCCAACGCAGCAGGGATCTGACACAACGTGCTCTTTTTAACACTGGTGATGATAGAGCCACTACCATTCACACCACCAGCCTGATCAGATACGACAGTGAGCTCTGCCTGGTAAGGTATTTTCCCCCGCGTAATTCAGATTTGCGTCGGAGCTATCCCCAGGGTGAAAAAGCATTGACTGATTGCTTTTCTTGGCAACTTGCCTCTTGGTAATATCATAGAGAGGTTTACTGGGAATATTTCAGAGGGCAGATATGTCTCATGATGTGGGAGACCCATTGGGAGGAGGAAGAAGGGAGGTAGAGAGTAACCAGATGGCTGGTGAGAAGATTTACAACTCATGCTACTGCGTTGAAGTTAAGTTCTAACTTTTAAAAGCCTGGCAAAGCATTAGAAATCATATATAATATTAAATGTGTACACTAAGAATAAATCTCTGCTCAGGAAGGAGTCTCTAAGGTGGTCAAAAAGGTTTCTGTTTTTTTCAGGCTATGCTTTTTTACTAAAAAGTCTTCCTATGAGTCTTTACACATTTCAGTTTATAGGATCCGTGTGTTAATAATGGCTCCTGGGTAAAAAGCTAAGCGATAGAGAAACAGCAAAAGTATAGACATGGTTATAGCCCAGCCAACCTAAATGCATTCCTTGCATAGCATAAAATCTTACTTCGGATTAATTTCCTCTGTGAGACAATTGGTCTGACAGTATATGCTATAGCTTTAGTTCTTGCATTATAAAGCTATTTCTCTTCTTTTCACCATTAAAAATAGAAAAATGGGTCTTGCCTAGTACCAGACAGTCAGTACAGAAGAGTAAGAGGAGTCTTGCGTGGACTGTAATGGAAGCTGGAATTTGAAATCCTCTCCGCTTCCCCAGCCCAGACCATGATATATGGTCTTCAGATACATAAAGAACTTAACCCATCATAACCAAGTAGAAACAGACATTCATAGCAACGTTATATAATAATAACAATGATAACAGTAACAATAGCAACAATAATAATAATAATATGTTTTACACAGACACAAGATGTGGTTGCTTATGGCAGTCCTCGTTTCGATACAAGCACCCACAAACTCAGCAGATGCCATCGAGCAGAAAAAGGCTATAAACCCTGAGACTTTCATGAATGTTGTAAGTCAGAAGTTTGAAATTCCACTCAGTCTGAAAGTTTGCAGACATTTAGCTGGGGGAGAGAGGGATGGAGGGTATGTATGTGGAAGGGGCTCGGGTCACCACGTGTGCTGGTTTTGGACAGAGCATCCTCTCTCAAAAAAGTCCTCAGCTGATCCAGAGACACCCCAGTCAAAGCAATGCCCAGCTGCCACAGTGTTTCTGTTTTGCAAAGGCATCCCAGCAGATGAGGGATGTGCCCTTTGAGCCAAATGAATACCTCTGCTATGGAAAGCTTTCCATTGGGGTTTTTCTTTCCCCAGAGCCAAATTATCTGCCACAGAGGGTACCCCAGCGAGGAGTATGAAGTCCTGACTCGCGACGGCTACTATGTCAGCCTGAACAGAATTCCTCATGGGAGAGAAAATCCTAGGAACAGAGGTAAATCTCCATTTCAAAAGGAAGCTAGCAAAAGAAAACCCAAACCCTTAACATAACAAGCAGGTGAAGGGATCAACTTTACCAGGCCAGGGGAGTATTCATCATTAAAGCAAAAATACCAAATCCATGGTATTCCTCCAATTTAGTCTCAGAAGGTGCAGGCATCTCTTGAGAGAGCTCCTCATTTAATTTTTTGCCCATCAATTTGTGACTTTGGGGTTTGAATGATCTCAGGGATGAGTCTGTCATCTGAGCTTTCACATGGTTGCTGCCAGTGGCCACGGTGCTGAGCTTGCAGGGATGAGCACCTGGGATCTGAAAGGCTTAGGAGGAATACCCACAGCCCTGTAGCCTGAGACAACAAGGCAACCACCACGAGACAACTACAGCAAGGATTTCTTCACCAGGAGACATCAAGAAAATGCACACTGGCAGTGCAAGAGGCTTTATTGGCCTGAATTTGGGGTTAGTAAGTAAAGAAATTCCGGTTCAATAAAATGCACTGTTTCTTTCACATCCAGGGCCCAAGCCAGTTGTGTTTCTCCAGCACGGGTTACTTGGAGAAGGCAGCCACTGGGTGGAAAATCTGGCTAACAACAGCCTTGGCTTCATACTAGCAGATTCTGGCTATGATGTCTGGCTGGGAAACAGCCGGGGGACAAGCTGGTCACAGAGACACCAGCAACTTTCAGCTGACCAGGTTGAATTCTGGGATTTCAGGTGAGCTGGAGCAGATTACAAAAGTGCAGCAAACTTCTCTGCCTGTCACTAACCTCTAGGCAGAGGTGGGTGCCTCCAAGCAGGCAAGTCAGAGCACCTAATCCCCAGGTATGGCCTCCCCCAGACCTCCTGGTGATGTGTTTGGGGAGGATGGAGGTACCTGTGCAGACCTGCCTGCTGACACGGTGCCAACAGCTCTGCAGCTGCCTGGCCCTGCCGAGAGCACAGGGCACTGCTGCCTGAGTGGGGATGCCCATCCTGCAGAGACACCAGCCCTACCTTAGGGCTTCTGCAGGGACCTCCCCAGCCAAGCCCCCCAGCAAGGTGCCTACAAGCATCATTGCCACCTCCTCTTCTCCTAGACATTGTCCACAGAATCCTTGTCCCAAGAATGGCTTTTTAAGCTGCTACTGCCTCTCCAGAGCTGATCTTCAGAGCAGTCCTGGATTTCCCAAGCTCATAAACACGCTTCCATTGAGAAAAAGGAGGTCTTTGCTTCACCATATCACACTAGAAGGCACATAGGCAGGAACTGGTGCTCCATTCCCTTCTGGGAAAGAGCATCTCTGGAGCAGAGCTGGTGCTGTAATCCTGACAAGAGCCAGCTCTGGGTCTGCAGAGCTGCTGTGTAATGCACAGCTGGCCAGGCTCAGCACAGTTTCTTTACCGCTAACCATGGTTATGGGAGGACTAAGCCGTTTCAGGGAAGGATGAGGACATGAGAGGTGGGATGCCTTCAGACTCTATGCAGTCTCCCCCAGCACAGGGCTCTCCTAGCTCATAGGAATTTTCTCCTGGAAAATCAGCCACAGATATGAGCGATAAAAGACAGCCATAATTCACAGGTAAGTTTGCTCTCCTGGTCTTACCTTATAACCAATGCACTACTCCTGTGTTGCAGCTTTCATGAAATGGCAATGTACGACCTCCCAGCCATGATCAACTTTGTTCTGCAGAAGACTGGGCAGAAGCAGATATATTATGTTGGCTACTCCCAGGGCTGCACGATCGGTGCGTTAGCAGGGGTTGCACATGACATTGCCTGGACCACCTTGAAATGTTAATTTTGGTGTTTGTAAGCAGAAAGCAGAGAGGTCCTGTCTTTGTGGGCTGCTTAGCAGGCAGGCTAGGTAGAAGGTCTCTTGCAGGGAGAAGTCCCACAGCAGTCCTGCTTTCTATATGAGACATCTGGGAGCACCAGCATGCTCTAGGGTAGTAAGAAAGCCCCTGGTGACCTCAGTAAGCTCCTTGCTGCAACTATAATTCAACCTAGAAAACTGAATTGAAGTGTTCCACATCAAAACCAAAGGCATTTTGCATGGACATCACAGCTTCTGCTTTCTGATGAAATGTACGGTGCTCCTTTTTACCAGTTGAGCCATCAGGGGTATAAGATAACCTCTGTGATGATGACACCCTTCAGCAGTGGTTGCTGGAAGGTGACAGTACTGCTGGGGCAGGACTTCCCATCAGTGTTAGTCGCTGAAATGCCTCATCAGTCACTTCTAACTGTAGGAATAAAGGCATTGTCTCCTTTTGGACATCTCTAGCACCAATGTGTAAGCAGAAAGGTGGCAAGAGAACCCAGGTTTCTAATTGGAGATAATGCCAGCTAAACAGCTCCGGGCAGCGGGTCCAAGTGAACCCTCAGATTAAGCACCTGAAGAAAGATTGACCACGTCTCAGGCTGTTTTTCTGTTTTCTCAGCATTCATTGCATTTTCATCTATGCCAGAACTGGCTCAGAAAATCAGAATGTTTTTTGCCCTGGCTCCAGCAGTGACAATCAAGCATGCCAAAAGTCCCATCGTGAAAATGTCCTTCCTTCTGGACAGGCAATTCAGGATGTTTCCGGTAGGAGATCACTCTATGCTCTCCTCCCCCAAACACTAGAAAAGGGATTGTGCCTAGATGCAGTCCATGGGCTATCCGATGCAGCAGAAAACAGTTATTTCCTGCTGATTCCTAAGCACAGACACGATTCAGGTGAGGCACGCTCCTGCGTAGTCACTTTGTTGAGTGCATGCCTTCCTTCCACCTGTAGGAGCGTCAGGTGTTGAAACTGGTCTTTCTATGGGGGCTCTTGTTGAATTCCCAAACAGACTGCCTGGAAAAGACAGTAATGACATGTTGATTTTAATGACAGTGAAAAATTAATCCAATGCTTGGGGGAGGTGGGGCGAAAGAGTCCCAGATATTTATTTACCTGGTGTTCATTCAAACAGCATCACCTCCTGCAATGACCTGTACAGATCTCAGCGAGGCAGGAGGGCAAAGGAGAAGCAGGTTTGACTTCTGCAGGCTCCCTGTGCTTCACATCCCCTCACCGCCCAGCCGGTGGGACAGCTCATGGGGACACTGGCCAGTGGCAGGTCAAGGGAGGCAGTCCAAAGGCTAGGCTGCAGGAAGGGAAACACAAGAAATCAACTTTGCCCTTTGCTTCTGCAGCTTCTGCTCGGCAGAACCGATGCCTCGCTACGGATAAGGAAGCTGTGGGGTTTTCTTCCCCAGCTGTGCAGGCACCCGCTGCTGCACAAGCCCTGTGCCAACCTCCTCTTTCTGTTGGGTGGCTACAATGAGAAGAACCTCAACATGGTGAGAGCGCTGCCCTCTGTGGGGGTGACGGAGCCGGAGCCCCAGGGTGCACTGCTCAGGGGCACCCAGCAGCACCCGCTGGCTCTGCCGACCCCTCTGTCTGCAGCCTGTCCCCTCCCTGCCAAACACCCAGCCCAGCCGGCTCTAGCCGCCTACACCTGGTGCTCACAGGCAAGCAGATGCTGCAAGGGCAATGTGTGCCCTCTGCCAGATCCCTCTTTTGCTGCTTCTCCTCCCTGGGTAGGAAAAGTCCCCAGGCTCTGCTGGGTGAACATCAGTGACCAGGTGGCACTTGATAGCATCTCTGGGTTAGGGCTGCCTGTCACTGAGACCAGCTGTACCTCCCACCAGCACCCCTGGGGTGCAGCCCCTGCTCCTTACCCACTCTACATCAAGTCTGCTGAAGCAGCATCTGAGTGACCATGGGTAGTCACTAAGGTCTTGAGCACCATCCCTGAGCCTAGATGAAGTATCTCCAGGAGCTAGGGGTACCTCATCCTCCATCACCATACTCTCCCTGGAGCTGTCTCAGAGGAATTGATTTTTAATGAAAATTACATTCCTGAACCTGACCCAACTCTCAGGCAGCATGACTCAGCAGTAGCTCTTTTGCATCATCTGGCAACTGCCATCCTCGCTTCTATCCATTGGAAAGCAACGGTAACTTGAACGTGTTTCCTTGCAGACGCGGCTGGATGTGTACACATCCCACTATCCAGATAGGACATCTGTCAAAAACATGATACATTGGGCCCAGGTAGGTTTCCTGAAATGCAGACACTTCACCCCAGATGGTCCCTTCACTGAGAGTCTGGTGTGTCCAGGGCAGACATGAGAGGTCAGGGATCTTGGATGTTAACAGCTCCTGAGAAAGTAAAGGCAAGAAATCAGGCATACAGAAGAGGTGCTGGATGCAGGATGAGCTGCCCTGGTCCCTCTGGGGACCAGGGGACACTGGGGTGTGCACCCTGGGCTGTGCCGGGCAGGACAAGGGAAGGGATGGGGAGGCCACAGTTGGATGCTGGGACCAGTTTGGGGCCCCCAGGGATCCCCAAAGCAGAGCGAGCCTGGGGACACCATAGTGATGGTGGGTGGAAACCAGAGCGTATAAGGAGAGGCTGGGGGAGCTGGGCTTGCTCAGCCAGAGAAAATGTGGCGAAGCAGGATCCAACAGCATCTCCCCCTGCCCAAAGGGGTCCCTGAGACACCAGGGCCAGACCATGCCAGTCTGAGCAACCTGCTGCAGCTGCAGCATCGACCCCGCTGGAAACGGGGTCAGGCTGGAGACCCCCACCCTGATGCCTCCTTGAAGAGCCAAATTATAGGTAACAGGGAAGGCAAAAAAAGTCTTTTTAATCAATGCAACTATTGTGCAAATATCTCAGCTTTCAACCCTAGCATAGAAGCAACTCTTATAACTGGGCTCACCGATGTCTGTATTCTGACCCCGAAGTGTCATGAGAAGGTAAGGATGATCAGGCTGTTGAAGGAAAACTCACCAGTGTGAAGTCCTCCAGCAGCATCCTGCACACACCACTCATGATGAGCCAGTTTTCAGAGCCGTCAGCGTTGTACCAGGGCAGCCAAGGAGTCACATGCAACACCTTGGTTTGTCAACACATATCTAGGGACAGATGCGGAGCTGAAGGTTAAAGCATCACCCTGTTAAAAAAGCTGGAAAGTCTGGCTTTGCTGGAACACCTCCTCCCCCTACAATATCTCCTGCAAGCACCCTCTCATGATGTGGTCCCTTAAGGAGGCCGGGAGATGCTGGACCCACACAGCAGTGCTCGCTGGCCTACCACCACAGATCTATCCTCTCCTCCCAGGTGATGAAATCGGGAGAATTCAAAGCCTTTGACTATGGCAGCAAAAACCCAGCCGTGTACCACCAGGTAGGAGGCTGCAGCAGCAGTGCTGGTGGCTGGAGATGCCAGGGGACTGTCCTGGGTGGTGTGGGGACAGGCTAACTTGCAGGGTTTGACCATAATGGTGGTTCCTCAGACCTTGCTGTGTCCCTCCAGGAGACACCTCCCTCCTACCAGGTGGAGGAGATGCCTGTGCCCACTGCAGTGTGGTCAGGTGGGGAGGACTGGGCGGCTGACCCAAGGGATGTTCGCCTGCTGCTGCCCCGTATCGCCCACCTCGTCACTTACAGCCACATCCCTGATTGGAACCACTGGGACTTCATCTGGGGTTTGGATGCCCCCAGGCGCCTCTACAGCAGCATCCTGGAGCTGATGGAGGGGTCCCAGTAGAGCGGCAGCTCCCCAGGGAGATGCCAGTGGCCTGTCCCCTCTCCCTTGGGTGCGACAGTCCAAGGATGCAGAGGGACATCCCCTGCTGTCCCCTCCTTCCTGCTGGCCTGACACACTAGTGGTGACGGTGCTTCCTGTGCATCCCTTAGTCATCGAGGTTTGTCCTCTTTGTTTGAGATCTCCTCAAGGAATGGTGGCACCATGCAGCAGGGCAGTGCCAGGGTCAGCCAAGGCATTGGGGCAGGCAGGAACCACCGGCCGGGCAGCCCTGCTGGAAGGGCCCCAGGGTGATGGTGGAGCTGGGTCCTGGGCTGCCCAGTGGGTGAGGGATTAGAGCACCCAACCCTCGGGGAGATGGGACGGAGCTGGGATCGTTGGGTCTGGCCACAGGGAGGCAGGGGTGTCTGAGAGCAGCCCCTCATCACAGCACAGGCAGGGATTGAGCAGATGGATGAGGCTAAACCCTTCTCAGCAGCACAAGTGATGCTATGAAGGGCCCCAGCCCCAGATCACAGCCCAGGGGATTCAGGGTGGACGTGGGGAACCCTTCTTCCCCCATGCAGGTCCCCAGGGAGGTGGAGGGTCTCCATCTAGGGGACAGGACTCAGCTGGGCCAAGTCGGCCACATGCCTGCAGCATTTGGTGCCAGGGCTGAGTGGCCGGAGATCCCAGGGGGTGGCTGCATGGCTCAGCGCCCACAGGCCAGGAACGCCCGTCCTCCACCACTGGGAGCCGGTGGCCCCGCATGCCCGGGGGCCGGGTCACAGGGCCACCGTCCCCCCACGAAGCTGCCCCCAGGCTGGTGTCCCCCGGCGGCACGCGGCCCACCCCTGCTGCTCGCTGCCAAACCAGAGGCAGGGAAATTCCCTCCCAAATAAACGCTCAGAGGGGATTTCAGAAGGCTGCGCCGCGGCTCGGACACCCCGGGCTCTTCCTCGCGTGTAAATGTCTTCCGTGGGGCTGCCCGTGCTCGAGGCCGGCGGGGATAAACACCGGCAGCAGCAGGGGGCGAGAGACCGCCGGCAACGAACCAGCGGGCAGCCTCTGGGGCGGGGCGGAGGGGGCGGGGCACGGCCGGAGGGGGCGGCGCCGGGCGGCGGCGGGCGCCATGGAGGGCGGCGGAGGCGGGCGGCGGGTGGTGGTGGTGGGCGCGGGGCTGGCGGGGCTGGGGGCGGCGCAGCGGCTCCGCGGACACGGCTCCCTCCGCGTGCTGGAGGCGGGGACCCGCGCCGGGGGGCGCGTCTGCACCCGCCCCTTCGGTACGGGGAGGGGGCCGGGGGCGGCACCGAGTGGGTGGGTGGGCCGGGGGTCGGCACCGGGGCACGGGGATTGGGGGGGCGGCGGCTGTACCGGCGCAGGAGCAGGGATGGGGGAGCTCCACCTGAATTCCGCCCCCCACTCCCCCCCGTAGGGCCAGTCCTGAGTGGGGCAGACGCAGGGCTGAGGGTCTCCAGTCCTGTGGGTGCAGCAGGGCCAACCCAGAGCCAGTGATGGGTAGCACAGGGGAACCAGGGCAAGGAAAAGGGTCCACCGGCTACAGCTTTGGGGGGCGTAGGGACCCCTGCCACACGTATGCCTTGGGGTGACCCCCCCGTACCCTCCCTGCAGCACAGGGCCTGGTGGAGATGGGGGCACACTGGATCCACGGCCCCTCACCAGGGAACCCCGTCTTCCGCCTGGCCACCCACTATGGCCTGCTGGGCTCAGAGGCTGCCCGGGAGGAGAATCAGCAGGTGGAGGCAGGTGGCCACCCCCCACTGCCCTCCGTCACCTACGGCAGCTCAGGGAGGGTGCTCAGCCCCCAGGAGGTGAGCAAAGCCCACGACCTCTTTGACACCCTCCTGACCTCTGCCCGTGCTTTTTGGGGGGCCAAGGAGCTGCCAGCGCCCAGCGTGGGAGAGTACCTGCGGGCAGAGATTGGCCAGAGGGTCCCCACTTCAGCGGGAGGCAAGGAGGAAGATGCCCAGCAGCTCCAGCTGGCCATCCTCGCTGCCTGCCTCAAGCTGGAGTGTTGCATCAGTGGGACCCACAGCATGGACCTGGTGGCCCTGGAGCCCTTTGGGGAGTACATCTCCCTGCCTGGCCTGGACTGCACCTTCCCGGGGTAAGTGCAGGGCGCTGGAGGGGGGACACAGAAGAGCATTTCAGGGGACACACCATCCCCAGCAGCGCCTTCTCCCGCAGTGGCTACAGCAGCTTGCCTGATCACATGCTCTCGGCTCTGCCGGAGGGCACCATCCTGCTCAACAAGGCGGTGAGGACCATCCGGTGGAGAGGGTCCTTCCACGAGGAAGGGGATGAGACCAGGGATTTTCCGGTCCGGGTGGAGTGTGAGGACGGAGACGTCTTCCTCGCCGACCACATCATCGTCACTGTCCCACTGGGTGAGGACACCAACACCTTTCCTTGCCCTGCCTGTCCCCTCCAACCAGTTGCTGCAGTGGGAGATGGGCAGATGGAGGGCAGGGATGTGCTCAAACCCCTTCCCAGCCTCCCCTCTCTGAGAGGGGAGGCTGGGAAGGGGTTTGAGGAGGGGAAAAGTATCTCAGACCCCATTTAGGAGCCCAGCAAACAGAGCTCCCCAATCTTCTGCCTGATCTTCTGCCTGCAGGTTTCCTCAAGGAACGCCACCAGGACTTCTTCCAGCCTTCGCTGCCAGAGCGGAAGGCAGAGGCCATTCGCCACCTGGGTTTTGGTACCAACAACAAGATCTTCCTGGAGTTCGAGCAGCCTTTCTGGGAACCCCACCAACAGCTCCTCAAAGTGGTGTGGGAGGACGAGTCACCCCTTGAGGAGCCCAGCGCCAACCTGGAGGCTAACTGGTTCAAGAAGCTCATTGGATTCGTGGTCCTCCAACCACCAGAGCAGTACGTGGCCAGGAGTGTCAGCAAAGAGGCATCATGGACAGGCGGGGTTGGGTATCTTCTGGGCAACGTGAAGGAGCGTCTCAGTCCTGTCTGGAGCTTAAAGACCTTCTCTGGGTTGCTGGTAGCCTGTAAGGCAGCTCCAGACCCTGTCTTCCCTCCCCAGGCACGGGCACGTCCTCTGCGGCTTCATCGCGGGGAAGGAGTCAGAGTACATGGAGACGCTGAGTGAGGCGGAGGTTCTCAGCACCATGACGTGCGTCCTCCGCACGCTGACAGGTACTGCCGCCTCCTCCGCCCTCCTTGCCCCAACACTGCCCCTGGGGGAACACGGACCCACGTTTCTGGATCCCACCCAAAATCTGCGCCTGCAGGGAACCCCCACCTGCCTGCTCCCAGGAGCGTGCTCCGGTCCCGGTGGCACAGCGCTCCCTACACCCAGGGCTCCTACAGCTACGTGGCCGTTGGCAGCTCAGGGGACGACATTGATGTGCTGGCCCAGCCCCTGCCCAAGGACCCCGAGGACTCCAAGGTAACTGCTTTAGGCCTGAGGGGAATGCAGCGACCATGGGGAGAGCAGGACCACCCCAGGGACACAGGGACAGCTGGGCAGGGGTGGGAACAGGGCGCCTCAGGCCTTGAGGAACACAGAGAGGTGGCATTTGTCACTCCTGCTCCATTTGGGAGGGCACCAATGCTCGGATCACCAGCCCACCCCCTACTGGCTCTTTCCACTGAGCTCCATTTCTGTAAAATTTGGGGATGAGTACCTCCTTCCAACCACTTTCTGGCATCCTCATATCACGGGGTGGGTTTCTAAGGAAGGCAAGGTGCCTGCTCCTTGGTCTCCCTAGGGTGGGTCATGCATCTGCGGGGTGCCAA